>NW_026533254.1:4320510-4411738 GCF_026225885.1 Hylaeus anthracinus
GTGTGTGTGTGTGTGTGTGTGTGTGTGTGTGTGTGTGTGTGTGTGTGACGCACGAGCGAACGAGAAAAGAGGAGATGAGAGGAAAGAAGTTCGGAGACGAGAGTTAGAGAGAATGGGAGGTCGGGGGAGGAGAATGAAAGAGGTTGCACGAGTGGGAATGGAGAATGAACGGGCAAGAGTGCGAGGATGGATAGGTGCGGATAATGCGAATACATCGCGCGGAGTGACGCCCTTATCGTGACAAAAGCACCGTCATTGCGTCGGTTGCAGGTGTGGTTCAGTAATCGGAGGGCGAAGTGGCGTCGAGAGGAGAAATTACGGAACCAAAGGAGAGCAGCCGTCGATCAGGTAGTCGGCGGAGGAAGCGGCGGGGGTAGCGGCAGCACCGCGCCACCGGCTGCAACCCCTGCCACGCCACGGTTACCCTTAAACGCTGGATTCAACGCCATGTACTCGTCGATACCGCAGCCGATCGCTACGATGCCCGACACCTACAGGTAAATCACTCTTCTACCATGCTTTCATTCCAGGACAACCTCTCAACCAGGGGTTGCAACCCTTGAGAACGCAACTCCTGGTCGAGAGTTCGAACCTCGTCTTATAGTTCGAAGGGGTGCAAGTAGAAATGAATATGAATACGTGCAGGTGACAAAAATTCCATTGAAACATTCGTTGCAATAACAAAAATCTGGGCTATTAGCTAAAAACCTGCATTAATATATTGGCAAAGCGATTGCAGGAGCACGCGCATACATCGAGTACATTACTTCGTTCGGTCGGAGATTGGAACATTAAATGAAATGGACTGCAAAAATTAAATAGGCATTGCAATCAGGTTTTGCTGGTGAACTTGTCAGCAAACCTGGCTGGAAACACCGATTTCATTTTTGCAACTAATTTCATTTGATGTTTCGAATTTGAAACGAGTGTATTAATATATTGGAAGTACGCGTGACACCAATATGTAAATGCTGCAGTAGCCATTACTTCATTACTTTTTCATTTAGTGGTAACACCGAGCCATCAGTGATCTATAAATTCTTTTTTAAATCGATAACTCGTTCTGCACTTTAAGCAAGAGTTTAGCGCAGTTCCACTTGCAATCCTGACTCTATACTGAAACGTAAAAGTGGAAGGCCAAAATATTAGGTTGTCCAGGAAGTTCGTGGCAATTTAAAAACAAAATTCAAAGGTACATTTGAATTTTAATATACATATATTCATTGTATCACATACAGACAGTCTCATGAATATTCGTACCATCTGTGTCTAGTACAAGAATTCGTCTCAATTAAATGATAGGTTTGATGTTTCCAAATTAATGTTTCATTATAAATATGTACATGAATACACTTTACCCATGTATATATTTATAATGAAAAATGTATTTGGAAACATCACATTTATCATTTAATTTAGACCAACTTCTTCAATGAACATAGAAGGTACAAATACTTATGAGACTGAGTGTAGGTACCATTTTGGTCCATAACCTTTCCATCTTTTAAGAAATCTATACATGTTATTTGTTTTCAAACATTCCGATATATTCAGACCTGTACCGCGATATTGACTTCCAGACAACCCAATACTACCCCTCCACTATGAATTCAGCCATTTCTAATACTTTTTATACTTCAATTCCAATTCTGACGATTCTAAAGTAAAAAGTGCAGATCTAGAACAAAACTGTATCGTAGAACGACAATTAGAGTCAAAGAGTGTCGTAAGAGGGTGGGACGTCGCCCAAAAGAATTCCTCGATTTACTCTTTCGCGTGGACAAGTCGCGTTCAGTGGAGGTCCTTCCGGGATCGCGCGGAATCAGCAGAGATTGGCCCTCTTCTGCTAGCATTCCTCCTGATGGGGATCCGTTTTCTCCTCGCAGCTCGATGTCAAGCAGCTTGGGCGGGTCAATGGGTGGAAGCTGTCTTCAGCAACGCGCCGAGGGATATCCGGCGTACGTGTTCCACGAACCACTTCACTCGCTGACGCAGTCTTACTCCCACGCGCACAGCACCGCCGCGCACTCGCAACCCCATCGCGGCATCCCGACTTCTCATGGTGGCACTCCCACCACACCAGGAGGACAACCTGCAGGACCAGGTGGTGCGCCCTACCAGCCGACGACCTCGACCGCCACTGGTGAGTTTACGTTTAAAGATTTGTTTGTTTGTTCTTGTCGAATCTTCAAGGCCGATAACTGCAACGAGCTGTTGAGGGTTGCCAGGCACGTTCGCGGAGATAACGAGGAAAGTAACCTGTTCCTTCAATTCTGGTGGTCTCTTGCTGAAGGTGTGGAGCCTTGGTTGCGGGGCATTAAATACTGAATACAGCAATTCGATGGTTTTGTGCAGGGTGTCCCATAACTGGTGGTACAAGCGAGTAGGGAGTGATTCAACGTGAAAAATTGAATAGAATAAAATTTTTTCATATGACGCTTTATTTTGGAACAAAAAGATCTTTGAAAATTTGTCGTAGACGCGTGCAGTTGGACCATTTAGCTCGACGGATTTCATTGTAGACCACCTCTATTTTTATTCGTAAACGTTGGCAACGCATCAAGGAACAGATTTCCAGAATTCGTCTCATTTATGAACTGTTCGGAGTGATGTCCTCGTTGTTGCAAACATAACTGTTGTCTCCTTATTAAATTGCATCGAACGTTTTCCAATGTGTCGTTGTGCACAGTATTTCGGAAGGGTCCTATTCGATAAACATAAAAAGATAGTAAAATCGATGTAAGACAATGTTTGACAATAATGTCGACAATATTTGTAAACATTGCAACAAGCACGGAAGTAATTTCCTACTCGGAACAGTAAGACAGTAAAATTTGTCGAACTGAAGCTAAATCAAGTACACACGTACTTGAAAAATTTTTTAATTTATTTTTTTTCGAATATAAAGCGTAATATGACAAAATTTAATTCTACATTTTCCACTCAATTTTTCACGTAGAATCACCCCATACTTGTACCACCATTTACGGGGCACCCTGTATATGTAAACGATTGAAGTTGTGAAGTCGTGAACATGTTGCAGAAATTTAATCTCTGTGTCACGTTAACTCTCGGTTGAACCATAGCGGGAAAATATACACGTAATGTAGTAGAGCCTTCGTGTAAATACGAGTACCCTTAAGCCAATATTTTCCAAACTTTGTTTCACGAAATCTCGACCTTTTTTTCGAATCACCGGAGTCTCGTCGCCTAGTCGTTGAAACACTGATTTAAAGTTTAAAATTAAATTTTAAACCGCTTAAAACCCTTTTCCAAAGCTGTTAATTTTGCTGGCTGAAAAAGGGTTAAAAAAGCGATGGTGCGAAAAGGGCTTTACATGCTCTTCTCGAGACCGTCTGAAGGTGTCGTGCCAATTAGTTCCGATTTACGCTGGCAGCTGCTTCTTGGTTCGTTATTCGCGTTTTTACGATGATTAAACTACATAGGGTGTACTGTAATTTGTAGAAAAACGAATGGAAAAAAAATATTATTAGAAAAGAATGTCGAAGTATCGAGTAGTAACGTGTCTTCCTGTAACATCAAATTTTTAAGTTTCAAACTATGGGTAAAGTAATTCGACAAAGCGTAGAATAGTCGTTGATTTCGCTTTGCTGACAAGTACGCACTTTAAGATATGATGCTTCATTCGTTGAACGTTTCAAGAGCTTCTTCGTTTTTTTCCTTAAGTTTTCAAGGTATAGAGACCACTCTCGTTAATACAAGCCACCGATATACATTCGAGGAGCAAGAGGGAAACTTCGATTCATGCGGCGTGTGTTTGTGCTGTTCGACGCGTGTCGTTGGCGGAACACAGGCTCGCGTTCAAACGTAAAGTACTCGTTCTGTACCATTGAAACTCTCAGTTGATTACACACACTCGAGGATTCGGTGCGCACAGCCAGAGCCAGACGATGAAAAAGGAAAACACGCGCGTCGTCGCGAGAACTATGTGGTTACCGTGGCAAACGACACAAGTGGAAGTACGTTTAATGGGCGCAAGGAAGTTTGTTCGGGCGGAGACGCGTCTGAAATTCATGATTGACGCGGAAAAACAGAAATAAATTTTGTGCGTTCCTGTAACGACCTACTCGTTCCACTTTTTTTTTTGTTTATTTTTCCATCATGCAAGTATTCGTTACACGGAACGATTCATTTGAATCGAGCCACGCGAATATGGTTGGAATAATAACGCCAAATAATGCATCGAGGTTGTCGAGGTAAACATCGGATTGAAAGATGATAATTTGGAATTCTGAAACGAGGTATTAGTCATTGTTTCAATTCTTCGTTTTAGAGTCATTTTGAGGAACTACAAATCGATAACGATGCTTTTAAATCCAACATCTTTCCAAAGTGTTGGAAGAAACCTGCAATTTTGCTCAATTCGACTGGCTACCAACGCGACAGCATAAAAATTTCTCAGGAAACGAGTTGACCGCGAAGTCGATCGACTTCCTTCGCAGATTTTTCGTCCTGCCGTGGTGCTGAGAGTGAAATAAACCGTCGAGGATTACCCCAGGAACCTCTTTACACGCAATCTACATAGCGGCTCTAGGCACCAAGAGGGTTGTCGGGGGTTTCGTAGGTGTGGGGAACGAGAAGTTAGGCGAAAGCGGTCGGTCGAGACAGCGCAGCACGTGGGAACGTTCGTCCATGGAATTGTAAAAGGATTTTAAAACAAATCTCGCATGGCGCCAGCGGGCTGAATCGAAGAATGGGATGTTCGGTGGTTTTCCACCCATACCACGAGTAGTCGCGGAGAGCCGGTGAATTTTCCATTTTCTCGGCTCTCACTTTCTCCGTTCCTCTTTCATTCTTCTTCAACTTTCCACCCTCTGTCCCTGGCTCTCCTCTCGTTTAGCGAAAACTGCGGAGGGTCGAGTCTCCAGGTACCCTATTCTATCTCTTGCATACACTATAGTCATCCTTGTCTTGCTCGTCCTCTCCTCGGGACGTACAGGGGTGAACACAGGGGATGAACATGGGTCATGCCCTTAGCTGGGTGAGAAATATTTTCTATGCCTTCGAAATGAAAAAGAGTACACAGACAAAACAATCTCTGTAATCCTTTAATTCCTGATCTCCAAAGTTTTCTCTAGTCTTCGTAGATTACTATACAGGGTGCTAAAAAATACCATTCAGTATTTATATGATATATAGAACACACTGTACTGAGTAAAAAAGCTTTACTAAACATAGGTCGAAAGATCAACCGTTCCTGAGATATAAACAGTTTTGTTTGCTAGTATCATGGTTGTTACTTGCTTCATCACATGCGATGTTTATTGTAGTGTTTATAAACCGCGTTCTGAATGTTCTTATTCAAGTGCCGACAGTAGATTTCATTGAGAATCAATCAGTTGTGGATCGGCGATTGTAGATGTTGCACAGTTACGAAGTATTGTGAAAATGTCAGCGTATTATTCGAACGAAGAAATGGCAGATATACATTTTATGCATGGTCGTGCTAATGGATGTACCGTAACTGCACGACGTCTTTACATGGAAAAATTTCCTAATCGAAGGGTTTCCTCTCACACGCTGTTTCAAAAACTTCACCAACGTCTTTGTGAAACAGGCTCACTTACACCTTGGCATCGAAACTCTGTAAAAGAAGGTGTAAAGCACGCGTAGAAATGGGAGGTAGACGCGTGGAAAATCTTCTGTAAACATCGAACATTCAGTAGTAAGTCAATTATGACAATAATAAACAGAAATATTTATATCTCAGAAATGGTTGGCATTTCGACCTATGTTTACTAAAGCTTTTTTACTCAGTACAGTATGTCCTATATACCATATAAATATTTAATGTTTTTTTTTTAACACCCTATAGATCCAATTTTTTGCTCGTTCGCGTTCAAGTCTGCCGATGAAACCCATTTCTTCACTCTCACTTTCTTCATCCAGCGCTGTCCCTTCATTCTTCTTCAACTTTCCCGTTTCCCCGCACTCTCTGTCCCTGAGCCCCCTCTCGTTTAACGAAAACTGCGGAGGGTTGAACCTCCTGGTACCCGACTCTATCTCCTCCCTTCGTTTCGATCCGTCTCTCTCGTCCACGTTGGGGGAGGTTCGCGGCGTCCCTGTCGCGCCGGTTCTTCCTCTCTTCAGGGTATACAGGGGGCGAACAGAGGATGTGGATGGGTTGGGTCTCGCCTCGGCTGGGCGAGCGCTCAATAACGTGCGAACCCAAAGGGGAGGAAACACGGGGAGTGCGCGGCGTACCTACAGGAATGGAGCGGAACGCCGTAGAATGGTGGAATACTGCGGAACACGCGCTGGCATTCCTCTTGTCTTTTCCTCCCCGTTTTGACCCGACTAGAGTTGCACTCCTTCCTTTCGCTTTTAACGTCCGCCTCGTACTTCCACTCCTCGTTCTGGAGCCCTCCATCCCCACCCTCGCTGTTCCTCGGTTTCGCGCTTCTTACGCGCTCGGAACGAGCCGCAACTTATCCATCATAATCGTTTTACGTGCATGAGCGCCGGGACTTTCACCGCGCTCGTTACCACCGCCACCTCCGAGGATGTCCCGTCGTCGTTTCCATTGCTAAGTGGCGAGGTCTGACTGCCTCTCGACGTATCGCTTACGCAACGAGATCAAGTGTTAACGGATGAATCTTAACGTAACACTACGAGCAGAGGTTTGAGAAATGTTTAAAGTATATTGAATGGTGGTTGAGTAATACTTTCATATTTATACTTTCGCAAATAATAGCAGAATCGACGTCATCCGCTTCTAAAAAATAACCTCAAGTTTAACCCTTTGCACTCCTAAGGCCACCTGTACTGCCTAAGCATTTGAAGGCGTTCTACTTCTACGGCCAGTGTCACTGCCCACAATTTATCATTAAGTTTTAATAATAAATAAATTTCCTTAGCGATTGTTCACCAATGGCATCAGATGTTTGTACCGTTACGCGTTTCTTGTACGCTTACCCCATTTATGAGAATACGTACTTCTACTCGGCAGTGTTTTGCGAAAGGTAATAGCGTGTGCACTACTTTGTAGAAGAACTAAATTAATAACCCAGTTAATGTTTTTTTGGTATTATTGTAAATAAAAATAATTTTGTTACCGTAAGTAAAATATTGAAAAGAACAGTGGAAAAAAGAAGTGAAAAGCTTGACAATGCAGAATCTAGCAGTGATGATGAGTTTGAATCGAATAATTTACCAAACTCCAAAGAGACTTCCGTGGCCGTTCCATGACTCAGAAATCTGAGAAAAATGGTCTTGGAGTTGACTACCTGCATCTAGCCGAATTGCTTGGAGTGCAAAGGGTTCCTATACTGGTTTCAACATGACTTCAACTTGAACGTATCTATCTTTAAAGGAACATGTTTTCTGTTTCAGGAGTGATATCGGCGGGAGTCTCGGTGCCAGTGCAGATCCCGTCGCAAACTCCCGACTTGGCAGGCAACTATTGGCCGAGGCTCCAGTGATCCCAGCTCTTCGGGTTCCCGCCCGCGAGCTTGCTCGTAGGCCAGGAGAGCCCGCCGCCACCGACAGCCACCCCTGGTGCGGTGCCACGGCCGTTGCTGGCGTCCCTAGGGATACCAACGCAACATCAGCCCCCGCACACGCCGGCCACCACTCCCGTGCACACCTCCGACACCAGTGAGTGAGAACGAACCGATCAATCCTCTCTGAACGCTCTCTTCCAGAGATGGTTCGCGTAGCGCGACGATTACCATCGCGATTAGCCGTTTGTCCGACGAATTGTTGACCTCCATTACTTCGTTCGAGGAGAGGAGGCCACCTCGCGGCGAGGATAGGATTCGACGAGATGGGCAAAATTGTTTAGATCAAACATTTCAAGGGGGAATAGAATATACGTAATTGCTTTGTTTAATTTTGTAAATTTCAAGAATAGGTTCATGTACGTTGGCTTTATTTGTGGTGCATTATGTTTTGCTCATCTCTGATCTAGGAGACGCGGGATGAAATCGTGGCACGGTACCGGAAGTTAGCTTCAGCAGTGCTTGTAGAGCGATTTGTACTCAGGGTCGATTTTTGTGACGTAGAGGTTCGTTATTCGTGTTTATAACTCGGTTCTAGATATGTCTCGAGTGCGTTGCAACTTCTCGAGTCATAATTATCAATCTTTCAATGACTCTATCGTGTTGTATTCACTTTATCCACAATTTCAAGAATCACTTTTCATTTAGAGTTAGTCTAAAGATAATTACATATTGCTCACTAGTATTAAACTCAAAAACAAGGACACCACTGTTTCGTAATGCCATTTTGGAATAGTTACCTATGCAACCAGTCGAATCTGCAGTCCAGTACAAGAGCGAATCGAAAGGATCGTCGGTAAAAACCTGTTAAGCAGAACGAATGCAACAGGAGTCGAAAAAAAGGTTAACGAGCCTCTTTAATTCGATTAATTAACCTCGTTGGAGTCGAGCCAAATTTCGCCCAAACGTCCGTGGTGCTGCTGACGCCAGCTTCGGTGACCGGAAAACAATAACACAGGCGTTCGGAATTTGCTATCGCAACTCTGACGATCTTGCGGTTAGCTTTCCGAGGTCTCTCGTGGCTAGTCACGAATTCGCTGTGTTAACACTTCACGGGCCAGTACGGCGCGGAATCGATCCGCATTAGTCGATTGACGGCGAAGTTTGTGCAACAGAACCTTTAATCAACAATTGTAATCGCAATATGCTGCCAGTTTGTTTATGCATGCACACTGACGCAATCTGGCGTATTTTATACGTTGGAAAGCTTTCACAGACGATCTACTAATGAGGAGGACGATGTCCACCGTGGTCTGGTCGCGTTATGTGTGGACCCTTTGCAGACGGACATTTTGAGTTAGACCTTGAACTATAATTCGAGTCACTCGATGGCTACTTTCCTTCCTAAGCAATATTTCATTTCAAATCACGCAAACTGGAAACTAGTCGAACGAGACTAAAATCTAAGAGTCCATTTTATAAACTACAAGTTTCCATCAGTCGAAATTTCCTAAAACTTTTGAACTACAGAATATTGTTGTTAACTCGAGTCTCCAAAGGATTGATATTGTCCATCTCGTGTGAAGGTAAACGTCTCCACGAATCGTCTCAGGATATCGACGAAGCTATAGGCCGTTCGGGGAGGGTGGAGCTTGAACCAAAAGGCTCCCTTTTGGTTTACATTAAAATCTGGTGGTCGTAGAAGTATACGCATGACACCCGGGTCACGCAGGGTATAATAATCCATCTATATACGACAGTATTGTACAAACGAACGCAACGAGCTTCGCCGCATAGTGACTGTGTTCGTTGGACGATCCAAATGTGAATTAGACCGACGATTCGAATTCCTAAAAGTACATAATCGGGAAGTGTTGAACCCAAGGAATAGCAATTAATTGAATAAGGCATTTAAAAAATATTAAAATTTGTGATTTTTGTTTGTTTACGAAAAAACAAATCTTATTTCGTAAAAGCACACTGAACGAAGTTTTGCAAGGGAGGTTGATAAAAATGTCGAAGGCATAGTCATCGAACATGTTTTTCTGGCAGTATTTCGCTGCAAACACGAACGATTCGAGCGAAACGAAAAAGTCAAACGAATTTCGAAGGTACAATAGCGTAGTTAGTTAGCTACGATCGGAAAAGTTTAAATTTGTTAGGTGAACTGGAACAGCAGTCTTTGAAATCGAAAACATCGATTTCTGTCTACTGTTTGTTGGGTTTTCGATTTGGGAAAGATATAAAGACAATCATGAAAAAAAAAAGTTGACAGAGTATTCCATAAAAATGACAAAATAACGGATCAAATATTTTTTTCAAGTATCGTGTTCATCGATTTGAAAAAGGCTTCGCTTGAAATGTCAAAACTTTGTGAATTATATAATTTTCAGTTATATTTTGTGACTATACTCTGAATATTGTAAATGATCGATTTCATCGAAGTGTTTAGGTATATGTAACTCCTTGAGTTCATGTTTAACACTTTTGGTATTAAGATTCAAAGCAATTCAAAACGTTCTAAATAGTAGAGCTTGTCGAGGGTACATTCATGGAAAATCTATCACACAAATTCGTAGCGACATTACGAGATTTTCGAGACACCCTGTACGAATATTTCTCCCCGCAACAGCCGCGAATCGTGTGGAAATTTCAGAGGGATTCGAGGACACGAGAGGCGGGCTCCCGCTGCAAATATTCTCGCGAGACTGTGGGGTGGCTCGAGCCAGGCCTCGTAAGGGAGGGAACGCTGGGATTGATAGCTGCCTCGGGAGGGTGGCTTTTTTCGGAGGCCGGCCATCACGCTTGTTCGCAGATATGGCGTCGGCTGACAACGCTCCACTTACAGACCAAACACTTCACCCTTCTTTCCAGGAGGAAAGTGGCAGCAATCGAATTTTCGCCTAGAAACTTTCGAACCGTTCCAACATTTGTTTCGTTGTAAAAATTATTTATCAAAAACGATGAAACAAAATTTTACCTTATTCAAAATTGGAAAGAACCGCTCTGTCTGGTCGCGACAAAAGGTCAAGATGAGAAGTATTCTTGCTAAGAGAATCGAATAGAATTTACTCCAGTGCATACGAGTTTTGAAAAAAATAACAAAAGTGTTAAACGCCTCCCTTTTGGAGGAAAATTTTCAAGGTAAACATTGTATTTCACAAAAGATAACAGAGAATTTGTCAGTCGTGTTTTGACATAGAAAGGAACACATGGATTTTTGAAAGGACAACAAGACTGTTAAATGCCTCTGTTTTGTACAGGAAAAAACTTCAAAGTAAACATTTTGCTTCACAAATGACAAATGAGACTTTTCCTCATCGCGCATCCAACATACAATTATTTCTATTAACACATTGTTGTCTGGCAATTTTACACGGAAGCGATTTCATGTCACCGGCTATTATTTCGTAATTGATGTGATATAAACCTAAATACTGAGAAAAGTATATTCTATTGTTAAACAAGAATCAAAAACCGAGAAGACTAAATACGATGAGCAAAACTTTTGCAATATTCTATATCGCCCTGGGTTTCATCAATTGAAATAGATAACACAAGTGCAAACACGAGTTTACACGGTCAACAACGTTTGGGCATGAAAACACGAGTTAACTCGTGACCGGTCAACAATGTGTTTAACAACAAAATTCTCAAAAGCACCCTACCTTGTCCAGGAAGAAGTATTCCTCCAAAATTAACAAAACAAAATCTATCTCCCATGTTTTGACGCAGAAGCGAAGGCACAAATTTGTCGAAAAAAATAACAGAAGCCTCGCACACTGTTCCCAATAATCATAACCCGTTATTGTCTCCTCAGGTCAGCATTTTCCCGATACATCTCGTCGCGGTGGATCGTTCAACGAACAGTGTTCGGAATCAATCGCGTTCACTGCGCTCACGCATGACGCGTTGTTGGAGTCGACTCGGCGCGTAATCCCGTTAAAAGTCGACTCCCTTTCCCGCAGACTTTACGAAGGGTTCAGGGGGGCCGTAGCTTTAGACTCAGCCGCGTTACCTCGACGAGAGAAGAGTTTCTCCAAAGCGTCGAGCCGGCCATACGTTCAGGACGCGACGAGCAACGATTCGGAATCGCGTCCCATCGCGCGTTGTACATATTCC
This sequence comes from Hylaeus anthracinus, assembly GCF_026225885.1. Taxonomy (NCBI): domain Eukaryota; kingdom Metazoa; phylum Arthropoda; class Insecta; order Hymenoptera; family Colletidae; genus Hylaeus; species Hylaeus anthracinus. Next base: position 4,332,093 of record NW_026533254.1, read on the forward strand.
CCGAGTACGCGCAGAGACGATCGTTACACCGTTCTAGATTAAGACAATCCACTCTGTAGCTGATAACCGGGATCGTCGCCGTCGATCGTCGTTAACGATCGCCGTTCGAGCATAATGGACCTCGTGAAACTGGTCGCGGAAAACCAAAAAGACGTCGATGACGAGAATATCTAGGAAATACCATTGGCAGCTGAGAACAGAGGTTGGGAAAAATTACTTGAGTGATTTTCCTAGATACGAACAACGGATGAAAGATGAATAATTATTTATTTATTACTCGTTGATTGAGAATTAGAGTTTCAATTTATAGAATGAGATTTATAGATGTTTGCTATTGGATGGTAAAAAGGTGGGGAAGAAATTGCTGTACTTTGAATTTATTGTTTACTATTGGAAGGAAATCTTGCTTACCTTTGGATGAGAAGAGTTCCTCTCGGTGAGGAGGAGTCCAGTAAACCTGGGCCCCTTTTGATTTCTTCAGTGAGCAGTTTGTTTTCTAACCGAGTGTTTCCCACCTTTCTCTCCAAATGCATTCTTCTCAGCTGCCAATGGTAGGTTCGTCGTTAACACGGAGTAGCTTCGATTGGAAGACTGTTTCAACTCTCGCGAGCCAATCGTCGACGATTCGAAGGGGTTGTTGTCGTCTGGGGCAGCCCCGCGCTCACGAATCCAAATACGGCGATCTTGTGTATAAATTCGATTGTAAAATAGCATTTGTTACTACTCTTAGCCTGTAATGTACATTAGAGAGAATCGTCGACACGCTGTTGTATATACTGTGTAGGTAAGAGGAACGGCAATTACGGTGCCGTTCGATCGTACCACTTCATAGAAGATCGTACAGACGAGAACTTTTTGCCCCTATATTCGGTGTTCTCCCTTGGACCGGAAGCGAACGATGGGGTGGCGAAAAGATAGCGCGCGAAACTGTTCTCTCGCTGGTACGGTGTTATTGACGCGACCTGAGCCTACCATTTATTCGCTCATCGTTTTTCCCCGGAGTCACTGCATCTCGAACACGTACGGTAATATGTACGTTTCACGCTTCATAAGCAAGGTCTTGGAACGGATCTAAGAACCAGAAGTCGTCGCGAGATCCACTATATTCGATGATCAAGCGAAGGGACTCGGATGACTTTGTATGGATTTGAGCGATTCATCCCCTTCTAAACTGCAATTTATTAGCTCTTTAGCTCTGTATCGGCGTAATGGAATCGTTGTCTAATTTCTGTTATTCTTGTAGGTAAATTTGAATGTTGAAATGTTTTGTTCAAACCTTTATTTTCCTTACTGTTATTATAGGATACTTTTTCACTTCACAAAAGCTTAAATATTGAAGTCAAGATTGTATAACAGCACTCCATCTGCACTTCCTTGCATATCTATTGTATTTATTTTATTAACAATTCGTGCAATAAGGACGTAAAATAAATAAAAATATTTCTAAAGCTTAACTTTTTTCTCTAGGAGTACTCTGTACTTGAATTCTAATTAATTCTAAATATTCTTCAGAGTTTTATAGCTGTCTTAATCTCAAAATTCTTCAAGTATTTTAAGCAGAGGAAACTTTCTAGCAACGTGTAGCTACAGAATATTTTTTTCTGGAGAATGGAGATTCGTGGAGTTGGTCAATCGAAGGCAAAAAAGTTTCCGCGAAAAAGTGAATATCCCGCGGCGCGAGTACGCACGTAGTATCGCGAAAAATTATAGTACAGGGTAATTTGATATATATATGCACTACCTCAGACAAGGCTTTTCGCGCGATATAAAATTCGTAATTAATCGCGTGAGCAATAAAAGAAAGAGAAGAAGAGAGTAAATTTTCGGAGGTGGCGGAAGGGCGCGCAAACGTTGTCGCGAGAGACCATTCGAGATTTTCGTACGGTCGACGTACTTACACAGTCCCCTTCATAATTATTCAAACTCTGCGTGTCGCCAGGTACAACGATTACATTTTTCACGCGAAGAACATTTAGTCATTTTTTCATTTCCAGTGTTAGAAAGTGGGAATCGACAATCAACAGGTTTCGGAACGGGATAAGGATAACTCTAAATAGATTTTCTAAATTTTTTATTTTGTAAATGTGCGAACATCACAAAACGCACTCATTTTTGTTCGTACAAAATCAAAAATAACTATAGAATTGGTTGTAAAAGTAGATTCCAGTATTGTTTAAATATTTATAAACGGTACACTACACACGGGTTTAAATGAATATTTGCTACGGTTTTCGCACGTAAATTTACGCGTATAAATTCATGGAAGTGTGTTTCAAAAAGCTGCAGTATTTATATTGACTTCAAACAATAGTTTAACAAATTTTTATTTAATATTAAACAACTATAGGCTGGTGTTATACGTGATCTATTATTCGAATAAAATGTCGCCCATGTCGTTCCGACCGTTCCAGGACTCTTCTTCGACCACATTCTTTTCCCTCCACGACTAAACCGCCACGAGCATCCACGCATAAGTATAATGAATGTTACAAGCAGAGCCACTTGTTTATTAGATTTCGCGACTCCGACATCCGCCAAGCAGCTCGCGGAAAAGGGTCGATCCCCTCGCGATTGATCTCTCCCGTCGCGTGAAATCGGTTGTAACCGAACTATAAAGATTTATCAGCAGTCAATAGGATAATCACGTGTGATTGCGTCGAGACAAGGCACGAACGAACGACGTATCGCGCGTGTCGCGATGCTATCACATGGAAAACACAGCGTCTTGCGATATTATATGTACAAATTCGTTTGAACGTTTTTTACGCGATGAACGTAACCATCGATACACGCATACCACAACACGAACACATACGGCGAACGGGGGATTGTACATTAGTAAATTTATATTTTTGGAAGAAAACAAAAACAAAGTAAACCGCATTGAAGAGAGCGAAAATCTCTCGCGGTGCACACTGGCTTTTCGAGCGTTCGAGAGCCTCGATTTCGAGATCGTACACTTCGTTCGGATCCGCATGTACCACTTCCTCGTTGACACCCTCACCGAGAACCAAAAGGGCACCGAGCCCAGCTTCGATATTCAGTTCCTACTGTTCAGCTCGTGAAAAGACGTATTTGCGTTCCTTCGAGTTACTTTGAAACGATTCTTTGCAGTATGAAACATTCGGAGTACGGTCGAAACGAGAGTGTAGGCCATATTGGACCAGCTTAACGTGCAAAGCACAAGATGGCTGCCCTCGAGTTGTTCACCTACAGTTTTTGACCCTTCGATTTCTAAAGGAGATACGTTAAATCGTTCATCGAACGTCTGTTTTCGGATCGTCGAAAGGGAACGAAGACGCTCGATGAACGATATCGTCTATTAGAGAAGAAAACCGACGTCACCGATGATAAGCAGTTTAGTGAATTGCGTTGACGTTTGTCGAACAGAGTGCACCTAGATGTTGAATTTTTTTGACGTTGATACACTTTGTCTCTTCTCTTTTTCATTACAACGGGCTGCGTATTCAAAATAAAAGAAAAAAGAACGTTGGACAGTTCCGTTTTGTTAACAGTATTGAACCTCGACAGTATTTGGTTACTATGACTATATAAACGATATAGTTGCAAACGGACTAGGTTGCATCGAAACGATCACTCGCGTCCCCGAATCTTCGTAAATCGACCTGTGACGCGGAAGTGGTCACGCAAGTTTTCTTATTATCTGTAATAATAATTGCTAATAACGAATACAGTGTATGAGTATTAACAAATTTATTAACGAGAATAATATATTATTGCGACAGTAATCTACGTAAGTGTTGTGAATAATGGAGATAATATTGTTGCTGTGATTACCTTTAAGATTGTAAGTAGTAGAATATAGAACCACTGTTAGGTGTCACTGTCTCGATTCAATAAATGTTATTTCATTTTAATGACAACGCAAGACGCTTGTTATTTGTTCGTTGAATTACATCCTTCCACCCTTCATCCATATGTATATACAATTTTTTTTTAAAATACACATTTCTCTACAGAACGTTTCTGAATGAAAATGTTTTATTTTACTGTTAAAAAAGCAGCTCGTAAACGGTACACGAGTGATTTCTATTTTTTGTTGTCATTTCCGGCGAGGAATGAAGGAGAATAAACTTAATAAAAAATATCTTGAAAACACCTTATATTATAAAAATTAATTATTTAGTTAAACTCTTATGGTATTAAGTATACGTATCAGTCCTTCAATCTGGTTCGTTCTTGTTTCATTAATTTATGTGAAGTATACAGGGTGTCCCAGGACGCCTGTATTTCTTTGACAGGACATCTTTATACTAGATGAAACGAAAAATGACAACACTGCAAAATATATATAATAAAACATAAAGTTCGCTTTCAGTTTTTCTTTGGGCACAAGCAGATAATGATAACTTCACAAAGAAGCCTTTCATTCAGATATTAAAGGCGTCTCCTCTGATACTCCAAATGTATTTGATGGCAACCAATATTTTACGAAAGCATAGAGTGCGAATAATGTCCACATGACGATGAAAGTTATATCTGAAAATGTAACGTTGCTTAAAAAGAAAGAAAACATACCTCAATCATGTGTTCACCATTAACTTATACAAGTTCTGTCCAGGATGAATTCCAGAAATTTTCTCTCGAAAATTATTAACTATAAAATTATTTTTTTTATTTTCGTACAACTTAGTCTAGCATCGTGTGCCAAATGGAATAAGAGTCTGAGAAATTTCATCGTGGGCAGGTCTAATAAATCGCGATGTATCTCGATGTGCAAGGTAGCTCACTTGGATACTCTTAACACGTTGTCTGCCAGACAAATATTCTCGTAAATTTCAAACATTTATCGTTGTATCCATTTTTGTAACTTCATCAAAATTCATGAATTTTATCTAAGTTTACTTCTCTTGGTGGCCAACTTTCAGAATTTATTTTTTTAGATCTTGAGTGAAAACCACTGTTACTCATATATTAATGCATCTAAATTCATGCACGCCCATTTGAGGAAATTGTGATGACGCTAAAAGCGTCAAACTTCCTCTATTATCATATTTACCCTTTTAAGTTATAAATGTTTTTGCCGAGATGTTTAATTGTAAAAATATATAAATAGATATTGTAACCCTAATCAAAGACGTTTAACGTATTAGAGTCGAGTAAACCACCTTGCACAACAGCAATTAACGCAAACAGTACCCTTTGCCTGAACTGGAGGTAGAACAACAGCCTGTTCGAAGCCCTTGACGGTCATTCTTCTTATCACGTTTATGATGATGTATTTCAGGGCAGAGCCAAAATAATAGTCAAGTGGCAAGATCATCATGTACGCTGAAAATATTGCAGACGAAGCAGGCAAGCTAATGGGAAACGATATTGCCGTGAGGAAGGTAATGATAACGAACAACAGTATGAAAAGTGTCCAGAAAATCCAACTGTTATGTACAAGTAAAAACTCATCTGGAAAAGAAAATGAAAACCATCTAGAAGAATTCTATTAGTGATCATTCACATTTCAAGTCTTCATTCACTTATTGCAAACACAATTCACGTGACTTCCATACTTATCCAACGCCAGCACACGTTCCATATGAACTGAATATTTCTTCCACACGTTCAACATCTTACACACATTACACATTGGTTCTATACCATTTTCATTTTTCACTCATTCATACTTACAGATCAACCGTGTTAAGTTGCCTTCGAAATAAATTCACCGCTCTGCCTCGCGATATGCGTATTTTTGTTATTGACCGCTTGACAAAGAAAATCGAAGAGAAACAAAAGAGTGACGAGAGCGAGTCACAATTGAAATGCATTGCCGTAAGAGTGAAATATTACAGCGATCGAAGTACTTAAGTTTTCCATGTCCGTACGTTCCATGTATGTACTGGGTGGAGCGAGCGACATAGTAGTCCCTTTGTCCCGGTCCCCTCTAGTTTGTAAGTACTCGGCAACTTAACGTGGTCAGTACGTAAATTTGACCATACAAACTCCCTTTGGTAAGGCTAAGATTATATCTTAGGTCACACTTATACTGACGATGTAGATCAGGTTTTGCATCGAAAGGGTTTGGGTTAATTCGCGATAATTTTGTGTAATTAGTCTTGTTAAAAAGAGAACAGGATGAAAAGTAAGCCTCTAAAATTTACTGCTTCGTTGATAAAAATTGAGGAAAAAAAGAAATTCGAAAAAATAAGACTAGGTCGGCTTGGAGGTAATGCCACTGCTTTAGAAAAGCGACGCTACGACGATCGTTTAATAAAATCGATTTCTTATTAGAAAAATTGACCATTATCACATTGTTGACCGGTTACGAGTAAAATCGTATTTACACTTGCATTATCTGTTTCAATTTATGAAATCCAGGGCGATATAAACCAAATTTTATAGTTATATAAGAGATACGGATGTAAAATATTTTATTTGAATTCATTATGTTGGTAAAATATAAATAAAGTTTATTGGAGTTTATTTAAATTGATGTGTAAAATTGCCGGTCAACAATGTGTTAAATTATTTTCATTTGTATCCAAAGTTTCGACCGGATCGTTCTAATACACCCCACATGAACCACGCAAACACGATCAAACTGTACCAAAGACGAGACGGAGAATCAGCAGAGGGTGAACAGGCCCGATCATCTGTCGACAGGGTAGATCGTACCGATACTTCGTGCAGTTACGCATGCACGTACCGTGTAATCTAAATAGGTCCCAGCGCAAAATAAATACGGGGGCACAATTAGGTAAATGTGAATCTTCCAAACTGGTTAGATCGCTTCGTGGGAGTTCAGGGGTGGTTTCTGTCTGCACGCGACGATTTCTCGGCTGTGCGCGTGCGTGTGTGCGAGAGGGTGGTTGCCGCGGTATGGTGTGAAAGGTAGGAGGCAACGCGAATGCCCGCTGCATGGGGGGATTCGGTAGGCGAAGTTTCCACATGAGCGGGCAACATTGATAAAAGCTACGGGGGGGACTCTCCGACTGTGCTTCATCCCTTCGCCAAACTCGAACTAACTTCGATTCGGGGCAGTGAGCTCTCTCTTTCTCACCCTCGGTCGCTCCCTATTTCTTTTGCTCCTCTCTGCTTTTAAGCCGGCTTTCATTATTTTCCTATAATTTGCTACAACCCCTCGTGATCTCTCTCGTTCTTTGGCCGCGCGTATGGAATACTTTATTTCCGGATACGTTTACTGTCGCTTCACGCGTTTGCTTTCGAGACCGCGTGTATAACGGAGAGATTTCCCCGGATGGAATTCACATTCGGTGATTGGAGTTTTCAGAAAGGTAACGAAGATTAAGATTGGATGCATTGTCACGAAAATGAAGTATGGAAAGACGGATTTCAAGAGATGGATTTCTCTGACATCCTTATAGATAAGTGGAATACCTGGGGAGCGGAAGTAGGCGACACAAGCGAAGAAGAATCCTACGTTGAAAGTTAACAACAGCTTGTTAATGAGCGGCCATGTGACACTGCAACACGTCGTCAGTAGCAGAAAGGTGATGCCTATTGTTAGAGCAATCGCAATGTTAGCTGAAACAAAAGAAAAAGACACGAAAATGTATTTCTTGAAAACAGAACACATACAATCACTCTTTTATTATAAGTATTGGTACCTTCTATGTCTATTGAACAAAATTGGCTAAATGAAATGATAGGTTTCATGTTTGCAAATAAATTTGTCATTATACATGCATAAGGTTATTCATGTATGTATTTATTATGAAACATTCATTTGAAAACATTAAGCCTATCATTTAATTTAGACAACTTTTTCTTTAATAGACATAGTGGGTACGAATATTTATGGGACTGACTGGGTGGCGTTACGACTTTTGAGATTATTCTGAGTAACTTCTTCTACATCTAGATGGCTAGGGGGGCACAATTTGTAGCTTCAAAGAATTCATAAAAAGGGGAGCATGCTTACCTGATGGATTATAGCTGCCCTTGCTGGCTTCTGCGATAATGTAACCGATCACAGTTCCGGTGAAGAACGTCGGTATCGATAGAAATGGCCCACGGAGAACCGCCCACAGGCCCACGAAGAAGCAGCCAGCGCAAACGAATCGCGGGAAAATTTCAGCTGAAAGAAGAAATGGAATACATGTGCAATCTGGTTCTCGAGGCCATGCACAGTGTACAACTTGACCTCAAAACTTGGCCAAAATTATCTTATTGGTTTTATAGAATTTTTATTTGATAAAGTAATTGCAGGAGGTCATCTTCTTGGAGTGAGGAATTTCTAAAATGGTCGTCGTATGGGGCGTTGTGTAAAAGTTTACATGTACATGAAGTTTACTATTTTTAATTTTGGCCACTTTTTCCATGCTCTATTATCAATCGATAATTGTGATAAAAATTGATGGAACGTACTTAAAAGCTGACAAGATTCTGGATAAAGCAGGGGACTGCAAGCGTACGAGAAACCAGGGACATAAGATGCAGAATAATTTCCATATTTAGCCACTGCTGCGTAAACCGATCCAGTTCCGGTGTACGCGTTGAAGACTCGTCTCATTGGTGTTAACGCTTGTGAACCCGATATCTATCAGAAAATATTCTTCGTTATTATGATCGTGAACTCATTCTTTCAAGATATACAGGGTGAATCACCTAACATTAGCACCTCAAATATCTTTGTTATTTTTAAAGATAAATCAAATGTTGTAAGGACAAAGTTGAATGGTTCAATGGGGCTCACGCGATGCCAAAAACATTTTTGTTTTTAAGATATCAGTGTGATCTTCATTTTTTTAATGGAACCATCCTTTCTGAAACGCCTGCAATGATAGTTCCTTCATTAGGAATTCAACGACCATAATTATTCGAGATCATTCAAGGTCACGGGCAGAGAAAACGTATTACATTTACAACAATATACGGCATCCGTTTCAATTTATTTACTATCAGTATGTTTCCAAACGCGATTCCGCTATGTCTGCTAAAAGAGACCGTATACATGAATGTTTTAATAACAGGTGAAGATATGCATCAGCATATCATCACAGCATGTACGAATATTACCTCGGATGTACTTGTCAGAATTCAACATTCCTTCAGAGCCACTTTACATTACAACATCTATGAAATACAGGTATTCTGCTTTCATATTGTAGTAAATCTTATACGTTTTCTCCGTCCGTGACCTTAGATAACCTTGAATAATTATGGTCGTTGAATTTCTAATGAAAGGGACTATCATTGTAGGTGTTTCAAAAAGAGCGGTTCCATTAAAAACAATGAAAGTGACCCTGATATTTAAAAAAAAAATTACAAAAGCAAAAATGTTTTTGGCATCACGTGAGCCCCATTAAACCATTCAACATTGTCCTTACGATATTTGATGTATCTTTAAAAATAACAAAGATATTTGAGTTGCTATATTTAACAAATATCTTATCATAGATTTTATTTGATTTACAATTGTTCGCAATTAAAATAACTTGCCATTACATCATTTCAAGTACAGGAATACTACATGACCGTGGCAAGTAATGCTCTTATCGCAACAACGAACTGAAATGACTCATAAACCACGGAGGTTTAATCAGCAAGGTTAGCGAGATATAGACGAATGTTTGTAAACAGACGAACGGAATACTAATACTCTGGCTCAATTAGTCAAAATAAAGTCAAATAGGGCACAGACATTTAAATGAACTTACTTAATTCCTTTCGAATACTAATCCAAATTAATTTCTGAAGCGGACCAGAGCACTATGTATACGATTCTAACGATTTTAAACGAGACAAAAAAGTGAAGTACCTTACGACCATTTTGTATGATATCCTCCACGGTCAACATATTTGTAATACCGATGAAATAGCTATCAATTGTGAAGTCCTGCTCGCTTAAGAACATTTGATAGATTTCGAGCTCCACCTTATTTTTTTCGCAAATCGGTTGGGCGGTGTTGTTAAAAGGTATCGATGCTGGTTGCACGTCGACGACCACCGTGGTGTCGTCCGCGACCACCTTTGCATATGGAGCTATTTTGGTATTGAATTCCATGTTGCATCCACCCGGTACGGGTGCTGCGAAGAGAACAATGATCTGATGGACGAGATTGCTGGACGGTTTTTATCTTATGAAATTTACTATCGACCCGTTCGATTTCTATTGCGAGGGGACTAAGTTGGTCAAATTGCTCCAAAATAAAATTTTCTTTAAGAATTAATTCCTAGCAAAGGAATGCAACTTCAGAATATTTATACATATTTTAAACACTAAACTGTTGGTATTGCAGTGATCTGGACTTAAAATAACTGTAATTTCAGGACTTAAATACAATTTTGTGAAATCAATTTCCAAAGAAGAAGTTGAAGCAATTTGACTGCCACATTTCCTTGAATAAAAATAATGGACGATATACGAGGCGGTAGAATAATCGTTACCAGCTTATTCGAAAAATTGCGATACGCGAAGAAATATGTATTTAACGACAGTATGGAGATAAGAACCACTTAATAGATAAGGCATCCTTGTTTTTATTAAAAAGGAATATAAGAGGGCGTCCCTGAAAATATTGGACATTCCAAAAGTCCAATTTATTAATTGATAACTTAAACAATACATATTTCCAGGCATGACGATCTATGTCAGTGATCGACAACCTGTGACCCGCGAGTCAAGCAGTAATCCACGATACTATTACTATATTACAGCTTATCAAAGAAGATTGGAAATTGCTTTAAATTTCTCCAGAGTATAATTACAAAACCCATACAAAGTCCAATATAGTTAAATTAAAACGTCTAATTCAACAAGATGATCGACATTGTATAAATCAATGTGTTTATACAAGATGAATATCAAGAGTACTCACCTTTGTCATTGTAAGGAATACCAACAAGTAGAGCGTCCACATGGTGGACGTTATCATTTTTCAAGTACAGCTGCGTCATTATGTTTGAACCTGGTCTAATTAAAAGGCCGATATTTGATCCGAATACGCTATTATTTGAAACTTTATTAAGATCATCTTCAGTATAAGACAGCGTGACGTTATATTGATACGTATGAATTTGAGCGATAATAAATGAAGTCTCGGATGAAACATTTGTTATGTTACAAGTAACGTTACTAGCGGGGGCAATAGATATTCGTTGAATGTATGCATCACCGGTAGGATGATTAAAAGACACCTGTAATACGCTGCCATCTGTAAAACGTATTATAGATTATTTTTGTATTTTTCATAAAATTTATTTTTTGTGATGGTTCGTTAAAAAATATCATATTAAATCTTGGAAATTTTATGCTGTAGAGCAGAGCTTCTTAAACTTTTTTTTTTTTTCAAAAAATATAAAATTAAGATATGTAAATATTTTGTGATGATTTATTGATTAGGTAACAATATATATATTATTACCTAAAAAAAAAATACCATACCATAAAAAGTTGTAAAATTGTATTTATTATAGTTACAAAAATTATATACCCTGTTTTTCATCAAAACTGCATTTTTTTGCAATAACATAAATAAAAGAGAATATTAAATATTTTACATTAAAATCTCGCGACCACAAGATTTCGCTAAGCCCATTTGGGGTCGCGACTTATGGTTTAAGAAGTCTTGCTGTAGAATAACAAATTCAAGGTCTAGGACAAATTGAACTGTATTATTTTCGTAATAACATATGTATGTAGTAATTGTAGTGAATGTTCAAAACAAACAAACTACACATTGTGATATATCTACAAAATATGTACAATAAAAGTTTATCAAATAAAATTGTCTTTATTAAAGTTTTCCTTTACATTTAGATATTTGTTTTATATTGTTTTTTCTATTAACACATTATTTCATTTTATTATTAATGTTTCATACAATTAACAAGAAACATATTCCAATGCCTTCTTGCTATGTTCAATAAATGGGAACTTAGCCTATTCCAGAAACTATTGGTAAGATTACAAGGTGCTCCTAACATGTTTCAGTAAACCATGCCAACACATTTTATTAAGTATATTAATAAAAACTTTTACTAATGTGAGTTTATAAATTCCTTCTATCCGAGTTATAGTTCTTGAGAAATGCACATTAGATGAGTTGTTTAAAATAGGTACCTCGAGCTTAAAAAAAAATTTCACATTGTCTTGCTACTGGGCATGTTAAAAAATCCTGGCATATTCTAAATTGTATGATAAACTCCTAAGCAGTCACTGAAATTGTATATATATTGATAAATAGTCTGTAATGAACAATGTGTTTGAGATAACTTCAAGTTCAACCTCAAGATAATATATCTCGTATACTTCAAGTTCAACCTCAAGATAATATATCTTATATACTTCATATTCGCTATGACTATTTACATTTAGTTAATGAATTAATGAATATTTATTTAAATGTTGAATACTGATTGTACAATTTACAATATCTCTATCTCGGAAGCAATGCATTTGGAGACATGTGTATGTTGACTAAACAATTTTGGAACAACCTGCATGCTTACAGTATCGAACAAAAGAAATGCTTACAAGGCTGATACAACAAATCCTAGATACGAATTCAATGAAATAGAGAAACTAGAAAAAAGAGTCAGAATCACTGTATCGAGAAATAGTGGAGCATGTACTTTTACAAAAATGGAAAGACCTTGAGTTCGCAACAGAAATGCCTAAGAAACACTTTTAATGCCTAAAAGGATAAAATACGTTTCTTAGAGAGGGGATTTAATAACTAAATATCAAAAATTCTTATTTAATTGCCTAAAAATAATATTATTTCAAATATAAATTACGGTGTAACAAACGCTGTAGGTCAATACGTCCCAAATCTTAATCTTGTAAAACAATGGGGCGTTAATGCTTTTGTCTGAGAACTGTATATCAACAACGCAAAATGTTGACATTGGTTAGGAAAACAATTCCGATATTCCACCGAACGTAACACGGTTGTTCACCATACGTAAAAAAATTGATCGAATGTAAAAACAGAACGAAGACCCGTCGAATGTATCGTTTCGAATAAGAAAATCGCGAATAAGAATAATGGAAGTTTGAGGTTATGTGCTTACCTTTGAGAGACAAGGTTTTGGTATTTTTCACCACGGCCAAACTGCTACCGACGAGTAATAGAAGGATCAGTGGGTCTCTGATAAGTCGACGACTCATGTCGATCGACGTTACGAGCCCCGTGACACACTTATTCAATTAAATTGCTGGCGAGCCGTGTCGGCGTGAAGTTACGGAAAATCAGTACGGCGCAACAGCTGGCACTTGACAGTCGGCTACATGCCTGAGCGCGGTACACATCGAGTCCTCGGTGTATGTCGTTCCGTCTCGCTTTCAAGCGGCCAATAATCACGGGCTACGGTATATCCCTTCTCTATCGCGCGCTGCAGTGTTCGCGAAGTGACCGCGAGGTGGCGACGCAGTCGGCCCCAAGATGGCCACGCTGGATCAATGAAACGCGAGTAATCGTAGTAAAAACAGAAATTGACAAGTGTGCAGGTGAACACCAGCCGTTGATTACGGTGTAAATGGACCATGGGGAAGGACCAGGAGCTGCTAGAGGCAGCGAGAAGCGGAAATGTCACCGTGGTCGAGAAGATTTTGGGTCAACGAGCGAAGAGGAGTGGTCCACTGGCAAGGTGGGTGTCACCGTAGCAGACTTTGCTTTTACTCGCTTCTTTCGTCGTTTCGGGGACCTATTTCACGTTTAACGCGACGCAAACTATACGAGACGTGACCGTTCGTCTCGATCGACCGTGAAACAGGTTCCCTCTCTGTCAATTCGTCGTGCAATAAAGCGTTATACGTCACGTTCTTTTCGAATGCGCTCCGTGAAAAGATTTGTGTGCTCCGAATGAAAAAGTGTTTCGTGCCGTATCGACTACCGTTTTCAATTGTTTTTTTTTCGTCGCGTTTCCACGCTACTTCCGCGTTAACCGCGGTTAATTGGGCACAGGTAACTGTGTTTAGACGTAAACTGTATCGGACGAGTCATTACACACACCGGTACCGTGCCTGCGTTAAATTACCTACGCTCGATTGATCGCTACATTTTTCCAATTAATTCTGACAATTTATGAGAGGTTCTCGTGGATGCGTATCTGCCGTACGGTTAATATACCACGAATCGTTGCCTCGGATAGTTCTGTGAATTAAACGAAAGAACACGCTTTGGAGCGCGAGCAAACTTGTGCAGCGTTTTCTTTTTAAATTCATTTTACACTGAGTACTGCGATTAATATTTCTGTGTATTATTTTTGATCGCGTGATACGTTTCACGTAGCTACCGGGTAAAGAAGCAGTAATTGGATCCACGGTGCGTGTTTGATGAAAACTGAAACCTTGTTTAGATGAGATCGCGCATCCTCGATGCTTGTTTGTGTACGGTGCTTAATAATCAGGAATTTTCGCGTTTAACCTTTTCGTTTCCACCGTTTACATCCGGCTAAATATTTAGAATTATTCAATGAGATATTAATGTTATCTACATTTCAAAATTTGTATAATAATGGAAATGATTGTTTTGATGAATCAATTATTTATGATCTAATGTAGGAAATACAAACAATTTGTCTTCTATGTTTTAAATGACCAGTGAATGAAAGAGTTAATACGGTTTTTAGGTAATAAACGCGCAGAGCATAATTTTCCAGGTATAACAGGCTTGCTCCAAATGTCTACAGAGAATAATGAGCTAGTGTATGTTTGCACGCTATTGTTGAGCGATTATTTATGATTTCACCGTGACCATGAATCACACTGTGCATACGGTAACACCATGTGTGATATGATGATGCACCAGGATGCGTTGATAGAGACATGCAACGATATAAAACTATCAATTATTGAAAGGACGATCATCGATAACACGGATTTCTGGTCTTGTGTATTTTTTTACATTTCGTTTTATATATTTTAAAACACGAAGGTATCTTGCAAGCAATATTTACTATTCATTGACTTAAGTGGAAATGAACACATAATTTCCTTTCTTCAGAAAAAAAGTACAAATATCAACACATCGTCATCTCGTAGAACAATTAATATGTACGCTCAGTATTACTTTTTGTTTGCATAATGTAAGAATTTATCCAATAACCAATGTTTTTGTTCTGTTTAGAAAGACGGTTGTAGAAGATTCTTTTATATTTAATTATGTTTGTATTTATACTTATATTTAATTCATTATGATTAAATAGCTTTTGTTACAGGGTAATCGTTTAGATTTAATCGTTGGTGTGAATACCCGTTTTACGAGTCAGAATTTAATTAAATCCATGAAAAATGTTGGTCGACGTGTGTCTGGAAGCGGTACGAAGCATCTTAACGGGGACTTATCGAGTCGAGCTATTTTCTATTTATGGGGGCAGATAAGGGGCTTATTTGGTGGGTAGCTATTTATTTTCAAGGGTCGACGATAAACCTCGTTCGGACGCGATAGACCAGAAGAGGAAAAAGATGCTACGAGTTGTAATATATTTGTCCTTATTCTGAAAAGTGTGGTATAATATGAGAAAAATGGACTACTTCATAAGTATTTAGAAAACAGTTAAATTAAAAATTTTGAAAGAAACATATTGTTCATTGCAGCGTTAAGAAAGATTTCTTTGAGAGATTAACACACTCTATTGGTGATGGTCGTGTAAAAGAACAGCGAGTTCTATGTTCAATTTGTTTCAGGGTAAAAAACATTTACTCTAATAACTTAGTCATCCTGCCTGAATTAACATAGTTTAGCAACGTCGTCATTGTGGCGTCTAAAATACGGCTTTTGAGTATACGCACTGGCGTTATCACTATTCTGGTTCACGACTCCAATTTCATTTCTCGGTTAGGGATCCCGCCTTCTCGGTTTCCAACCGGAAATTCCGAATTTCACGAACAATCTCTTCAACGCCATGTGGCACGAGGAAGGTCCAAAACATTCTTCAAGCAAACGGACGAAACATCCAAAAAATGAAACCTGTAGACGATTCAGTGTCTCCTATTACCTGAGATGGACAAAATTCTTGTCTATATAAAAGGTGAAAATTCGTTGAATAGAAATGAGAATTATGATTATCAGATTATGATATTCCACAGTGAACAAATAAAAATTGTTTAACGTCACGAATAAATTGTTAAACATTGATTTTATTCGTTGTCTATCATTCGGATAAAATGTCGCCCATTATCCGCTCCTTCTGTTCTATTGCCGGTAATCTCTTCTAATGTATAAAGGTAGCAATTCTAGGGTGCACGTGCACGTAACAACTTCCACGCAATCTATGCAATTTGCAGATCAATTCGCGGAAAAGATAATCGTTGAACAGACTTGGAACGAGTTACTGTCCGCAGCAAGGGCTGAGGTTTTGGGATTGCTTGTCCAATTTTTCTGTATTCAAACATTACCCCAATTCAAATGCTAATAATCGAATAATGATTTCCAATTAGTGGCATTCAAATATAAAATTATCGTCATTGTAAAATCCGACGTTGTGACCCTCGAATCTATCGAATAAAGTACCCAATAGCCTGGGTCGTGGCTCGATTCGGTAGTCGATGATCTCGAGCGCGCTGTTCGAAAGATCGACGTAGGAGGCGGCAATTAGTCGAAACAGCCGGTAGTCTCGCGTCTTTATTGACCCAGTCCCGCGAACTTCTCGACAAAGACGACTTTGTCGACACTTCTCGCGCTTCCATTAATTAAGTCACGCCGTGTCGGGACGAGTACCCACCGTTTGTTTTCGAGTGGGTCGCGGTGCGTGCCTCCTATGCTCGCAAGCGGGCGCGCGTGCTTCGAGTGCGTTCACGCACTTTAACACCGATTGTCGGTCGCGAGCAAAACCCACAGAGAGAAAGAGAACACAGGAACGAAACAAGTGGAGGGGAGGGCACGCTGTAGAAAGGACCAGCAGAAGGCAAGAAACGTTTCCCTCCACTTTGTAGAAGCAGATGAGGTGAAATGAGCGGGAAAAAGATAAACGGAGAAAAAGGAAAGGATAGCGAGACGTGGAGTATCCTCAATCGCGCACGACGAAAGCGCTTCTCTTTGTATACATGGAGGATGGAAATGACATTGGTGTCTGTGGTGAATATGAAGAGGGTTGTAGCGGTCCGCCAGTGATGAAGAAAATTTATTAGACGAATTTCTGTCGCTTCGAACTAGAATGATGTTTAAATTCTGAAACTTACCATTGCATCGTACACGACAGTCGACTCGTTAACACTGATTTATGAATTGGAAGCAAAACCTCCATAAAGAAGGAGGACACAGCCACAAAACAGGGGACTGTGTGAAAAGAAAGGACCCAAGAGAAGGCAAGAAACGTTCCCTCCTCCCACGCCGTTTTGTAAGAGCAGATGAGGTGAAACGAGCAGGAAAAGGACCAAGAAAAAGGAACGGATCACGGGGCAGGGGTGGAATCCTAAATGTATCGCGCGCGACAAACGCGCTCCTCTTCTAACAAATTGCCTCTTTTGCTCGTCACCAACCGTGCAACTTGTCCATAACTACAAAGCGCGCCTGCGGCAACTTTCCACCAAAGCTTTTTACTCATCCTCCTATGGTTTCTGCTTTCTCCTCCTGCTCGTCTCGCTGCCGCGTGTCGCGCACAGCCTTTTGCGCCCTCCTCGCTGTGCTCCTCGTCCTCGACGCGAGATCACAGGAAAGCAATATAAAACGCGGCCCCCGAACACCGCGTACAAACGACGCGACTCGAGCCTCGCCAGGGGAGACGAGAAATATTTTGCGATGCTAATCGCGAGGACTGGGATGCGCCACTTCTCGTGTACCGCTGCCCACGAATGTGTTTATCCTTTGTTCGAGCGGCGTGTTGACTTTGGCTCGGGCAATAATTTTAATCACTGCCCTCGGGGGTAGACAGGGGGGCCGCGGAAGGGTTCCCTCTGAAAACGTTGCCCCTCGAGATCTCGCGAATTCATTAGCTTGGTAAGAAATTAATGTCGGTTTTCGAACTTTTGAGCTTGGACGCTTGGTTTTGGGATAACAGTTTACTTTATTCTATGTACGTTCCAATATCATCTTACAGTGATAGGTATGCTTTTGTTTTTACCGTTAATTAGTGCTCACTTCAAGTTATTTACTTCGCAATGGATACTAAGCGAGTTCGTGAAATATTCTTATATGAATATAAACTGGGTAATAAAGCTGCAACTGCGACTCGTAATATCAATGATGGATTTGGAGAAGACACCGTAAATGAACAGTACGGTGCAGCGTTGGCTCAACAAATTTCGAAGTGGAGATTTCGAATTGAAGGCAATGATTGAAGCTGATTCACGAACAACGGTTCGATATCCAACTGTTATTGACCACCCGAGACAGCTAGGAAAGTCAATTTGTGATATGTGGATTTAAATATATAGTTTGGAAACCAACATTATTTTCCTACCAACCTAATAGTACTTTTAACTCTACAGTGCGCATTGATGCACATATGCAACAACCGCATTTTTCTTTGATATTTTATTACATAACATCATAAACAGCAATTTATGCGCTGTTCCCAACAGAAATAAGACATGTACGTTATAAAAAGGTCGCAGCACCATTGAAGATAATTATGTTTGCGCCAAATCTGACAGTTGCCATCAGAATTCTTGCGGTAGAGTGTTATTCGTGTTTCCTCGATTTGAAAAATTGCACACTGTAGAGTTAACGTCGTCGAGATAACGTAGATTTCCTTTGACGTCTCTTGAAATTTCTGCGAAGTTTCGTTTTATTGGATTTACTGTATTCATTTTTCATTTCAACGCGGTATCAATTTCTGGTATCATTTCTCTTTGTTTATTTATGATGAGTGGCCGTTGGGTAAATGCAAAGCCATATACGGATGGATCAGATTGTGCGTATTTCAGATAAACCTGTGGAATACACTAAATATTATAAGTGCTTCGCAATGTGGTCAATTTAGATTGAGGCTGCATCGCGCCGTCGACGGACCGCAAAGCGTTAATCGCTCACGGCTGAAAGAGCGCGCGATTCAAATTCGTGAAAGATCAATGTCGTTTCGTTTCCACGGTTAACCGCCCCCGTGCCTCGATTCCGCGACGGGATGTATATTGTCCCTGAAACGGCATTGAATTTGAGAATTACGAGTTCCCCGCAACGATTCCGTTACACTCGACCGATATCGCCGTAACGTTTTGTTCGTTCTCCGCTGTTCCGGAAGAAGGAATCGATGCGTTAAACGATCGACGAGGGGATAATTAGCCGACAGCAAGGCATTCTGCCGTGACGAGAACGTCGGGCATCGTTCACTGAATTCGCTACTAGACGGATCGATGGCCGATCCTCACCCCTCGAGAGGCGCCCTTTCCTCGAGGGGGCGCGAAACTGCATAAAGTGCAACTATAAGGGAGTCTCAGCTTTTTTCCGTCACCTTTCCAGAGCGTTGCTTTTCGAGTGTTTGCGAGGAAGGACCTTTCCGCGACATCAGCACGTATCTGTTGCCCCTCTTCGTGGCGGAGGAATGTATCGATTCGATGCCTTAACACACCTCGCGAGTGTATACACTTTCGCCTTCCGTCTCATCCTTGTCTTGTTTCCGCTTTTTCGTCACACGTATGTGTTCCTTTCTCTTCTTGTGTCGCGTTATTATTCCTTGGACCACTTTGACTCGCGCACACACACCCTTAGCTTATTGTTTCCTCTTTCCTCGTCTTGACGCGTTCCTCTGCCCACCACTCTCCCTCTCCGTCCTTTGCTCCCCTGTTTTCCATCTGTTTCAATCTGGACTCGTCTCTCTTTTCCCTCCATATTTTTGCACTTTGTCTGGGTTAGGTTTCTTTATCCCCCTTTCGACCACCCTTCGCTAGTTTTCCTCCTCTATCCGCCCGTAGCGCAAGGGTGCCTTCCTACCAAACACTCACATTCGTGGAACCGGAAAGGGCTGGATGGAAGTTCTTTTACCCCTCGGTATTTTATTGCGTCTCTGATCGTCGAGTGTCGGGGAAAACCGCGTAATTCAATGACGCGGGGCTCTCCTACAGATTTCACTTTAAATACTACTGTTATTGTTTATCATGGTTCTCGACTGCTTTATACTTTAATGTCACATCAAAAGTTAATTTTAAAAATCCCCTGGAATTAAATTTCCATTCAACGCGTGGTACCGCAGCAGAACGTATCGAACAGGTTGAATCCAACGGCCAGAAGCTTCGGTTATAATATTCTCCGCGATACACGCCATCTAATTTTAACGTACCAGCCGCGCTCCGTTTCCCCCATAGGCGACAAAAACAATGGAGCCAATTATCCGAGGGAGTCATTTTTGTCGCTGATCGTTCGATGTCTTGATTAAAGCCCCGCAAGAAATTGCCATTATAGATGCTCGACAGACGACGCTCGTGTGTTTTCATTCGGCGTTCCCCTGCAACGCCAGCGGTCCCCCGTTCGGTCGTATCCGTGTCTTTCATGTCCCCCTCGTCGTCCAATTCGTAATGTTCGTAGACGTCGAGGGCACTGGGCGATGTCCTTTTTGCAGACAATCTTCAGGGTTTAATTAAGGAACTTGGGCAAGCGGATAAACTCGATGAATGGGGCAAACGAGGAACGAGCCGGCGGCGAGGGCGCGACAGACGGAGAAAGACGGAGCAGAAGCTGTGGAACGACGAGAGGGGTTTGCAGAGCGGGCGGGAAATGAAAGAAAGGAAGAGTCAAACGTCCCCAACCTAACCAGCGGGGTTGGCAAGACACACGGGGACGAGCGTGGCCATTCCGACGTACTCGTGTACATGCAAGCGCCCGCGAGATTTGTATTCCGACGTACACGCGTCTCGGGGGTTGTTTCGTTCCTGTGTACTCGGCTTTAAAAGTCCGTTTTCACGTGACGCGAACGTTAAGTCGCGACTTTAGAATGTCGAGTACCGCTGTTGTCGCGATTTTTCAATGACGGCTCCGTCGACAAATTGTTTCGCGTCTTGATAATTTGTCAGGAAGCTGTACGGTATTGAGTGATGCGACTCTGGAGGCTCTTAACGCTTTGGAAGACATTGTTTATGGAGAATTAAGTAGAAAACAGTGACAAACTATTAAAAATCAAATAGTCAGGGATCAAACTCATATAGTATGTAGATATAACATACCCCCTTTAACTCTTTACAGTTAGGTGGGTTAAAAACTATCCCACCTTTTGCTTAGCTTTATTATTTTATTTAACACTAAACCTACCGACGTTCACTTGTAACTATTTCTACTTTGATGAGACAAATTACAAGTTTTGAAGACGCATCTTTTAATTAAATACAACAATATTTTACGTGAATTTAAATTGAGTAATCCATGAAACAATTGTGTATAATTCATATGTTGCACATAAAAACTCTACCCAAAAATTTGGAAACGATCATTTGACCGATCGTGGTAGGTTTAGTATTAAAGTTTTTCATTCATATGGCAATAGTATGAATTAACACTAAAAGTACAATAAATGGAATCAGAAATGTATACAAGTCAAAATGGGTTAGTAAGTTGTTGACACTGTTCTTCTGTGCAGCTTGAATTTTCTTTTTCTTTTATAATCGTGTGCCTCAAAGAGTAAATTTTAAGATGTACTGTCAAAGTTTGTGTATTTCCACCCAGCTCGTCCCCAGATTAAAACCGACTTTGCGTTACGTGAAAACGGAGCTTAAGAGAGACGGCCACCGCCGCCACCCCCGGTGGGCCGTTGTTAGGGCGCGGAAAACAAATACGCGCGACTCTCGGAGCCGTAAAGAGCAAGCGAGCGCCAGGACAGCCCGGAGTTGACGTAGCGAAGAATGGCGAGAGGAGAAGAAAGAGGGAAATTCAACACGTGCCGTCCTCCTCTCCGCGTTAGCTCTTTCCTATTCTTCGCCTGGACCGAAAGCTCCTCGAACTTCCAAGCGTTGCGCGCCACTCCGCGGGAACCCTCGAGTGTTCGTTTCTTTTTCTTGCCGCCCCTCCAGACCTCGAGGGGGCGCCCTACCCCTGCACTTGAACGCAAACGGGGACCAAAGGGGGGTGAGTTTGCGTTTGTAAAATCGACAGTTTCTCTCGTTTTTGATCTTAGTTACAATGGATTAGAGGCTTCTGGAGAGTCAACGTCGGCGAGGCTGTCGTCGGTCTTGAACGATCCTCTCGCGGACTTGCACGCGTGCCGCGAGCCGATGATTCAAAGTGCCGGTATCCCGAAAGCTTAATGACGTCGTTGCTTAATGACGACGACGGCCGCGCCTCTTTGATGTGCCCCGTTCCGCAGAGAAAGGCCTTCGGTTTCGCGTAATTGTTTTGGGTAAACTGAATGCGATGCTTTGATGCCGGCAACGGCGTAAGCGTCGATTCAGAACGCGTCCCGTTAACGAGGGAAATCCACGAGTTCTTTTTTTTTACGCCCTGTTCGCTCATTTGGGGTGCGAGAACGAAATTGTTCGGAAGCATGGCGAGCGATGACAATAATCACCGGATCTTTCGAATCGTTGTCCTGCGACGAGGTGAAAATATGCTTCCTAATGTTCGCAGAAGAGTTTCTGTGAGTGGCTATTCAAGAATTAACAATTATATTTGTTGTGCATGTTGTACAGATAGTAGTAAACTAAATCGAACCTCAATTATTGACCACTTAAATCATTTAAAATATTGTTAAAATGTTCTATCGGAGAGTGTTCGTTAATTTGAAAGTATTTTCGTCCCCTCTAATATTTCGCATTCCGCGTGTATTTGCTCAACTGATACAACAGCTTTTACACCGTGCAGAATTAAATCGTCGTCGCGAATGGATATTTTTACATATTTACTCGCGCAGTTTTCACCACACTCTACCCGCGCGTATTGACGCTGCGTCGCTTTGACAAACAGCGGCGATTTTCAAACATTTGTTACCGACAATTTTCAGTTGACTCGCGAATACAGGTAAACATCATTCGCTGAAAAGTGATGTCGATCATGGTTTACAATTATAACACCTTCGCGAACAGCTGTGGCCAGCGTCGGGTATCGTTGCGAATTAGACAGGTGGTAGTTAATTGAATATTTAATTGGTATACACTCGAATATCGACGCGTTTACCAAGGTCGAAGATGAAAACGTCGGATGATTGTTGATATACACGACAATTCGGAATTGTGCGCGTAATTTCGCGTCATACGAACCGAGAAATGGAACGTTTAATGTTGGCAGAGCGTCACGACGTTTCTAATATCGATAGAAGAGCTGCGTGACAGCTCGGAGGACGAGGGTAAGTATACATATTTTTGCGTCTCTATGTTCATATCGGAATCAACGAGATCTGAGCAAATACCGTGCCTGCTTCGTGGGCTCGATTATGATGCCTATTAATCGTTCAAGATAAATATTGCGCCCCCTTACATTGTTTTTCTCGGAGCGTCGATTCCGCGTTGTCAAATACCGAAACTAGTATATTTTTCAACGTTCTCAGAATCAATAGATCTCCAAGCGTTTGCTTAAGTACATTTTTCGCCAATGACATAGTGAGTTTGTTATTAGGTTCTCATGATAGGCACTATCATAAGTATTAGTCGTGGCAGCTTAATTTCCGAGGATCATTTCGATTGGCTCTGGCCAGGATAATTTATTTGAGAGTTCGTGCCTGTACGGGTGTTGCAGTTGAATTTAAACGTTCGAAAGTCTTAATGTTTGTGGGAAGATAGTGGGTGTTCCACGTGTACCAATACGCGTTGTTTTGACGAGTTAATTGCATGTTCCAGTAGCGCGATGTTACTCACCCGTGAGGGACAATAATGGTATAATTGCGAGGCTGATATTCGCATTCTATCTACGAATTCCTCAGTTTTATCATTTTAATTTTGAAGCTTTTTTCCTTGAGTACTAAAAATTATCAAAATAATTTGACATTAATTTAGGTGGTATTTTATATTTTATTTGATGTTTATTGTAGAGTGTATAAATATTCGTAACGTATTCATAGTTCTATTTTATTTTAGTTTGATCTACAGTATTGCATAGATCATAAAAGAAATATTTATATTTAATTTAAAGTTGAAAATTATCGACGAATGATCCGGCCGAATCTTTCAATAATTAATTATATTGAACAGATGTTCAACAAACTTAATTGGCTCGTTTGAAACGGTCGATATTACAAGCAGGAATAAATTTAAATGGAATGACATTTATTAAATGGAAATAAATTCAAGTTAATTAAATTTTGTTTTAAATTAATTGAATTCACTTTTGCTACAAAAATTGTTTGTTCGAAATGGCCCAATTAAATTTGCATGTAATTATGACTCTCCCTCCTTTTTACTTCGAAATGTACCAACGAACAGTCCCCAAATTGTCAATTAATAGTGTACATATTCCAAATACTTGTCTTTTCCAAACTCACCCTATACGAACTCACCACAAATGAAAGATTAAGCCAGTCGACGGATTCGCGACGATCTCATTTTCAATTCCAAAGGACTCTTTGCCGCCCGTTTCAACGCGTCCCGAATCGATCGTAAAATCTAGGCAATTCGATCGCCTTTGATCGAGTACTCGAGGCTGGCGTTAGTGGCCATCCCGAGGTTGCGCTAATCGAATCCACTTAAGAAGAACACGATGGATAACGAGAAATTCTTCCGCGTAGCATCTAACACAAGGAACGACAAACTCTCGCCAAAGAGCTAAGATTCACTTTTAAATCAATTTCAAAATTGTTCGCGTGGCAAACTTCGAGAAACATTCCAATAGAAGATTAATTAGCACCGGGGTTAATACAGATACCGATCCTCGTCAATTCGACGAATCCAAGCTTCCTCGAATATCCATCTAGCCAACTGTTTTGGGGACTCGGTCACCCCAGCGATTCTCGCGGGAACGTTTCGAAGTAACCTCCTGAGCATTATTTGCTGCGACATTCAAACCACCCCCGAGTGTCGGGTCGTTGACGGTAACGATCATGCAACGGTGGCTGGGCCTCATTTCCGCAATTAGGAATTCATGTTCGGTGCCGGTAACAAATAACCGCGGGCTACGCGTTCGTCGCGATAGCAAAGAATGCGCGCACCACGCAACGCGTCAGTGTATCGGCCGCGGTGCAGACGGTTAGGTGGCACAATGCGCCTCGTGGACAGAAACAGGTTCGCTAATGAAGCCTAGGATGCTTCCTGCAGCCAGCACATGTTCTCATTACGCGCCTTTGTCGCGCCCGTGGCCGAGATAAACGTTCACCGTGTCCTGGGACCTGGTAAACGCAACGCGTACGCTCCCCCGCGTTTATTCCCTTGAGACGAGCGTCGACACCTTCTCGTGCCGAGGACGATTCGATTGTTTCTCGTTTGATCTAACACGCCATAACAGCGGTTCATATTATTGTTTTCATCACCATTAATGTTTAGTAATTAACCCTTTGGCTACGAGGCGATTTTTGCTGGAGGTGTGAATTTAAAAAAAATATCAGCTTATAGGAAATGATAAGACGGAACTTTTGTATATTTACAGTTTATTCATGCGACGTTTAGTTTCAAAGATAGACATTGAAAACTTGAAAGATCTTTTTCCTGAAATTCAATTTTTGCAACGAACTTCTAACATTTCAATTTTTATTTTCGAAACTAAACATTCTATGAATAAACTGTAAATATAAAAAGGTTTCGTCTCACCATCCTTTATAAGCGGATATTTTTTAAAAATTGATTTAACGAATATAAACATTTCTCTGAGCCCATTTCTCGTATATATACGCCCTTCAAAGGGTTAATAATTAAAATACATGGTCCAACCCTCGACTATTCCGCACACAAATCCTTCTCTAAAACACGCTAGCCTTACACACGCATTTTTACCTCCATTGTCAGGCTCAATTTTTTGACTACTCCAATTATAAACGTCTACCAAAACTACACACTAAGAACGGCAACAAATTGCACCAATCTCGTCCTTTGAAGTTGTAGTAAATATGCACGGCGAAAATATTTATCTAAGCGCGAGGATAGAATGTAAACGAGGCTCGTCAAACATGGAAGGCGGTAAAAAAGATTTGTTTGCACTTTTCCTAGCAGCGCTGCAAAAGGGGCTGCCTTTTGGTTGAGAAGTCAGTCGACTCCGACTGTTCAAAGGAGCAAGGATTGCACCCATGCTCGCGTTGAATTGCAGCCGAGTTTAAGGAAGCAAGGATTGCATTCAGGTCCATTAAGTCCAATGACTCTTCTTGGTAGAATCAAGCTCGCGAAAGCTACACGCATTCAGGACCACAACTTAGTCCAAAACGAGGTCGCGGAAGATCTAGAGCATGGAAGTTTTCAGCGAGGTCTCGACCTAGCAATTAGAGAAGTTACAAAGTGAAAGAAAGAAAGTGGATATAAAAATTGATGAGAATAACCGTGGTACAGGGACTAACGTTGTGATTGATCGTGATCGAGATCATTAACGGTCCTGGACACTCACTTTATCGAGAGGATCCTCCATTTTTGTTTAGCCCTTTCAGACCTGGCGTTCACAATTGAGGACACAAAATCGAAAAATTACCGTCACTATCGTTTAGGGCGAATGTCCTTATCTGTTCACATGAAGGAAGACCAGTCTTCCCCGGCAACTACACTATTAGGATTTTTTTTCTATTTTGTCCAGACTACTTTTAGTCCAAGTTAACCCTCAAAATTGAATTACATTAGTATGAGAAAGAAAATAATTCAGGCTGAAAGGGTTAAAGACCTCGAGTATAATAAAGAGAAACTTTGTTGTTAGGAATAAGTAATATGTTTGGTACAAGGCGCAATGTTATAAATATATGTCGTTTCTTTTCAGCCTGCGGCGGGGTCCGGGGGCTAACGTGCAAGACCCTAGTGGATATTCCGCCCTTCATCACGCAGCTTTAAATGGACACAAGTACGTTTCAGCAGGCACAGTTCGAGTTTACTTCGCTGTTAACATTCACAATTAAAATTCGATTCGTTGCTAAAATTCATCTATTGATTACATTCGTTTCACCAGCCGATTTATAAAATCGAGCCATTCTCGAAGTGTCTCTCATTAATATTCTATTTGATCGCCTATTAATCAATGTCTCGCGCACACTCTGACGATAATTCGAGGAAACGCTTTTATCCTCAGGGAGGTGGTAAAGTTATTGCTCCAATATGAGGCTTCCACTAACGTCGTCGATACTAAAGGCTCTTCGCCGCTTCATTTGGCAGCTTGGGCGGGCGACGCTGAAATCGTGCGGTTAATTCTTACCCAAGGACCTTCGGTACCCAAAGTGAATCTTACGGTCAGTAAGTTTGTGCCTCTTCTTTTTTCTTAATTAAAGTAAATCTGCCGCGGTATTAATACTTTCGATCGTTCGCGATCACCGCAGCTTCGTAATTTTTATTTTTATAAGGATACTTTAATCAACGGAACGGGCAAATAATCCGTGAAACGAGCTCTTTTGTTGCTTGCATAGATGGGAGATTAAAGGTTGAGTCCTGATAAGAAATGTCAAGTGTATTGAATCAGACGCTTTAGTCAGCTTTTGCGAACTTTCAAACCAAACAATCGCTCCTCGACACTGTGTACATTGTCTTTATTAACAGCGCCCCTTAATTCATTCTCATTCATCTATTTTTGAATTTTTTGTTTCTACATATAACCATCTTTGTTCTATATCATATTTTCTTCTACCATATTTAACGGTACCCCTTAATTCATGATTTTTCATTCGCCTATTTTTCTATTTGTTTTTATCTACATATAACCACGTTTCTTCTATAGACACTACTACCAATAATCACAGACAAGTTTTGTATAGACTATATTTATCCAACGAGTCAGGACAGTTATCCTGAAAACTACCCCTTCATGTAACGAGAGAGACTCCTACAAGGATTATATTCCTGTTTTATTTACGAGTATGTTTAAACTGAAATCATAAAGTTTGCGTTCAACTTCCACATTAACTTTCGGCGTGATGCATACAACGTTGCAGAGAATTGTACGTCTGTTTTCGTAAAAAGTAGATGTTCCTTGTTGCTCGGGCAACAATGAGATTTTCGCGGTGCCGTGTCGTTTCGAGGTTAACGCGAAATTTCCTAATCCTCGGAATCGGGGTAAAGTTATTTGTTAACTGGAAATACCGGCTTTGTATGATCGCAGACGAAGGACAACGAGACAGCGTTGCACTGTGCTGCACAGTATGGGCACACGGAAGTGGTGGCACAGCTGTTGCAATACGGATGCGACCCCAGTATCCGCAACAGCCGTGGAGAATCTGCGCTCGATCTCGCTGCACAATATGGCAGGTAAATTGCAAGTGCAAATTTTTCTCTTTTTTTTTTTGCGGCGAGACATTTTAATTCAAATAGTCATTCGAATTGTTGCTCGGTCTAGAAGTAGAATCAGTAGATCAACATATCGTATAAACATGCTATCAATATGCTTATTGTTAAAAAGGATCAGAAAATCTAATGTCCTAGTGTTTGAAATAAACTTGTTGGTTAATAATTTAAATTTAAAGTTCATATTTGCTTGTTGATTCGACTCGTGTATTTTAAGAGGGTTTGCGCTCTTTCTGAGAAGTTCATTATTTTTTCTAGACTGGAAACCGTGCAATTACTCGTCAGCACGTACCCAGAGCTGATCGTGCCTCTTCGGAACTCTTCCTCGTCGGTGATCTTTCCGCACACTCCTCTGCATTTGGCTTCGCGAAATGGTCACAGGTGAGTGCTTGTCATCAGATATTTTTCTCTGAACCTATACGTAAAGAGAAGATACAATTATAAGCTGAAATTAAATCCAGAAAAATGAACGACATTAAAACGAATGAAGCTCGCGTTGTATTTAAATTATTCTATCTGTCATTATCATTCGGTATTTCACGTTCCAACGCATTCGTTACGAATTCTGTCTGATGTTCAACTCTATCTTATGCCACGGTTTCGATTATACCGTGTCCAATAACCAGACGGTATCGTTCAACAGTTCCACGCTCTCTCTTTATTCAATCAAGCCGAGCCCGATGATCGTGCATGGCGTTCGATCAACACGCGAGGGTGGCGGCTCGCGCGTTTGCCACCAGTGTCCATGAAATCTATTTTATATTGCATTGCAGATCAGGATCGTTGTTAGATTATTCATGATTCGCGGAACCCTACCGAACTCATGTATATACACTGGGCTTCCGAGCGCGTACACGTATCGCACGATTAATTTGTGTTTGACGTAACGAGACCGAAAGGGAACCCTATCAGTTTTTATCGAATACGTTAATATTTCACTCCCAATATTCCTTTGATATCGGTTCTCGATAGTCGAAATTTTTGTTTGATGAACGTTGAAGTAAACGCAATTTAAATTCTAATAAATGTGTTGGTGGAATATAAACATTTCTAGATCGTTTTAGGACGTTTTAAAGTTTTGTACATTGGAAAGTCAACGTACGTTCCACGAATCTTTCTTCAATTCCGTTCTTTTGAGAATGCCAGGACAGTTTTTGCCCCCTCTGGACTGTTCGCGCTAATTACCGAGTAATGCGTCGTCTCGGCGCATTGTATCCCAGGAACAACAATGGACTCGTTTCAGCTAACCATAACGATGTCGTGCCATTTGCAGCGTTGCCCATTAGAGCCAATCAGAGAGCACCGCGTTGCGTAATCCCGTCGAATACGATATGTATGTACGTCCTCCAACTGGCATGATCCGTCGCAACCCTCTCCTAGTTACACGTCCTATATTACCATCCTGCCGATTGCCCTCTCGTTCCTCTTCGTAGTTGTGCGAAATGCATTCGATCGCGCATCGCACCGTCAACAGCTCTGTCCATCCGTGCAGATTGCTGACCGCTTCTCGATTACGAGGATCGTATTAATCATTACCTTCGAAACGTATCGACCTAGATCGTACCACTGCCCACTGGCTGAATCGCGATTGCTCGCTCTCTGTTCTGGGATGTTTAATGCCCTTTCATGCCCGAAGGTGTCCGGACGCATTGATAGAGGAGCGCCGTGATGAAATACCTCTCCCTCGGAGGGATCCTGTTTGAACCAACGCAAACTGGCGCCCGTAAGTCACCGGACAGGTGCTCGGTGGACCTGCGAAATGCTAATTAAGAGACGGGTACGATTTGCTGAAGCGATCTTGCGTGAACTGTCTTAAATGACTTGATACTTGAGTTTAACCCTTTCAGAGCTGAATTTTTTTTCTCGTACTAATGCAATTTAATTTTTAGGGTTAATTTGAACTAAAATTAGTATGGAAAAAATAAAAAAAAAATCCTAATAGTGTAGTTTTCGAGGAAAACTGGTCTTTCATGACGTACACAAATGGACATTCGCCCTAAACGATAGTGTTGGACATTTTTAAGTATTGTGTCCTCGATTGTAAACCCCAATTCTAAAAGGGTTAAGGACACTTCTACGCAATGTCGTAGGTTGTAGTATCAATTTGGCAATGCAGATCAGCTTGTTCTAAAACATTGAATTTGATATAAAGTAACATCCCTCCATTCTGTATTAGTGCTAATCAGACAACGTTTTTCACCCTTTTACGCTTTAGTTTCGAAGCTTGAAGTAATTATTTTCTCAAAAGTGGAAAGAATCTCCGAAAATATCGCAGAAGGTTCTCTGCGTTCGATCGATTTACTAGTATTTACACAAATAATCGACAATCGTTGCGTTGCCCGGTAAAAATGTTCAGTTAAATAAACGATATTGTAAGCGCGAACCATTGTTATTTGATTAATTGAACCGTTCAATCGGATGATGCAAGATTAACCGGATAATCGGTTGCGCTGGTGCTTTACAATTACATAACGGGCATGAATTTCGCCCTGAATTCAAAAACAATTCTTTGAATGTTTGCGCACACCTCCTCGCGTATGTACACATTTTTCAATTTATATTATCGCAACGTTCCGCATGAATTTTCTCTTGCGCGTGTTTTATCATTTTTATTTTAAATAATTTTTATATACTTCATACTATTTGAGTTTTTTATACACCTTCCAAGTATAAAATTACACGTCTCCTTAGACGACCAATTACACGGTCGGGAACGTTTAAAATTTTCGTATGTCTTTGATGATATTAAAGATGCTCGTGCTTCAATAACCATTACTTTGATGTTTTCGATTTTCATCGAAGCATATAATGAGTTGTATAATCTCGATACAAAAAAAGTATACATACACTATGCAAGAAAGAACCACCCCCATCTCGAAATGAAAACTCAAATTTAATGACCACGAGTATGAACGATATTTTCTATTCTAACAAAATGTAGAAAATACTTTTAAATGCGATACCACGAGCACGATAAATACCCTACAAAATTTCTTTTGTCCCGAAACCCCCCAAATTTTCATCCCTTCCCCCAGCCAAAAGCGATTGGCGTCCAGCGTGCTCACGGAGCCCCGGAAACGGAATTGTATTTAACGCTTTGCTCGACCAATTCGTTCTCATTTAACATCGCGGCGTCACGTCCATAATCCGACTGGTAAAGCCTTTAAAATAATCGACGTTGTCGGACGACTCGCGAGCGGGGGTGGCGGCGTGGGATACTCGACGCTGCTCAAATCGAAAACCGGCCAGCGATCGTGAATCGCCGCGAAACGGCAGTCACATTGTAATCGAGTATAACGTCGGTTTTTCTATGCAGCCTCGCAGCCGGTAATCGCTTTAACCAACGCTCTCGACGCTTATAATGCGATCGCGTCGCGATACACAGCCCGATGAATGCATTTTCTATCGCCAGCGACGCGTTCACCTGCCGACCCTCGATCGCCATCCCTGCCGTTGTTTAACCCCATTTCCTCGCCGATGGACGCTGGAAACTGGAACTGGGACTGGGACTGTTCGATTAATTTAATATTCCATTGTTTAATCGTATACTACGATTGAAAGAATCGGTAGATGTAGTTATACGACTTCTATATACAGTTTTTATATGCAATATCTAAATCTAAATTATATACGATTGTTTGATGCATTATTTAATTTACTTCCATGTCATTGAATAATAGCGTCTTTTAGACTGGCCATTTGTTTGATCGTTGTAGAAGTAATTGCAAATGAACGTTGGTAGGTTCAATGTTAACTAATTCAACATTCTTTCTCGTGTTCAATCCAATTGTTCCTTTCATTCCATTCTACCCCAGACTTCCATTTTACCCCCACCGCGAAAACAAAAACTCCCGCGCACGGTCGTGTCGTTTAATGCGATAAATGGCACACGATTCGATCAAGTCTCATCTCGCTGATTAGGTCCGAAAGGGTCCCGACAATCTCCACGGTCAAACATCGAACGAACGGTGGCGCCCGCTCGCGCGCGCCTGTGTACGAGCATTTCGAATGTTTGAATAGGCGCGAAACTACGGTGGCGCGGAACTCCATCGTGTACGCTCGTTTTCGGTGTTTCTCCGGTGTGTGTACGCGCGTGGGTGGGAGACTGGGAGGGGTTGTCCCGTTGTGTACACACGCAGCGACCGAACGTCGAAACGCGCCTGAATTCGGTTGTGTACCGATGCACACTGCGATGATTGCGTTCACGCACGCGTTTCACGCGCCCGCCACGATATTTGGCGGATCAGACCGAAATGCGTGGGCGGAGGCGCAACACGAGCGAAAGAGAGAGCGAGGGAGGGTGTGCTGGGGACGAATGGGTTTGGGAATGGGACCGGAGTAATGTCTATTATCGGATTCAATATCGGTGCTCTTGGTAAGCCAGTATACAAATACCCCTATGGCACGGTAATAACAACATAGGTGCACGTGAATCCGATTCCCAGCCACGAATCCTATATGCGACGGATGGCTGCGGTCGCGGCAGTCGGTGCAGGATACCCGAACTCGCGCAAAACGAAACTCTGGGTTTCGCGCCCCCTATCGGTCGCGAACGGGAAATGCGTGGCGAGCTGGCCACTTTAAGCTGACTACCGATTACGCTCGCACCAACCCCCTGGACGCGAAATGTTCTTGGATAACGGGTGTGTTTGTGATACAAACTCTCGCGGGTCAATTTCGACCTAGAGCAAACTTGATTTGTACTATTTTGACTCGGAGAACTTTACACTAAATCCTTTAAAACACTTAGAGCAACCCATACAGCATGCTTGAAGAAAGATTCTTTGTAACGTAGATAATCTAACGTGAAAATTCTTTTTTTTTTTTTGCAGAGCCGTCGTGGAGGTGCTGCTTGCCGCAGGCGTGGATGTCAACACGAGGACATCCGCGGGTACCGCGATGCACGAGGCGGCGCTCTGCGGGAAAATGGAAGTGGTGAGGACCCTTCTGGATCGAGGAATCGACTTGGCCATTCGAGACTCGCGGCAAAACACGGTGCTCGATCTTCTGGGGCAGTTCCCGCCGCACGTCACACAGGACATCACGGCGGTGATCAAAAGTGCGTGGCCACGAAGTACACTTTTCTTAATTCAAAGTATTCAAAGTTTTGGTGCATGTCTTTCAAGTCGTGCAATTAGATATTCAATCGTTGCCTCATTACGGTCGATGATATTGTACGAAGTGTATCTCAATAACAGACGCATATGAAAGAGTAGAAAAAAATTCATAGGAAGAGCTTTGACTTCTGTTGAGATGAATGAAATGTTAGATGGTAGATATTTGATGACTTTAGAAGTATCCCGCTACGAATTGCGCCAACCCTGACATACATCTGATACGAAATAAAAATGTGACTAGCCTTTGAGACCATAACAAATATGATGCCGACAAATGCGTATCCATTTGGAATGATCATGCGAACAATGTGTTGCGAGCAGGGCACAGGTCTTCCTCAGGCGTGGAGAGCGACGCCGACAGTGAAAACTTGCCACCGATTCCGGTCCAGGGTGGCGATTCATTGGGCAGCCCTTACGAGAACGTGCGCCCGGGGGATGATCTTTCCCCGGCGGAAGGGACGTCGCCCACTCAATGGCAGTTCTATCATAAGCCTCGGGACGACGATCGCCGCGTTTCCGGCACTTCCGTTACGTCTTTGTGAGTATCCATGTTTTTCCACCCTCTTTGTCACTGTGCCTGCGCGCGTGTCGTCGCTTGCTCTTTTCCCCTGGCTCTCTTTGGGACCCTGGTCGTTACCTTCTTCCGCAATGTTATCGTGTTCGTTGAGAAATGCTCGCTAGGCGACTCTGTGCTATTCGTGCAATAAGTAAATTAAGAAATAGGAGGTAGACATAGTACGGTGAGGTGATACAGACAGGACGAAGCTAGGATTCTTTGTATGAAGTGTATTAAGGATTAACCCCTTAGAACATTGTTGACCGGCAATTTTACACAGAAGCAACTTTATGTCACCGGCTATTATTTCATAATTGAATGTGAAATTAGAACAATCTAAATAAACTTCGATAAACTTTATTTATATTTTAACAACATTGTGAATTGAAATTAAATGTTTTACATACATAATACGATGAGCAAAGCTTTTGCAATATTCTATATCGCCCTGAGTTTCATAAATTGGGATAGATAATGCAAGTAGCAAACACGAGTTAACTCGTGACCGGTCAACAATGTGTTACGCTACAACCACGTATGAGACTCGTGGTCGGATATTCAGGGCAAAACTGATTATCACGAGCCTGACCCATGGTGTATTTTTCGGGCCAAATGTAAACATCACATTTTAGTCCTACGCTGTTGAGCTTAAATATCTTAACATAACTTCATAATTTAACACGTTCCGTGCCAAGTCTTTTTTTACCCGACTTTTCGATCAGGTCATTTGATGTTTCGTCTATAAATTGATATATTATTACACAATATTTCATTACATCATCAATCCATAAGTAGTTAGCTTGTTTAGAGCAGTTATCACATCGTGTACCACTTGTGCTTCATTCTTTTGGTGGAAATATATTTTGAACCGACTTCGAAAACGAGGAGGTTACTCATTTCGACATATATATATATTTTTTACAGAATTAAATTTGTCATTAAATATATGTTTTCAACGAATTAAATAGATGTGACTGCGTGTAGCACTGGTGGTACACGTGGCACGGAACGTGTTAAGGAGTTAATATTCATTTCAAAAAATAAGGGCCACTGTAATACGCGCACACAAGACAAAGTCAGCTGTCGACAGCGTCCAATCGCAATATCCCTCGACAACAACGCACGATGCATTCACCGTTTCGCGTTACGCGAAATTTCCGTGGGGGACAAAGAGAAAAAAAGTATTGAAAAGGTAGTGAAAAAAGTACGATGGCCAGGCCGAGTTGGCGTATTTGAGATCATCCGACGTCATCTTCGCCCCGAGGAGAAAAGGGTATCGCGTCGGTGCGTCGGATAAGAGCGGAGGCCGGTAATATTTTCTAGAAAGACCGGGTATGTGCATACGGACGCGAGTATAGGCGAGCGCATAACCGTGGTAGCTTTAATATAGGAGATGTTGGGTAAACAAAAGCGTAGACGTGGACCGGGCACACGAGGGCGGGGGAGGAGGAGGAGGAGGAGGAGGGGGGGGGGGGTGAATGAGTGGAGAGTGCTACGAGTGCGAGCGCTGGGTGCTCGGATGATGGTTAGCGGCGTCGGTGGTAGCCAGGTTCGGTACCTGTGCGGAGGAGGAAAGGTTTCTCGGACCGAAAAGGGAAGCTGAAAGTGGAGGCGGAGGAAGAGAGATTGGAGGAGGTGGCGCGGCCGCGTGTAGCCCCAGCGCGTTAAGCACCGCTTGGCTTGGTTTAATTTTCCTGATGTAGGCAGGCAATGGTGGGTCCGACCGCCTCGTTCACCCCTGGGTCACCCCCTACCGTATCACCCCATTGGTACTCTCTCCGGCGGTGCTACCGCTAGCTGCTAAGCGCTACTGGTTGGCTCGACCAGACGGAGAAAGAGTGCTCTCTGGGCGAGCAAAAGACTGACAGAGGATAAAAGGGAGACGGCGAGCCTAGAGGGAACGAAACGCGAACAAGGACGAGAGCGAGAGAGCGACAAAGCGTAGGAGGAAGCGGGTACCGGTGCTCTCCGCACCTCCACCGTCAATGTTTGACGTCGGTAACCGCGGCTCGGCCGCCTCGAGATGAATCCATCACGTTAAACAATGTAAATGTTAGCCCGTCTCAGCATAAAACTAATAACCATTGCTCTCTCCCTCGTCCTATGGGCATGGCCTCCAGCCGCGGTTCGCCGGCTCCTCGTTCACCTCTACCTTCGCTTGTTTCTGCTCTTCCTCTAACCTTCTACGGCTCGCGGCTCTCCTCTCTTTCCGTTTCACCACTTGGCTCCGACCTCGACTGCGTGGCCTCATTAAAAAGTCGGCACTCGCTACGCGGACGTCTCTAGTTAAAGTTACGCATTGTTGGGGAGGAGCGATGCTACAGGAGTGCTGTTCTTTCGCTGTTGCCTGGCCGATGAACAGTCGCGACTACTCCGTTGCGGTGCTCTCGCGCTTCGCTAGCCTGGCTATTGTGTTTACCGCTGCGCGATATCGAATGGCTGCGTGCTGGATGGAAGTTGAACGCGGTTGGAAGTCGGGGAAACTTGCCCTCCCATATGGGTCATCGAGGGATCGTTAAACATGCTGCTTGGGACGACTATAGACCGATCGATGCACTATTTTCTGATAGTTTCGTCGATGCTTTATCATTTTAGACTACTATGGTTCTGATGCTGCGGGGACTTTGGCGATGAATGCCAATTGCATTGCTTCGCTTTCGGTATCCACGATAGATAAGTCATTAGAGAACCGCTTTTGAAATCTGACGACACTCGATGGATTGCGAATTTCAGTGGAAACGGCCAGATGGGACCAGTAAACGGAGTACGGAGGACCCTCCAGCAGACAGAGGACTCTGACCCCAGTTCCATCTACGACAGCGTCTTTATGTCCATGTCCGACACTCTCAACTCGATAAATACTCTCGAAAGTTCCGATCAAACTCCCGACGACAAACCACAAAACATTACCACCAACAGAATACCGTTACCACAGCGCGACACCACACGGTAATGACATGCAAACATTCCGCCATTACGCTGGTAGCGCTTTCGATTCCATCGCATTGGTACCGCTCCTGTTTTCTTATGGTATTTTATTTAAAGTAAACAATGATAGGATCGACATTGACAGCGGCATCAATCTCTTCTCAAGTGTTTAAAAATTGCGATAACGTTTATCAAGACGATAATTTCTTGTAACATCCATCTAGTTGGTCTGATTGGAACTGCAAATAACATCAGTGTCTATCGGGAAACCTTTGAATGATTTCTTGTTAGAAGTATATTTAGTGCAGTGCATCGTCGACTCGTGAATCCTAATCATTGTTATTCAATTCAAAGCGCTACCACTATAATCAACGCCTAAACAACACACATTATCGAAGCTAAGAAAACGAAAACCAATAAATGGAAACAAATTCGATGAAACAAGCTATTAGCGAGTTAATCGTGAATTGGTCCCGTTGAGACGTTCAGTTTGGTTGCGCAGGGGTTCCGACAACGGATTGTACCAAACGCCACCGGTACCTCGAGGAACAATGGAGGGTAGCTTCGTGTCGGAGGATCTGTCCTTGACATTACCCACGGGATACGGGGGTGGCAGGGAGTCGGACCAATTGAGCGTCTCCTCGTCCTCGAGCGTCGGTGGACCGAGCCCACGGGACCGGCATTGTTTGCCCAACGATTCCAGCGCCGCCGGGATTTACTTGCCAATGGCACCCTTGTCCAGTTCTCTCCACAGCCCCGCCTCTAACAATAAAGTCTCGGTAAGAACGAGTTCCCTTTACGCTCGGATCCCTCACTCGATGAAGGGTTGCACGGGGTCGCGAGATCCACTCTCATCTTAAATAAAATTTTAAACGATTCCAAAAAATTAGAGATTTTGGGTACAAGAATTAGTTGTCTCCATTTATTGTTACTTCCAGAGTAGAATTAGGTTGGTAAGTAATTAATGTCGGTTTTCGAACTTTCGAACTTTGACGCTTAGTTTTGGAATAACGGTTCACTTTATTCCATTTACAGTGCAGATATATCGCTGCATGCTGATAGGTACTATTTTATACCGTTAATTAGTGCTCACTTCAAGTTATTTACTTCGCAATGGATACTAAGCAAGTTCGTGTAATATTCTTATATGAATATAAAGTGGGTCATAAAGCTGCAATTGCGACTCTTAATATCAGCGATGCATTCGGAGAAGATACCGCAAATGAACGCATGGTGCAGCGTTGGTACACAAAATTTCGAAGTGTAGATGAGAGCCTCGAACACGAAGTCGCGGACGCCCTTTTCTCGTCGACAACGACCAATTGAAGGCATTGGATGAAGCTGATCCACAAACAACGTTTCTACAACTTGTATAGAAATTGGGTGTAAGCCATCCAACAGTTATTGATCACCTGCGACAGACAGAAAAGTTAAAGAAGCTCAAAAAATGGGTGCCGTATGAGTTAAGTGTAGACGAAAACCGACATTATTTTCCTATCAACCTAATAGTTAGTGCTCAAATTACCAAGTCATCTCGTGCAGCCCCATTACATTATAAGTTCATAATTGATTTCCATCGCATTAAACACAATTTTGCACAGATTTCTGTTGTTCTTGATCTCATCTCCACTCGTTACTAAGATCACAATTTCTATGACGAGCGCTTTATTCTTACGTATCTCATTTTTGTTCTCTCTTGCCAGAGATTGACTCTTTTTAGAAGAATGAACTGCAGCGTATAACACGGCAATGAATTATCTCCGCGCCTTACAGTTCGTTAACGTGGACAAATTGATCGCGGGTTAATTGGCGTGACATTCTGACGTCGGGCTACGTTTTTTTCCCCAAGGGGAAGAAATGGCACTGGAATATTCGTATATTAGTTTCTAAAGACGTTTATCTAACATTTTGACGACGGTATTACATTCATTTTCAGTCTAACGTTCATTTAACGTTCTTTTAACTGGTTAAAAGTTACAGTCTTGAAATCCTTATATCGGAAAAACAGTGACGTGGAATTATAGATTGCCATAAAAGCAATGAAAAAATCTTATCTCATTTCTTTCTAAAACGAATACCTCCGACAGAAAATATAATTCTTTTTTGGGCCGTAACGTGATAACGCATGCACTGAAGTGGCAAGAAAGGCGAATTACATTTTTAGCTATTAATATTCATTATATAAACAAATGCTATGAGATTTTTGTGTATCTTTTGTCAAGATTTTCGAAATAATGT
The DNA here is from genome assembly GCF_026225885.1 of Hylaeus anthracinus. Taxonomy (NCBI): domain Eukaryota; kingdom Metazoa; phylum Arthropoda; class Insecta; order Hymenoptera; family Colletidae; genus Hylaeus; species Hylaeus anthracinus. The sequence goes on from NW_026533254.1 coordinate 4,371,100, forward strand.
AACTCTTTTGTAAGGGCTCTAGAATTATATTCTTTAACTTCATTCATTTCAAGGACAAGTAGCTATCCAAGGTTGAGACTTTGAAGACAGGTTACGCGGATAACTCGTCTTGCATGCCTCTATTATTATCAACAAAACGATCTACTTAAAAATACACCGTACACTCTGAACAGTATTAACCCTTCTACTCGAAGCCTTTTTTTTTGGTATCTACCAGCAACTCGAGATACTTTCTTAGCATTCTATTGCCACGAATGCTAAGCTTAGATTGACTTCGAAAATGTAACCCGATTGTCATTTCCTTGACACTTCGAGTTCCAAAAAAATTAACCTAAAGTAACGTTATTGCTGGTAGATTTGCTACGTGAAACCTAGTAGTGATAGAGAGTCACCTCTCGAGTGCAAAGGTTAATCACAAGCTTGAACTCCAAGTACCCGGAGCGTGAAAATCTCAGATACGACGGTTAAGATGGTCTAAATTTCTCGCGTTACAGCCTACGCCGCCGAAGAAACCGCCCAGACGCAACCTGTCCGTGTCCCCGACGCACCTGCAGACCCAGATGTCATTGTCGGCGGATTGCTCGGTGGGTCCACCGTACGAGTACTTGTTCATGGCGCGAAGCGGTGCCCGCAGCCACATCGATCTCGAGCAGCTGCAAAAACGTCGGGAACAATTGCGTCACGTAACCAGGAGCGTGGACCAATACGTGGAGATGAAGTCGCGGGTGCCGGACGGCGAGGAAAGACGCGATCCGAACGTGGAGCCTGTCGCCATCACGTCCATCTACGAGAATAGGCCGATCAAGACGTTGAACCCGCGACGAAAACTGCGCAGACACGCTTTCGAGAATTACGAGCCGGGGAGTAGCCCCTGCACGGACAGATCCCCGTGCAGCGAGATCGATTCGCTGGGCCAGGAGCAGACGTTCGTGTCGAACGCCTTTCTCACCCTGAAGTCGTCTCAGGAGAGCCTCCTGGACGAGAAACGCGACACGAACGACGAGCACTCGGCCACCGAGGGTCGCGAGGCGACGGACAAGCGCCTGAAACGAGTACAAATGATGCTGCCCACGAGTCCCACGCACTACGTCCAGCCGCCGACGCCAGATCACCCCCCGCCGTCGGCGATGCAAGCGGAGAAGTTCATCCACGAGAGGATTCGCCCGTTGAGTCAGGTAGGTTTGTAGACTGTAGAAGCTGCGAGTGATCGATCTCGTTTCGATTCATTCGGTTCACATTGTAGCAGCATTTGGTGCATCATTGTTGGGGGTGTATGTCTTTGATAGACCTTGAAGGAGTATTGAGAGGATAGGGCGTTGAGGTTGACTGCTGAAGAGAAGGACGAGTTGGGTATATTTCGGAAGTGGAGCTCGTATAAGCTTAATTATACTCATTATCTATCTTATCATAGATGCTTAACCAGATTTGTTATGTCGAGTTGTGTGTGTATATGTTAGTATGGTTGAGTGACATAATTCTGTTGGGTAGTTGGTAGTGCCTCACCTTGTAGTAGACACGTTCCATACTATGTTTGGTGTTAGGATGTATGTTGAGGGAACATTCCTGAAATTAAGTTTGCGAGGGGAAGGTGTGACATAGGTGTATGTCTATGTTGTCATGCTTAGAGAAGACATCAAAACTGCATACTCACATCGAAGCAGTTTTCATTCAATACTTGGACCTGTACAGCACACCAAGTTAAATACGACGTCTGGATTTATTACGAAGAGGGGGTTCTTCTCATCGTGTCAACGCCTTTTAGTACTTCTGCTTAATGTCTAGCATCGAAGAACTTTTAGTTAAACTACAGGCGTAAGCGATTATCGAATCGTCTGGTTTCATTCCCATTACTAACTCCCCCATCGAGTCATGGCCGCGTTAGTAACAGCTGCAAATCTACATATATGTAAATCCATAAGTAATAGTTTATCTTACGAGAGATATTGTGTGATAACTTTTGTCTTGATATCTGCTGGTTACATATGTTTTGTAGGTTGCTGTTATACCTGAAGATAATATCACTTGAACGTGACGACTCTTGAGACAAACTGTTAAGGATCTAAGAGCTAGCCATTGTGAATTATCAAACCTAGGAGGGAAGAACTCATCGACGGCCTGGATAGTTCAATGGATTAACACGTAGATAGATTCCTGGGGCAGAAGTAGATCAGGATGCTCTTAACTCAGGAGTCCGTTCAACGAATATGTTCCTGTAGAATCCTATAGAAATAAATCCTGTAGAACAAATGTTGCTCATACGGTTAATTTAGAGTAATGTTCAAAGAGAGAATAATATTCAGTCATTTGTAGCCATGTCTTCTTGCTTCTTGCTGAGACGAAACGCTACACCTTCAACCTTTCTTCTCCCTTTTTTTTATTTGCATTCCTACTTCATCATTCCTTTTTTTCATACCACGGAAATTTTATCATTGCTCTAGCCTCGCGATCACATGTTCAAATATGAACAATCATCTTGTTAAATCTAGGTTGGCCAATTCCTTCTCTCCTTTCAAACTATACTAAACTATCACATACCTGTAATTCTTCAAAAGCTGTAACAGCTTCCACATCCTCAGCTTTTACGAAAGATTCCTCGAATCACTAATTCGAATCATGAGTGATCCAAATCGTTACCGAACGACGCTGTCAGAGAGGAGCCATTTAGTTCTCCAATCGCATCCAAGATGTCCTGATACACAATCGGAGTTCCGTGATTTTAAGCGACGTCTCCGCGATTCGTCGCACGCTATTCATCGAGGCGTGCGAAATGAGCGTTTAATTTTGCATCCTCCGGTGATCAGGAGCAGGATATACATTCGTCTACGCGCTGACATTCGCGTCGCATACCAAGACGTCAAACGGTAGTGGGTTGCACGTCGGGTCGTTAAAGTACTGGCCTGAAATGTTCATTTTGGTAGCAGTGGCACGTCCAGAAATGTTTATCGCTGGTCGAGATCGGCGAGTTGGGACGAGATTAGCGACTACACCGAGCTTCTGATTGAAGAAACGCAGAGTAGAAGCGAGGGTTATGCCGTCTTCTACGCAGCAGGTTGACCCTAGAGCTTGGACATTAGATAAGCAGTCTGCGGAGATGCCTTAGCAGGTTGCGTTTAATATACAAGCCGTGTTTGATCTGTGATGCGATTTGCAAGGAGCTAGACTTCTCTCTCTCTCTCGTCGTTGCAGCCTGTATCGCTCGTTTCCCGCCGTTTGCCGCGTCATCCTGTGATCATTCTGCTGTGAGACTGACTACGTTCGCTTCCCATCCACTGCGAATGGATATCCATAACACACGCCGCGCGGTGCTTCTATTTCTCCTCTATCGCTCTATCTTCTGCTCTCTTTATCCCCATATCACCCCAATGCCTCCCGCCTCCTCCGCAGCGGCGCATCTTCCTACTCATCCTACGGGCCTCCACCTCTTGCTACTTCCTTCCCGCTGGCTGCTATATGCGTTCGCAATCCGTGTCTTTCAGCGGTTATACACGCTTCACAAAATATCACACAGTGAATATATCCTTCGAGCGAGGAGTTGGAAGACGCCAAGAGGCTTTGGGAACCATGTGTGTGTGTGTGCATGTTTGTATGTGCTGGGTGCACTCGCTTCGTGGCGTTCCTTGGGTGGATCGAGTAGTTAGTGCCTCCAGATTTACGGATGCCGGATAGGATATCGCGTATGCTGTTTGGGGGACTTTGACCTTAACTTAGGCGCCTTCGCGTTTTCCGGATCGATACCGTTCAAAACGATCCGCTGGAAGGGTTGAGCACTGCGCGAAATATCGTGGAAATTGAATGTCTTTGAATTTGTTCTCCTCCGTTTTCGGTTTGTTACGCGAAGAATATTCTTTTACGATTCCTGTAAATTGAGGAAGCGACACGCAATTTCGTCGAACTAGGAGGGAGAGGGTGCGCGAGTTCATGGATCCGGCAATCTAGCCGGCCGGTAATTGGCAAGTCACAGGGTCGCGACTGGCGATAACGAGTCAACCTCCATTTCGATTGAAGCCCGTAAATCTCATCAACGGGGACGAGATACCGTTTCGGCACAATTTAGTCATCTCCTGGAACGTTGTCGCGACAAAGGCCTCTGCTTAAGCGACGTGGGTCACGAGCTGTTTGTGAAATGAAACCGTGTATAATCCGCGTATCAAATTTCTGTCAAACTCCCGCCTCTGTAGGAGCTGGCTTCTGTGTTTCATTCGCGAGCACAAATTCGTGTTAATTATTTCCTATGGAACGCTTCTTACAATTGTCATTGTACTGGCTCATCCATTTTGGGAATTTTAAACCTACGTTTCGAGGAAAGCTAGGTCGAGTGTGTAACTCGGGCGTGTAGCATTGCGATTTGAAAAACATTGAGATTCGTTCAGGAATTGATCCGTTTTAAACAAGCATCTTTTCTTGTACTCCAAGCACAGCAGTCTAAGTATACGATGCGTAAAATTTAGTTACATTGGTTATTGAAGAGTTAATGGCATGAATTTTTAGGACGACCTAATATATAGCCGTCTTTGCGATCCAATATTAGTCTTTGTGTTCTGAAAAGAGGACACCACAGACGACTGATTAAACGGCAACATTTTTTTTGCCATTAAATAATAAATAATTTATTTGAGAGGCCATTTCTGTCGTATTTCTCAACTTTCTGTTTTATGGAATTAACCGACTTGTGCGATGAACGACTCATACGTTCATAACGTGTCTCTTCTTGCTAAGCAACCACCCCCTCCATAAATCGACACGATGCAACGAACGAAATCCTCGTGCACTAATCGAGGTTCTGGTGTATCTTCTATACCCAGCAACCTCATTCGTGTGCATTGCCGATCCACCTCGAATAAAAATCCAATTAAACGGCCAATGGACTGGTCGAGCGTCTCGTATCGACTATCTTTTGTCGAAAATTCAGCAAGGCGTAGGACCTGACGTGTACGAGGCGTGGATATCCGCTGGAAACGAACCGTCCTTTCGGCGTCCGTTCGTTCGGCTGGCATCGCCGCAAATCGCGAAAGGCGAGAATGTCAGATGCGATTCGATGACAGGATCAAGGGGTATCGTGGAAAATCCGGAAGGATCGATGACAGGAGAAAGCGAGGCAGCGCGAGGCCGCGCTGAAGGAAGGACGAGAAGATGGAAGAGGCGTTGGAAGGATAAGGGGGGAACTGCTCACGGATGGTTGGTTCACACCCGTCAACTTCCGCGGATCCAGCAGAGCGGCAGAATGCAAGACGCCGACACCCTTTGAATAATGAAGCCCTCGGCTTCTATGCCTGTCTGACTTCTCCTCGTGAACGCTCGGTCTCCTTGCCGCGGCGCTGAGAAATCTACGAATTTGTAGTGACGGTTTCCGGCTATACGTAGACAAGATGCGATAAAGAGGGAGAAGAACCTACCGACGAGTCCCTGGCGTCAAATTTTAATTGCGTTACGACGATCCGCAACGCGACGGAATCTTATCTCTCCGACGCTGAGGAGGTCTTTTGCCTTAAACGTTCTGAAACATTGACTTCTTTTTCTCTAGATTTTCATGATGTTTTAGGTACTGCATATGTGTTTTAGAAATGTTTGAAGAACTCGAATGTTTGGGTGAATGCGTGTACATATGATGATGTTTGTTTTGTTTAATGTTTTAAGGATGATTTGCTTGAAAATAATGAAATTTGGTGCGGTGATTTTTATACACGCAGCGTAGATACCATTACATTTTTAAAGAAAACAAACAAAAACGGAATTAATGACTTTTGGATTCAATCCTTTAGTTTGAAATTTGACTGTTAAAGATTTCGAATCTTTAATCTTTGGTATTTTTAATCGTGTTATTTATAATTAGCAACCCTTGATCCTCTTGCTAATTTAGGGTCGAATATGTGCACGCTTCTGACGCTTGTATTATTAAATTCGGAGTCTAATATTCATCAAGAAGCACGTGATATCGCGAATAATAACGGACGAGGCATTTTCGCCGGACATGATAAATTGAAATTTTAATATCCCCAAGCGTGAAAATTCGAAATTGCGAATCGAAAGTGGGGACAAATATTTTTCGCTTGCGATTTATTTGTCCAAGCTATGTTTCATGCAGTTTATTTTATATAATCGTATCAAGTGATCGCTTCCAATAGATTTTTATCGAGTTGGAACCGCGTTTGTTTGTCTATCGCGTGGACGTTTTCGCTCTGCGAACGGAAGAATGAATATCTGTGTCGTTTGTAAACGCTGCCGCGCGAAATGTCATTTCTCATCATTTTTTCGATAATACGCTCGCAAATTATCGTTGGAAAATCGACAAAACCGTTCGATGAAAATTCCCGATACAGGAAAGTTTTCATTTCAATTTTTTTTATTCCCTGGGTAATAATGGCTGCAATAGAATTTTTCATATCGACCATTAAAATTGAAATATAGGTATGCCTAAATTATTTTTCATAAAGTGTTTTAACACGTTGGTCGCAGCGTCACCCAGAAATGGGTGACAGGAGTTTTCAATAGAGACCTAAAAAAATTACTTCCAGCAGTGAGACCATACTGAAAATGAATTTGGATAGACTTTGTGAATTAAACAGATTTAAAAAATTAAATATTACGACAATTGTTAAATTATCTAATCTTCAACAGTCTCGGGATAAAATGTTAACTTGGTAAAAATTTTCACGAGTTTTAGTCTGACAGCCAAAGTGTTAAAGCATTCGAGTCGATGCATACATGTATGCAACAGTGTAAAACAGTAGTGCGTAACCTTTTTCGTGGAGGTGGATAGGATAAAGTAACAGAATAGGATAAAATCTGTCGTCGAAGCTCGAAAGCTTTTCGAAAAATCGTACTTGCGTTTATGTCCCGTCAGGTATACAAACGGAGGTCCCGCGACATGGAAACGGAAACGGACGAGGATTTATTGCAGTTTCCAGCCGGTGGCTCCCTAGACGCGTCCAGTGGCTCGTTGTCGAGCGTCTCTCTGTCGGACAAGAGCATGTCGACGGACAACGTCGAGGAGTACTTCGGAGATGTGCCGTTCGCAGGTAAACAGCAACGCACGCTTGGCTGCACCGCATGACGCTTCTTTCTGCCCACGTGTAAATGCATAATCGTTGTGTTACGTCTTTGTTTTTTCTTGTTTTTGACCGTTTCCCTGACGACAATCGCCAGTGGGAGATCATACTCCCACGGGTGAAGAGTAAACAGCCGGTACAGAAAATTCCAAACGAAGAATTCACGAGAATGTAATCGTTTGCGTTTATGTCATTTCACGTCGAGTAAAAAAAAAAAAAACTGCTCACGAGAGGACTGTCTTTTGAGGGAATTTTCTTTTCGATTGGTCGAACTGCGAGGGTTTCTTTCCCGTCATGACAACTTTGCTCGCGGTTATTGTTTTGTGCTGATTGTTTTATTGTATTCAAGTTACGTTGTGTTCTCCTTGGTTGTACGATTTGCTAGAATACTGTATCCGTCGTTCCGTGCGTCATGGATGTTCAACTTGACCGCAGTCGGACGTGTTTTAATGTCAGGGTCTTGGAGAAAAGTGATCCAGTGGGACTGCTAGACCTGGGCGTCTAGATTCGCGTTTTCTGGCCAGCGCCAGAAGTCTAGAAGTCCAGTATTTTGGCGGGACGTGGCATTCCTTTAATTTCCCCGACTGGACGAATGCGTCGAGCGAAGAATATAGCCGCGATACGCTAATAAAGTGTTCAGTCTTTGCTAACACGCGACGGTAGACGTGCAGCGCAAGCGGAATCCTATCTGCGGAGAGAATAACAGCACTGCCTCGCTTTTTGAATAAATTTGCGATAGGGATACTTGAAATGAAAACATCTCCTCCTCTTTCAACCTCTGTTTAAGTTTCTTTGTATCGAGCACTTGTCGTCTCGAGCAGCTAGCAACTGGGAAACTGAAAACCCGCTTACCGCAGTTCGAAACGGTCCTGCACGCATATTGTGGCGACTACACGTTACTAAATCGCTTTATAATCCAACGGTGGCCAGTTGATTTCAATAAACGAGGCAGTACTGTGACTGTCGTGCCTCGAGGTGCTCTGCTCACATTCAGCGCCAGTTTCTCGTAGCCAGAGCGAAGTGTTTTCACGATAATTCCGGAAGCTGCCCTCGTTTCCGGCGAAACGCTCGTCGGAAAGGAAATACACGATCGACAGAGTAGACTCGTACACCTTTCTGTGTAAGCTACCTACGATTAAAGATCGAATAGTTCCTTAGGTTATCGACTACATTGGTTCGTTAACTGTGATGTATATATACGTGTATATGCTGGGTCTTTGAAAGAGGATTCAAGAGTTTTGACGCGTGTTTAAATGAGTGATCGGAGAGCCATGAATCAGCTTTGACAGAGCAGAAGGAGATCTTCTTATAGAGGATTCAAGAACGACATTCTCGGGCAGCCAGTGTTATTTATCAGTATATGTTGGTTATAGCTTGGATAGTATCGAGAAGAAAGGATAACTTGTCGCGTAACCAAGTCGTCATATCCTTTTAACGTTTGCAACCTGAAAGAAGTTGTGAAAGAAACAGATGGAACTGTATTAGAGACTCTCGAGTGTAGTTTTGAATAAGACGTAGCAGTTTGTGAACCAATCTCACGTTGTAACGTTTACAAGCTGAGAATGTAGTACTACGTTAATGAAACTCTGGTTTTTATATAAGGTAAAACATGTTACGTGGAAGGCTCTCAAGTTTAGATTTAGCGAAGACGTAACAAGCACGTCAATGGAGTCCAAGTGGTATAAGGTAATAATGTAGAACTACGTGAACAGTATATAATCCACTTTACATAAATTTAAAAGCTGATACTTCGAAAAGGCGTAGTGGTACGTCGATTAGCTCCAACTATGACAATCTAGAAACAGCTAGTGCCAACGTTGACAATCGGATGCTAATGTTAAGTAATGCACATAGTACAGCTCACACCGTTAATTGTTTACGAGACGTAATAGTTCGTCAATAAAAGAAACGTATTGCTACGCTACCAATCTATATCAATTTTCAATAACATCGAATTACGATAAAATTATAATTCGGTAATTTTAATCGTCATTACGCGTCCTCGGATTCTTGAATCATTTCTTTCATTAGCACCCTATATATACGAGTCGTCGTGCGTATATGTATACACTGTACATGATATCTGTATAGAAACTAACGATGATTATTGTATCGATGATTTTGCCAATTATTTCCCTGTTAGAGTTTACTCTGGGTTTCATATACACTTATCATTTGCCACATACATTACGTCGGTTACTCTGTTTCTGTAAATATACGCACAACCTGTTTTTTTTTTAAGCAGGTGCCGACGTATCGTAAAAGATACTACTTTTTCAACCACAGTAAACGCACAATCGTTACACGAAATCATAGACACTCTAACCACACCGTAGTATTCGCTTCCTTTTTCACTTACACGTTCGTTGTAACGCGTATATTCGATAAAGTAGAGGAAAGAATTTTTCCTCGTGAAAAAATGTGCAATCACTCCTTTCCCCAGCAGTAGCTATAAGACATCACACCAAGTATTCAAAGAGGTTCCACGTTATCGGACTTCGATTCTTTTAGGTCGTATCAGATATCGTCGTTGTAGATCTTAACGAAAGTTATACCTAACAATAAGTGAAAGTATTCAACGACAAGTGGGTATTGTAACGGGTGCGGTGGGTGATTTAGAACGTTGCGTTTATCAGGAAATCGTGGATAGGTTTCTCCTGGATGTTACAAATTATTCTCGACATTTTTATTTTTCAAACTGTGTCTAGTATCAGTCTGCCATTTTCAGCAAAATACAGTAGTCGCTCGCGAAGGGTTTGCTTCTGAAAATGAGGCGCATACTCATCCTCAAGAGCAATCTTCTCGCATGCTACTTGTACACGTTATCCAATAATAAATCCATAATTTCGTAAGCTCGTTTACAATCAAAATCTCCCTTTGTATTTTTGCATCGTAATATTACAATTTAAACGAACCTATCTGCGACAGCCAGAGGCGCTCGACGAATAGCGAGACTCGTAGATTAAGTGTTTTTTTGATTTGTTACATCAAACTTCCTTCCCTGGTATACACATAGTTTATTTTGTGATTGATTTTTATATTTTATTTTACGTTATACGCTTCGTCTAGTTATTGTAATCGCTCGGCGAGTAATCATGTGTAAGAGTATATTAAAATTAGGTACAGTATAGACGGTAAATTTAAGCGATTATAGTGCGTTATATTTATACATATATATCGTTGGTGTGCTAATAAACGTTATGCTGCTGTGTATGCGATGTCTTGAATTATTTTGTCGCTTTCGTACGTCCTTGGAGCTTTCGTGATTATTTCATTGGTCCCTGTCCAGCGTTTTTTTCGTCGTCCGTCGTTAATGAGCTTGCTTTTCCGGTTCGTTGTTGTCGTTTCTTACGCGGATCTCTCGTGCTTGACGTTAATCGGGATTCATGTTGATTGAAATGTACAATTAAATTGCCTCGCGAAGTAATGCTGTCCGCCGCGTATTTGCTTATAAACCAAAATGTTCTTCCTTTGTTCTTGAATCATAAGTGAGAAGGAAAAGTGAGCGAATAACGGGTCACAGTTAAGTTTCTTATTTTATCACATTTTTGTATATTTGTTATGATAATAGTCTTGACAAGCTTGATATCCATAACTTTGGTCTTCTATTATTGTTATAAAATATTTGTTTAATTAATGCAACATATTTTATAATTATTTTTACAGTGTAAGTAGTTACTATTGCACTATTACCACTAATCAAAAAGAAAATTATACACAACTTTATTTTAAAAAACTCCTATGTTTAAGCTTTTATGATTATTATCACTTCAAATATATCTTTATCTCCAGATTATTATTTCAGTCGTTTTTTAAATTTACAACGCAAGTTGATTATCCCAAAAACCAGAAGCGATATTTTCGCTATCGAAACGCAAGGCGTGCAAGAAATCCACAGTAAATTTTTGCGTTTATTGCTGTGACAATATATATATATTTGAGTATATTTTAAGTGAAACTGCATGCGAGTGAAACGAATACCAGCGTGATTGCGTGCGATCATGTTTCCTTGATTTCTCTTTCCTTGAACGTAAGATAATACTGTATGAAAAACGGACTAACACGGTCGGTCGTGAACTTGTCACGATTGTTAATGCACTTTTAACGCTTCACGGTAAGTTACCAATTAAATTGTATATATAAGTAACTATATTTATACTTGCAAGCGCTTCAGATTATGAATTACATACTTCGTTCGCATACTGTCATTGTACATACTCTGTAAATATCAAAAATCTTTTAGGCTTTAACGGCTGACATATTGTAAATATTGTATTCACTTTCATTCAGGATATTCGTTCGATCGTTATAACTAAGGAAATATCACGAATCATTTAATTCGTCCAAGCAGTAAGATGCATTTGGCTGCATGCACGTCCATTAATATCATACTTGTCCTCGTCTCGATAACGTAGGAAGGTAATTACAATATTCATTAGCTCTTGCATGTGGCAGCTATTTTAAATTTCTGAGTGGTGACAAAATGAATTGGCGTTTAGACTAGTTGAACTTAATTAGATAATGAGATGTTGGTAAAAGGATAATAATTTTCTCGATAAACGGATAACAATTATTCCATGTTAGCAAAAGAAAGTACTCTAAGTTTTGGTAACCATAGGTAAACGAGTGTGGCGAAGTGATTTAGGAAAGGATCCAATTATCAGTGAAGGAGAGAAAGACATAGGGAGGCAATATTCCCACTGGACCGTAAAAAGAAGCAGTTTGCCCGATGTTCAAACACCTTTCAGCTTCTCGACTGCTTACTTAGGTAGCATGGCCTGTTTCTTGAACCCTGTCGTCTGAGTAGGGTCATTGTTCTCATATGTTCCAAGCTTAAAAAAGGGAGGGTACCTCAAAACGTGGTAGAAATGGTCCTTGGAAGCATCCTTGGCCATTGAAATAAGCGATAAAGTGATTTGTGGTACCTTTGGTCTCTGTTGAGCATTCCTCGTGTCTTCCTTTATTGAATTTCTCTTCTTTTTTTTCAAGTGAAGTTCTATTTTAACGATTCATAAATGGAACAGGAATGGAATCAGCGAACGTTTCTAGATAGAAAGATTCAAAGTACACACAGAAAAACAGGACTTCCTTCGCGGTTGTGCAGATTTGCCACTCGTGTAATTTAGGTACTTGACGCTCCTGTATGCTACGGGAATGTTGTAATCTAATTGCACGCGTTACTTTCCGAACGACGCATGAGAGGAAAGTGGAGCAAGGTGAGATTCAACGACGCGTCCTTTTATATTATTAGCCGCTTAATTATTTTCATCCGCGCGTCCACGTTGTCGCGTTGCACAACGGCGTCCACCGCGGCGTAAAACGCGACATTGCTGCATCAATATGCAACGGGACGACGAGGAACATCCTTCAAGTGTCACCCACTCTCTCATTTTGATGAATACTTTTCTTTGGAGAAAAGTATCGTTCACATAAAAATATCTCAAAATGCAAAGACTTAATTCTCTGCACTTGCAAAGTCATCTCTTCACGGTCGCCAATCATTGCAAACTCGAGTCTCGCGGTCACGGTGCCTCTAGCAAATAATTCCTCCTCGCCACAAATCCACCAGTTTGTACATTAACAGCGCGATATCTTTAGATAACCGCGTGTCGCGCTAAATCAACAAACGAGCCAGCCTTATCGACGCCGTGAGTTACGTGGCTTCTCGTTTCAACAGATAAACATGCATCCACGGTTCCTCCGTGCACTATCGGAACTCCTGGAGTACCATACTTGTCGTAGGTTGTGAATTTTCGATAATGCGGGTGGGTCAGTCTTTATCTCTTCAGCTCTTTGCTTACCCGAATCGTTGCCCCCGAAGAAGTTTGCGTCTCAACGGATGCTTACGTCTGTTATCGATCTTCGAAGCGTGCAGACGATATACAGATATACATATACAGGTATATCGAGTGTAGGTGGATACACGCGTGAACTGAGTGTCTAGATTAGGGCTTGGTAGGGGTTCAGCGTACGGCGAGCGGGCGAACTAGTAGCGTCATACTTGGTACGATAATGGTGGGTTGTTTTGGAATAGGATAAATGTGTACATTCTTTAGTAACAGTTTGCAAGCTACCCAGTGGGCTTCGCGGTAGCATACGTCAACGGTACAGTAGTAGCTCAGTTTAGGGTTAGAAGTTTATAGGCTACAAAAATAGCTATAACTCGCGAACAAGATCGAAATGGAGCACGTGTGCGTGTATAAACTTTTTTCATTGTTTTCATGTCCTCGATCTGCTGAAGTGGGCACCACGTGTTAGGATACAGCTTGTATGGGCACTCAAATCGAGGCTAGTCAACAAGATGAATTCTCTAGCCTCTGGTGTGCCAGCGTGTATAATTTGGCTCGATTAACGTCACTCGTCCGATTCGACAGCAACGTCCGCATGAACGTTAATATAGCGGCTGCAATAAGGCAAACCGCATCATGACATCCGGTGGACTACGGTACACGTTACGGCACAGGCATGCGTTCCCAAAGGGATAGTCGAGCTTGACATACTCATACGTTGACATACGCCTATTCGATGTGACAGCAGACGAAAACAAGAACAGCCGCAATCGACGATTTTTTCGTTTGGGTTTCGTGAACCCGTTTGAACACCCGTTATTGTGACACGCGTTGGGAAGTGGGGCGTTTCTAATTTTTCGTTCGACTATAATTAAAATAACTGTGTCATAAGGATACGATTGGAGGAATGGCTCCTAAAGTGGCATAAGTAATTTTGTTAGGTATTCAAATTTTCTATGAATTTTTTCAATCTTGTGATATCATTTTATAGAATATTCGAGTTATTACTCTACTAGGTAGAGCATGGCGTTTACGTTGCATATGTATTTAGTTGCGTATTTGTTGCTTTTATTGAAACAGACGAATTGAGACGTTGAAATTAGTCGTTATTAATGTATTTGGGTCTTGTATCAAAGTACACCACTAGTCATCCGCCAGAGTATCATTAATATTTCATTAGGATGCAATATTCAAGCCATTAGCTGCGGTCACAGCGTCATAATTTCCATAACGGCAAATCACTCTCTCCTAATGACCGAAGTGGATTTTAATCAAATCAAATCTCAGACGAAGTGTCTAACTGGTTGGGTCAAGTGTCAAAACTATACGTAGTCCAAACCGAAGATTGACAACATATCATTACTTGCTTCGTACATTCTCACATGAAAGTACAGCAAAATATACACCATGGTATATTCCAGGTATATAACAGCACGAGAATAAAAGCTTTCCGTGGCACGTAGCAAGACTCATGACAAAGGTAAGATTCCGACAGGGGACACGACCATGTTTCGTTTGATAAACGATACCGAGTATCTTATCGCAGTTTATCTCTCCCACCGGGCAACAATCTCTTACCATCTTCAAATAAATCAGAAGTTTCTCCGTTCACGCATCTCGAGATGAATCCCTCCTCTTTGAAAATTTCGAGCCGTTTCGAATTCAACTTGGAGATACTTGGAATATTTTCTTTTGTTCGTTGTATCGAAGGTGGCTCGAACTCGAAGCGCAAGTGTCCAAATTAAAATAATTTTGTTCACACGGAACTAAAAAAATATTGGTGATAAAGTTGATACGATACTTACGATAAATCCATGTAAATTTATATATACAAAATTTACTTTTGTAAATCTGATAGCGAAGCAAAAGACCCTACAATTGTTTTGTGATATCGACTGCACGCTCAGTGGGAGGCGATTTATCTTGTCGCGGGAAAAACATAATCTGCGCCAAGCGACGCGTTGCAACGGGAAGGAACCAGAATTTATTTTCTGTGGGCTAGTTAACTTCTCATTGTGCTTCGTTTATGACCGTAACGGAAAGTACGTGCCTCTTTGTTGTCGGGCGGAAGAACGCGGAAATACATGCTCGAAATGGACGCTAAATTGTGCGACTCCCTCCGACAGACGCTCGCGACCGAGATGCAATTGGGAACCAATCGGTGCGTTTCGAAATTTTTATCGCTAACTGCCCAAAATTGAGGCTATTCTTATTTTCCTTTCACTTGTGGAATACAAAAATTTCACATGAACACTCGTTTTTATAACATTCAGTCATAATCCGGTGTCAAACGACATAAAAATAGATTTCACACAATGATGAACTCCGATTCATATTTTCAAATATTATTATTGTATTCTGTACAAAAGGATTTAAGCAGAAAAATCCAAAGAGATCACAAAAAAATCGAGTTTCGGCTTTCGATTATCAAAGTAATTACACGAATAAATTCTCCCGTCGACGTTCTACGAAGCACCTTGTGAACATTCTTCCACGGTCACGAAAACAAAGTAGAAGTAAAGAAAGTTTATTAAACCCAAATCGAAGCATTTTCCTACGAGTCGTAGAAACTCGCACGCGAGCCAGATTATGACATCGCGCAGGAATGTATAAACCACGAAACGTGACTCACGCGATACTGTCTCTCTGTTCGTTTCGGCGGTATGACTGTTCCCAGACCAGCTTTTTCTCGCGGTTCGACGTATTATGAGTTCATAGATAATTCCAGCCTTTCCGTAACCGAGGCGATAAGTGGCTCGCTTATCGCCAGCGTGGAGTTAATTTCGCGACGAGGATCGGTCGTTAATTAAAAATTCATGACGCGCCTCGTTGGAAAGAAACCAAACAGAACGATTTCCTTTAGTCGGCCAGGGTTGAGAGTCAGAGGTCACGCTGAAAGATAAGCGAAACCCAGATGCGTCGGTTATTAGTGGAACGATTAAAAATCGAGGAAACTGGAAATGTATTAAATGATAACATCGAATTATCAAAATATTTGGCTTGTTGGCTGACATTTAACACATTGTTGACCGATTACGAGTTAACACGTTCTTTCATGCCCAATCGTTGTTGACTGGTCACGAGTAAACTCGTGTTTGCACTTGCATTATCTATTTCAATTTATGAAACTCAGGGCGATATAGAATACTGCAAAAGCTTTGCTCATCGTGTCATGTATTCGTTTGTCTGGAAGGTCCATGTTGATTTTTTGTCGATGATACAGATCTGGATATATCGGAATGGTTGAAAACAAATAATATGTGTACATCCCTTAAAAGATGGAAAGGTTGTGAAACAAAATTGTACTTATGTAATTCAATAAATATATATCAAATTTCATATATGATTTTGAGTTTTCTTTCAAAATTGGCTTGAACTTTCTGGACAACCCGTTATGTTGGTAAAATATAAATACAGTTTATTCGAGTTTACTTAGATCATTTTAATTTCAGATTCAATTATGAAATAATAGCCGGTGACATGAAATCGCTTCTGTGTAAAATTACTGGTCAACAATTTGTTAATAATTCACTTCTTGAAATCATGCAAGACTCGAGTCGAAAATGTTACTCAAACAAATACTCCAGCGATTACGAGCACGAATTACGTTACACGTAGGGTTCTTTTTGTAAGATGAAAGGAGGCGTTGCTACGATTCGAGGCACTTTCGCGAGTGTGGCTTTTACCAGCGTGTAATTACTTGATGCTCACGCGCGTCTGTTGATCTTAAACGGAAGCAACGGGGTCTGATGCGTTGTTCGCTCGCACGCACGGTGCATTTTAATGGACAACGTACCGTTTCCTCGGAGGAAGAATGGATTAGTCATGACCTCCGAGAAGTTTCCCAGAAAGCCTAGACTAACGAACTTCTCCACGGCTCGGCGACGACTCTTCACCGAGAGACGAGTCATGCATTCCGTGGAATCCGTCTGCTGGTGTCCAGCTTCGTCGCGGGTAATTCCATGCTTTATCGAATTCTTTTCAAAGTAACACTTTGCATTATTGAAATTCGGACACATTATATTCTCAATAGGCGAGGAAAGGTTAAAACATTAAAAATGTGGCAATGTTCATCTTGGCAGTTTTTCAAAGTCTTAATTGTTGCTCCAAAAACCGTCCAGCGTGGCACGGAATGACCTCCAACGCAATACCATTCGTGGATCGAGACAGCAAGGATCGGTTCGACGATCACAGCAGGTGTTCTTCACAAAGCGATTGATCAATGACCGCACTGCGCATGTTATTGGCTCCTGGGCGCTACTTGTTGCTCTAGATGTCCTTGCCGAGGCTCCCATGAGACAATTGCGATCATTTACGATTAATTGGAAACTTCGACCCGTGATACCAATCGACAAGACTCTAGAGTCAAAATTTAAACAGGAAGAATTATTCAGAAAGTTTTTATTTTTAGTTTGAAAGTCTTGATCTGAGCCCTGCGCATGTTGTTGTTCGACTACCAGGTAATTACACGCAACTCCCGAACGCAACTTTCCAGCTCGAAAATGTGTCTTCTATTCATTAACATGACAATAGTCGACCCTGGTCAGCTGGAACGAACCTTCGCCATATGCAAGCGCGCGAGTGTGGATTCATTGTCTGCTCTGTGCCATTCAATTCTTCCTCAGGGTCGTCTCCTCATTTTCGGGGACCTGGAACTTCGCTGACATCGAAACTCGCCGATCCAAGCGTCCTCGTAACGCATCCACGCGTCCATAAAAATGGAAACTCTACCGTACATCCGCTGCATCTTTCATCGGGAAATTTATTTATTTAATTCAATTAGGAACGGCGTGGAATAATGAAACGGAGTTATAAGCTGTATACGATTAGCTACAGACGAGTGCAGTGTCTGAAAGAATTTTTTAAATTCAAGAAAAGTCTTAGGCTCTACAAAATAGAGAATTTTCAACCCTTTGCACTCGGAACCATTTCGTTACAGAATGTTCAAACTGGAGTTGCGTCATATTACATAATGTAAATTATACAGCATGTAATTTACTGTAATGATACTCGAGCTTATATAAATCTTTAGACACTGAAGGACTTATTTATGTCAAAAATCAAAATTTTATACTATTCTAGTGTGTGATAATGCGTGAAACAGTCATAGATATGCATTGATAGTTTCTATCTTTTAAGTTGCAATCTCAGGCTTTTTTGTTTATGTTCACAAATTGCACCATGTTATAAAAAATATGTTCTCACATCTTGCTTTCACACATTCTTTTTCCATCATGTAACACAAGCTCATATTTGTTATATATATCTTAATACATGTACAATATTTTTATTTGATTTTTCGTGATATTTGAATAGAAACCTTCCAGAAATCATACACTTTTACAAATTTTACACTCTCATAAGTTTATCCTGTATAATCGCCAATGAAGTTTGCCTAAACTTACGATGTCCCCTCAGAAGAGACATCCGAGTGCAAAGGGTTAATAATGAACGTTGTTCATGAAATGATAAATTAGCAAGTTCATGGCTCGTGAAAAGAGAACCACACAGAACCACGATTATCTACAAAAATGGCTCCAGAGTAGTTCTCCATGATCGTCAAACGGATAAGCAATGTTCGATCCTGGTAGTCTCCATCGGCAGACGGTGTAATTCGGTCTGGGGTCCCAACAAGCGCTAGTCCCATCTCTGGGGTCATCTTTCCGTACGAGCAGCGTGTTGGCCGTCCAGTATACGAGTCGGAGCGACTTTCTACGCGTCTCTCTTCTTCGTTTCCGCTTCTCTGGCTCTCCTTTTCCGTCTCGTTGAGTCGATGGTAGTGCGGGTGGCGAGGACCAGGCACGGTCCTCCGTTCCCCTCCTTTCGCTGCACTCCTACTCCTCTTACACCGCTGCCACCACCAGGCGACTCCTCCTCGTGGACCTAACACGTTCGAATTAGTCGTCTCGTTAAGCAGCCTCGTGGCACGTCGAGGAACGAGTCCATCGCGTTTACTCGGATGACCGCGTGCTCGTGCGTTCGCCGAACGATAAGAAGTCTAAACGGGTCGCGGTAGTCAGCTGACGTTATCCATCGTGAGAAACGTGGTCCTGGCTCGTCGGTCGCGTGCTTCTCCAAGGCACACGGTGGATGATCGTCCATTCCACCAGTGAAATCGAATCGAAGGATCCTCGAGGTCCTCACCTCTGACCCTTGGCCAGTCTGGTAGACCGGTTTCGACGTTCCGCTGCACTCTGACTGCTTGCGAGCGATCACGGAAGCAAACAATAACCGGTGACGCCGGTGAAAGTGATCCCGACTGGATGGCTGGGATTCCGTCGACGGGACCATTTCCAGGTGATCGAAACACGTATGGAGGAAGAGTCAGTGTGGAGTGGGAGGTGATGTTAAATGGTTTGGTGTGGCTTCTTGAATATGTCCTGAGCAAAGATTGATTTGGATCATTCCTTTGGCTCCAAATGTCAGTTAAAGTACGACACACTTTGATTCTTCCAGAGGAATGGAATTCAAATAGCCTTGGTTCCATACCCTTGCTAACAGGACAACTGCTCAGCTCTGTCATTCAATTACCAAAGCTCCAATAGCCAGCCCAACCAAGACCATCCATGTCAATCATCCTGGACTCCCTAAAGCCTCACGATCGCCTGGCAACTTCGAACTCTGCTCATCGACTCAAGGCCGAGTCGTCTCCATCCTATTTCGGTGGCCAGAGTCGACGAATTAACCAATTGCGAGGCATCGAGACTACCGGAAGCCCGCTGCTGAAAGAACGGAAACTCGCCGAAAGTCTGCCGGCTGACTCACGCTACAGGTAGCTGCGGGGAGAGGTAGCTAGATGGTCACGTGTGTCGAGTCGAAGGAAGACCGATCGAACCGTTGGGATCGAGGCGTCAGTGCGCGGTGGAACGAGGATCGATCGAGGCAGGTGGATCATCGCGCGCGGCTCGTGCGGCCAGGGCGTGTCGGTCGCGTTCAGAAAACCGCTGGTCTCGTGGCCAAAGTCGAGGAGAAAGGAGGGAATCGCCGGAGGAATTCGCAGCGCTATACGTGCTCGGGGAATCCGCCGCGCTCGATTCTAGAATAGCAATCTCCGGTTAAGTGTCAACATTGTGTCTCTGTTCCCAAGTCCCACGACCTAGATTGTCGGTGGCGCTGACACACGGTGCACTTGTTGCATCGCGGTGATTCAAGTACAGAGTTTTGGAGATGTGTATATCTTGTGAGGTGTGATAGGTAACTCCAAAAAATCTCAGGACTCCGAAAAATAAGTTGGTGCGTGTAGTGAAGTTAATAGTGTCCGTTCTTTCGGAGTCCAACGGCCTAGAGATGTCCTAGAGTGATACATTGGTGATAGTTAACTGTCAATACTTCGATAGATAAGTTGGAGTGTATAACGAAGTTAATCGTGTTTGTTCTTCCGGAGTCCAATGACCTAGGTTTTCTAGAGTCATACTGTGCATAGTGAACTTGTTGCTCTCCGAAGCAACACTGTGTAACACAGAGTTTCGGATACCTGGTGATTTGGCAATGTTAACTGTCACGATTCTGGTACGTAGCAGTTGAAGTGCATATCGAAGTTAACACATTCTTGACCGGCAATTTTACATAGAAACGACTTCATGTCACCGGCTATTATTTCGTAATTTAATGTGAAATTAAAACAATCTAAATAAACTCCAACAAACTTTATTTATATTTTACCAACATAATGAATTGAAATGAAATATTTACATACATATTTCTTACATAACTATAACATTTTGCTATCATACTTTTGTATCATTTATTTTCATAAATTGAAATAGATAATGCAAGTGCAAACACGAGTTTACTCGTGACCGGTCAACAACGTTAGGACATGAAAACCCGAATTAACTCGTGGCCGGTCAACAATCTGTTAACATCCTATTTGTTTTTCTATACTCGACCAGGTGGTCTTGGCAAAGATCGCTCCTCGAAATCCTTCCCATCCCGTGTAAAGTAAAACACCGGTGGAAACTTTAATTGCATCATCAATTTCATAAACATTCAAGTGGGAACTGCGTAAATTACTCGACGGTGGACTTACGCCCCGATAAATAGAGCACTCGGTGCGCGTTGTATCTCGTGCAAACATTTCAACGTTGAAAATCGACGACCAGCATTGGATCAGCTGCGTCGCGCGGACATTTTTCCTGAACGGGACTCGAGTGTCCAGGTTCGCTAGTCCGTGTTTTCCGAAAGTCAACGAAGCGACGACCGTCGTCGTTGGCGTAATGACGCCGTGAGGCCATTGTTCGGAGCACGCGAGCACGGAGGGCCTGGCAGAGGCGCAGCGTGTCCTGTCGAGAGGGAGAAGGACATCTGGAAGGCTGCGGAAGAAAAGGAAACGACGGAGGGACAACGAGCCCTGACATCCGCAACTGGGGAACGTTGGACTTTCTGCCCTCCTCGTGGTACGTGGCCCCCTCTTCCCTCGGAATCCCTCTTGTTTGAACGTGTTTTCGTTTCGTGTTTAGCGCCTGCGCCGCGTGCACGCGTGCCACGTGCACTCTACGAGAATCCTGCGTGCACGGAGTTCCTGGCGTGCCTAGCAAAAACCGCGATACATACTTGTTGCTCGTCGCGTTCAACTGATGTAATTATAGTCCGTCCGGGTCGTTGCGTCACGTTCGAGGATGCGTGACGAGGCGAGAAATCGGTACATATTTTGGTTCCGTTTTGTTAATTTCTTGGAATTTGTTTGTGATAGGAAATTGGAGCGATCTGAGAAGATGAATTTTCGTTTTAGGCTTGGTGTAGTCTTTAGAGGTACTGACATAGAAAGCCAAACTCGACGTTTCTTCAAAGAAAATTACTGCAAAAATATAATCAGAAATACCTGAGTGATACTTGGTATTCTGTTCTGTGGCCTAACGACAGCCATTTGTGTAATGTGTGCGAGTTTCTTGTGTAGTCGTTCATTTTTACATTCCACACGGAGAAAGAACATCCATTCTGGTTCAATTATACCTAAACGTGGTCGAAGAAGCAACGTGCGTTTTTCTATCCGTTGTACCGGATTCTTTCGGAGAAACCATTACACGAAGAAAGTTAGAGATACTGCACTCGAGTGGATTATAATGCACCTAAATGGCATGCATCGGTTCCGATAACAGAATTGCTCTTGGTGGCTCCACTGTTTAGTTGTTGATTTGTTTTAACGAAGCTCCCTCTTAGGATAGAACAATTTTCCTTTCTCCTCGGTGGCTCTGATAATTTGATCAACGACTCTCCACCCTGGTTTCTAATCTGGATCGTTACTTTGTTAGCTCGTTCGCTCGTAAGTGATCGGAATCGGTGCCCATTACGAACGGCGCGGGGTCATCTTTCTCGTAGAATTCGTGTTGTCCGCCTCGATTATTTCTGGCTCGCGATTCTGATATTTTTAGAGCCGATTCTAACTTTGGCCCCCGGCACAGGTCTTGCTGTGTGTGTTATGTTATAATCCCGCTCCGAAATATAGCATGCGCGTGGACAAATACACAATTTGATTTCACGAGCGTGTGTTCACGAATATGAATGGACTCGTCGATCATCGATAAATCATAAACGCGTCCCGTTTTTAAATGCAGAAAAAACAAACGAACCGCTGGAAAAAGAAACGCGCGCCTAAACAGCTGTTTCTTTACGTTCGGTAGTTCTATTTATGTCGAATGTGTTCCGATTCAATTTTTATTGAGAACCCTGGGGCGTTTAGATTCTTGTTGACACGAGTTAAATGGATCCGTAGTGTTTATAGGACGACTGGAAGGAAAAATCTACTTGCGTTTGGAGTAGGAATTGTAAACATTAGGGTATAATTTCCTGGTAGAACTGAAACAGAAATGGTTCATTGTCGAAGAAATGAGTCGTAAACGTAAAAGAAAATTTATATTTAATACTACAATCATCAGATAAAATACTTCATAATTTTTTCTTTAATTACAATCACACTTATTATTAGAATTAATTTGATATTGGTATAGTAATTTCATTTCATACTGAGATAAATTCATGTATATTAACGTAAATGTTTCGAATTAATATCCGCTTGACAATAAACATTCATTATACTCTGGATAGTGTGATAGACTCGTTCATTTTATCATTACATCATCTGTGTAATTAACCTAGCACAATTCTGTCGACAGAAGCAGCGGTAATACTATTAACAATTCACGTAATAATCATGTCTGTCATTGTCAACCTTTCAAGCAGTTGTCGCGACAACGAGTCGCGTGCATAAATATTCGCCGAATTTGCAAACTCGATTCCCTCGAAACAAAGCCACGTAAAAACGAAATAAAGGAGAACTTCGTATTTTCGATTCATATTTTTCACGACGAATCATCTTTATTTCTGGCGTACCAAGAACAGCGATCCACCATATACGTATTTATAAATTATAAAAAAAATTTGAGATTCTATACAAAATCTACAGATGCCATGCGAGCCGTTCACTACATAAATCAATTAACTCCACTTTTTGAAAAATTTTAAAGTTCACCTTATAATTTTCAATTCATTTTTAACATGAAAACCGTTATTGTGGTTTAAATATAAAAGCTAGATATATCGTGTCCCTGACTTTTTTTAGATCTATTACTTCTCTATTACTAATTTCTATTACTAATTTCTATTACTAATTTCACGTATATCTAACCATTTGGTTAGCGTACCCCGACAAAGTAGCCGAACAACGCTTTTCTTCCGACTTGA
Source organism: Hylaeus anthracinus (assembly GCF_026225885.1). Classification (NCBI taxonomy): domain Eukaryota; kingdom Metazoa; phylum Arthropoda; class Insecta; order Hymenoptera; family Colletidae; genus Hylaeus; species Hylaeus anthracinus. The sequence goes on from NW_026533254.1 coordinate 4,394,615, forward strand.
TTTACAAATTTTGAGATTTCAAATTGAAAACGTATTTTTATCAAAATAAAACATAGCCTATGTTACTCCGGGATAGCGAAGCTTTCTATTACTGAAAAAATTTTGAAAATTGGTTCAGTAGTTTTGGAAATTAGTCCGTTTAAACGGACAGATAGACAGACAGATAAATATTTTGCAAAAGCATGTTTGGGTTGAGTGTTAGCAAGGTGCGAAAAGCCACATGTAAGTGTAAAAAAATCATTATTTCGAAATCCCAGACAGACGCTTCAATTTTAATTATATATATAGATGACTTTCCTGAATAATATCGATTAACACAATGAAACGAAAAAATTTGTTTGGTCATTGAATAATAAATAAATTATTTCAGAGGTCATTTTGATCTCGTTTCTCAACTTTTTGTTTTATGGAGTTAATCGATTTGTGCAACGAACGGCTCATATAGCAATCCTGCGATTTCGCAATCTAATCAGCATAAATACTTCTAAAACAGGATCAAGTAATTGAGTTTATCTACACCTCATATGGGTATCCACTGCCAGATTATGTAATTTGGCAACAATCTAAATTCCTTGGGGGATTTCGTGCTTCGTTTCAGCCCCTAACATCAAGAACTGCTTTATATACTTTTTAAATATACATTGTATATTGTAAATGTTTTCTTAAATTAGATATGTCATCACTTTCGCGTAGATAAAAGGGTTCCTCCACGTCTATAAATAAGTAAATGAAATAAGTCTCGAGGTCGATAGAGACTCTCAAAAGACCTTCTATAGCCGGAGTAATTATCGACGAAAGTAGTGTTTCGACCGGTTGGACGCGAAAATGGATACTCATGGTGATAAGCGACTGAAGTTATTCAAGGTTTCGGTTAGATCAACGTCAGTCGAATGCCTCGTTGCGATTCCGTCCGCGTATCCGTCACCATTGCCATTTCCTCAGACGACGGCCTTCTTCGAAATGATTTCGCGCAATCATACTTTTGAATGCCAGCAATGTTTCATGATAAGTACGTACACTGCGGCTTAAAAGTCTTGGGACACCTGGTGTCTTCGTGGCAAGTAATCTTTAGCCTAGACTGTGAAAGTAAAAACCGAAATTGCCGTTTGTAATCATTGCATCCACCTTATAACATAAAATACCACATGAAGTAACATTCCTTTATATTTCTCAATGACTGAATAACTTTTTTAAGTTTGTGTGACGTTTGCTATAATCTTTTTAGAGTTAGTGTACATGTAGGGTTCGTAGAAAGGTAGAAGCAGACGTATCATCGCGATAAATAAGAAATTAATACAGAAACATTTCTCGTTTCACAGCGATAAAAATCGTGTCGTAAAGATAATCGAGGAATTCGCGTTGACTGCAAGAATCGAAACGTTAGATGTCTGGACTCGTAAATGCAACACGAGCGATACACGGTTGGAGTGATAATCATTTTTACACAACTTTATTACGCGTTCCGTGACGATTGTGGTTTCAGACTTTATTAGAAATTCCTCTCAGTGGATGGTTAGCGCTGGTTTTCATCCGAGCCCCATTTCATAACCCATTGAGCGTCGCAGTTAAATTTAATTGGAGGCATTATGAGTCAGCTAGGGTCATTAGCATATTCAAACACACCGTGATGCGCAGTTATTAGGAATCGACGATCACTCTGTTTCCATCTAACAATAAGCGTCATCGTTTCCTGAGAAAGAAATTATTTTTCACGGAAAAGAATTTCTTGATGAAGAGTTTCCCAAAATTCTGTTTCTTGTCTGTGGAAATAGTCAACTGCAAGCATTCTTCACATACACACACACGTGAATAAAATGCTGGTGTGTAATGAAGGCTCCTTGCGCGAGGTTCGCATGCTCGGATCAACTTGATCTTCGCTTACTTAATTATTAGCAAATTATCCACTTCCGTGATGGAGTCATTACGTCACCCATAAATTGGTGCATCCATTACGGAGCAGCGATTGGACGACGGTCGTTCTCGTGGTTCGTCCAAGAATGCGTGGCACCTACGATCAATTGAATTTAATTGACGTACAGAGACGAATTCTGACGCAGGAGTGCGACCGTGTTTGCAACACGAATCGTTCTCCATGTGGACATGGGAATATAAATTTGTTAGGTTGCTTTTACTCGCATGCTCGGCACCACTTATTATAAAACACGTAGCACTAACTACAGATTATTTATTTACATTTGAATTCGTTTTCAAATTTCACAGGTAGACTCATCATAAAATTATTCTGTGCATGTGTTAATTTTGTACTTGGAATTCACTTAACCATATTGCTCGACACCTGCAAAGATTAGTAAAGGATGATACTCGGTATTTGATTATATTATTGATAAAGGATGACACTCTCGTCATGTACAAATTGCAGCAATTGTTAGCAAGTCCCTGAACATCCCACGAACGTAACAAGTCGTGCTCCGCATTCTTACTCACCCGTACATAACGCTTTATCAATGAGTTCCTAGAATTCATGTTCCTCAATTTAAGATGGACTCGTCAAATGTGAAATTGACACAGTTTTAAGGCAACGTTAAATTAGCGTGATATTCGAACCATCGAGCAAGTCGAACCTTGCATTGGTTTCTCGAACTTAAAATAAATTATAAAATTATCTTATATAATATAATAGCTTATATTTTTTTCCTAAAAATTATTTTATTTCACACTTTTTAGTGACAATTTATAACCAATAGGTTTCATGCAGTATCAATAGTTATGTAAAATATATCGTTGCAAATGGGATCATCAGGAATACATGTGGAACTAAATGGAAAGGATTCATCGCGATCGGTAAATTCCTTGCCGAGATACACCAGAGAATAGGAATTTTGCAGCAACATTCGTTTTAAACAATAAAAGTGTACATAAATTTTTGCAAATTCGAACATCAAGAAAACATCTACTACTAAATGTGGAAAGTTCCATCTCGATCGGTAAATTTATCGCCGAGTTACATCGGAGAATAAGAATTTTGCAATAACAATAGTTAGAAAGAATAAAGAAATTGATAAATTTATCAAGCAAATGGGATTATCGCGAAAACCTGCCCGACAGCAAAATGTAAGGGGTATCATCGATTTCAGGCTGAACATACGTGAAATAGTACTCTTTTTGCAATAAAAGTGATATAAAGTGGTAAAAAATAAAACAAGGTCAAATTTTTTTTTATGGGACCAAGTGGCAATGATACCAGATGCAAGAGGTTTCATCCCGATTGGTCAACCCATCTTGGCGCAATCGGCGAACATACATAAAAAAAAACATACATGTCGAATTAGGTAACCTCCTCCTTTTTGAAGTCGGTTAACAATTAATCGGACCCAGCCTATTGAAAATTACGTTGACACTTGGAAAGAAATGTACACATTGTTCTTGCGTGTTACATCTCCTATCACCAAATAATACAAACACATGCAGACGTTTAACAACCTTCCTTGATACAGACGACCAGATTCGACAATCGTAACGACGCGTCGTTTACGACTGACTTAATGGCCGCGGATTTTTAATGTCCAACGAAATCCATCCTTCGTTTCTCGGTGAACGGGTGCCCCGTGAAATTCGTGCACGCACTTACTTACGCAAGGATTACTTTAATGTTTACGACCGTCGAGAAACGTGGCTTCTCCGCAAATTTCCCAGCTTTAATGGACCGCAGAGTCAGGAATCAAGGAATACAGAATCAAGACGAGCGGAAGTTACGTCTGTTGTCAGCGAAGTCGTTGCAATCATCGCATTTTATATTTCGAGCTCGAGTATTTGACACGCTTGACGTTTACCCTCGTTATTTTATTCAAATCTAAACGTTCGCGTGCAAACTCTGGATTTGACTTTAATAGTATCCAAACAGGAGCAAAGACTGTTCCACACAGTCGGTTTGTAGATCCAACAAACAAAACGATTTAGATCCTTAACCCTTTGAGTGTCAAAGAGCGATATATCGCTGCTCGAAGCTGTAGGTGCCATAATTCATTAAAAAATCAATTTGGTTTAAGAAAATAATGTCAATATCTAATTCACATAGATTTGTTTGTGCACTTCCATTTTATTTTAAATACCGTAATGTGTGTAATATATAACGGCTGATAAGCTGGTGTCTTCTTTAGTCTGCTGTCCACACTTAGGTAATTACCCAACTGGCTGTAGCAAACTTTCCAGTATCCATGGAAATTTTCCAGGATTCATAAGATTGTATTAAACCTATAACGTTTTATTATTATTTATTTAGTAATAAAGGAAGTCTAACATGTTTTTAGTGTCGTGTATAAAATAAAAATGACCGAAATATACATTTTTGTTTAAAATCGTCTGGCATTTTTCGCATATATATGGAAATTTCCTCTGGCACTCAAAGGGTTAATGTTATCTTCGTAAAGGTTTTCTTTTCTCCGGAAGCCAATCACTGATGTATTTGTTCAACGCCTTATTAGAAAATCTATCGATTTCTATACACATTGAATGAATTCTTATCAGTACCTGAGAATTTATTTAAAATAAATTCAAGAACCAACACTGCCAATATTCGATACAATCTAGTCGATGGGGAACGCGCACGTACGCACGCGGCCAGTCTCAATTTCGGATCTTCCCAGCGTTTCCCCTCAAAAAAAAGCCGATTTCTCTCCAACGCTGGAGTGCACCGTTTCGCAGGGAAAGAGCAGAAAAGAAACGTGCAACAAAAAGCTGAACGAGGCGGCGGTGGGGGGATGGGAATGGAGGAAAAAGGGTGAAAATAGAAGCTAAAGAAAAGAACACATTCGACAGCCGTAGCGCGCTAGTTTCTCACGAGGGTGGCGGTGGGAGCGCGCGCAAACCGGCGATGAAATAAAGGAGAAAGAAAAAGCGCATAATGTCGCAGCTCTTTCCAATTACTGCGATTAAACGGATTCCCTAGTGAGGGAAACTATTACGCTGTGAAAGCCAGCGGTCGCTCGTGCGACGACGGGAAAGAATGGCAACGAGAGAGACGCGGAAACTGGCGGGAAGAGGATAGGGACACGTAGACGGAGGGATGAGTGAAAAAATGGAGGAAAAAAAGAGAATCCCCGCCTCCTTTGGAGGAGTCGAGAGCTGGTAGGCGGAAGGAAAGGGAAAGATAGAAGGTGGAAAACGGGAGAAAGGGACGACGATGAGGATTTATGTAATTTGTGTATATGACTTGAATAACTGCCTACATAATATAACGCTGCTGGGCTGGAGTGCGCGCGAGCAGGCGACGCCCTTCATCATGGAGCTTTAATTAAAATTACGTACGTTTGCTGCTTGTAACGTGCGAGCCACCCTCTACCCCCATTTCTCTCTCGCTCTTAACCTGGGCTACCTTGCTAGTACCTCCTCAAACTTCCTCCTCTTTCTCTCCTCGTTCTTCTCTCTCCCTCTCTGTTTAATATTTTTATGAGCTTTTCACGACTCCCGGGGGATGTACGTACACAGCCGTACACGTTCCTCGCCACCCTCTCGAGTTCACCTGTGCAGAGAGGATACACACAGCGTCTTTGAAAGGCGTTCATAGCCGCTGCTTAAAGTGGTACTTTTTTCTTCTCGCTCCCCGCCTCCTCCGTTCTTCCCTGCATTTTCTTTTCCTCTGTCTGTGGCGGGTCGCTCCCTCAACCCTCTCCACGTCTCCGTCCCCAAGGGGGGTGGCTGTTCGCGCACGTATCGTGAATTCTCATTTGTGAAAATTCGTATGAAAGACTTTCCATGGCGAGCCTCCACGCGAACACGGCTGCGGTATTTCCAAGGCGTCGATTGTAAAGGCGGTGAAAACGACGGATTGTCTTTAGTGTCGGCGTTACTGCGCCTGCCAAGGGCCCTCCCCAGCGACGGGGGCAGAGGGAGACGTCGAGCAAAGCTGCCAGACGATGAAAAGAGCGAAGAATGAGAGAACGGGACGAATGAGGTGGGGGATTATTTGCACCTTTCGAAGCGCGACGAGGCGAACGTTTAAAGTGCTTCGTGTTATCGCGCGATATCGTGGATAAATTATTTCTGGAGACGTGCTTTAACCATCTTTTCAATGTATTACCTTACTATTATTTTTATTTATTTTTCTATTATTTATTTGCGAACGAAAGCACCATCCCTTTACGTCTGCATTTTATAGATTTAAACACAGTATGTGATGAGTGCTCTTTTTCTGCTGTATTAGGAAACCTTGGTATGTTGATAGATATGCAGTGAATGGGTTATAGTTTTTTTTTGTTTTTGAAAGAATAATTTGTAGCATGACAACCACCGTATTGCTTGAATTTTAGTTTTTTAATTAAATATTAACATAGTCTGCAGCACGAATTTACGGGATGACCTAATACATAAACAAGAAATATTGAGAAAAGAAAATCATTTAAAAGATTTCAATTTATTTATGTGTAATATTTTTCGAAGCATGGTACCACACAAAGTACCACTTCGCAGGTCGTACATCAATATCTTGACTCTTTACGTCTTCCATTTCCTTTCCGCAGTTTTTCCGCAAATCCACGCTCGCCGTCCAAGGCGCGGATTTCGTATACAATTGGTTTTGGGCCGCGAGCCCCTTCTACATAAAATACAGTAACAGTTGTATTGGTAATATAAAGGAAAATTTATAGGAAAATTTCGAGTGTTTATAGTCAATGACCATTTTTTATTTTACACGACGAGTATATACGCCAACCGCACTTCAGTTGAGATTTAGTCCGACGTGTATACACGTCGAACACGCTTAAATGGCTAAACGCTCTGAAGTAACAACTGGAGAAACAGACGTCGCAGCAACCCGAAGACTAGAATCTGTAACATTTCGAAGAACATTATCGTGCTAGGTTCGAAATACCAATCGACCTGTCGTCTGGCCTAATTCCCTCGGAAAATTCGCGTTCCACCGAGCAACGCGTTCTCCATCCTGACTGGTCGACAATTCCGGACGGTTTTAAACGCAAACACGTCGAGCCGGTATCCGGAATCAGCCAACGGATATCCATAATGGATATGCGGGCACGTACGAACGAATCCACGGATACGTTGAATATTCATCGCAGATTCGTCATTGTTCGATGCCTCCACGAGATTAGTTCCCGGAAGATAATCAAGACCGACTCTCGACACCGATGTCGTTAAGCAATTACGTTCGTCGTCGGCTTTTAAACGCGAAACCCCCCCGCGCTCCGTTCGATGGGAATATCATACGCGATATTATACGTCGAATTGACGCGGCGTTGGTTCGCCAAATAAAAAAAATAAAAAATAAATAAATAGAAAATAAAAAAAATAGAGGGCGAAAACAAAATAGCGTATCGACGCGTTGGATATTCGAAATGTATCCGGTCGTGCGTTTCGCGCCGCGGTGGCGTAGGATTGCACGTAAATAAATACTGGATTCGGGTAAATAACGAACGCGGATAAAACGGTTGAGGGTCAAAGTACCATGAAAAAAAATCATTTGCGCGTGCACTTGTTGCGGGCGTTACACATGTGCCGTGATCGAGGAGAGCGAGCAAATACAAACGCGGTTCCGCGAACGGAGGGGGCGCGTCCGCGGTCGTTTCACGACGGAACAAACAAATTCGGATCAGCCAAGATTATTGCGGAATCGTTGTTTCCTGCTGACAACGACACGCTTTAACCTAGCTAAAAGAGGATTTATCGGGGCGAAATTTATGGGGCAGGGTGATCTCGTTGGAACAGTAAAACTCGTAACGACGGGTCGAATTTTTTGATCGTTTAACTCGTTATGTACCCGTGCCCTACTTGCAGAATGTTATATGTTTATATAACATCTTGAAGAAACAATGCTTCATTGATTTTATTCGCAGATACACACATACACAAGAATTGTACATACAATTCTATAAACATTAATAGTACGACTTTCCCCACAGTACACAGTCAAAACCTGCCACACGTCTTGAAACATATTTTCACATAAGAAGAATTTGTCTTGAATACAATACCTTCAACATACTTCAATACAACAGCTTCGTGGAAGAGAAATGCCACCTTCCTCGGTTACTTGAAACTCGCCCGACTCGATTCGGTTGTAAATAATCGAAGAATGCTGAACCTGCTCACCGAGGAAACATTTTACATTGCCACTGACGTCACCGTGTAATCGACATGTTATGATTTCGACAGGTTTGTTAAAAGGATCCATGACGGCCGAACGACCGCGTACGCTGCGTCGTTTGCGGAACGTTTACGGGCCGGCTGCATGCGGAATGGGAACCGGGGGCGAGGTTGGAGGCGGAGAACGTATCGATGACGGAGAGGTCCCGTTTCGATTATCCGATCGCGATCGTGAAAGGGACGAGAAGTCCCTTAGTATAATGAGCCCCTTCGACGAGCAGGAGGAATGGGCAAAGATTTCCGAGATCATGGCGTCCATCGGGACAGGCCTCGTCAGGGAGTCCGTTTTCGTCACCGAGCTCGAGAAGGAGTTCCAAACGAGACTAGGTACCTTGCAGCTTTAGTCCAATACCCCCGCGAACATCTCTAATCAATGAAAAAAGAAAGAAGCTTCTTCCTCACTCTGTATACTTCTTTAACATTCACGTCTCTGTACATTTCATTATTCATTCAGATCCATTGTAGAATTCATTACATCGTTACTCGATGTAAAATAAAATCGCATGATTATCAAAGGGTTGAGTCGCTAATTCATTTCTGAAGATACTAACAAAAAAGGAAGAACATTCTAACAAAGATTTCGTTAACACTTGGGATCGACGTTAGCGTGCGATACTCGCCACTAACCCCTGAACTCGCGCGAATCGCGTCTAACTCTGTCCACCAAAACGAGCAAACGGCGAGGCATGATATCGAAGATGTTTCCAATGCATTAAACTTGCGGTTCTGTCTGATTTGTACGCAGGTCTGAGTTCGGACACCAGCAGCAGCCCCATTGTCTCCACTTCCGTCGGTCAGTGGCTGTCAACGTTGGGTTTGGCGGATTACGAGACTCTCTTCGTCAACTCTGGCTTCGACGATCTGGACTTCATCGTGAGTATCTCACCTCCAACATTTTTCAAATTAACCCTTTGCACTCCTAAAGCCACGTGTACTGCCCAGGCACATAAAGGCATTCTACTTCTACGGCACGTGTTATTGCCCACAATTTATCACTAAATTTTACTAAGTTACAAGTGTCTAAATTCAATTAGTTATAAGATCAATATTCTCTTAAGCAATAGCGTTAACGAATACGTTAGTTTTCCATTATTTGTTTCAAAGAATTTCATATAAATATAATCAAATGAAGAACAATATTTCCACTAAACTATTATTATTTGTGTATGATTATGTTTAATAAAAATGTAAACTTCTAAGAAAAATGATTTTAGAGTTGGCTACCTACATAAAGCCAAATTGCTTGGAGTGCAAAGGGTTAATTTATCCATTCGAAGTTGTCCCACGTATTTCATTAAGCTCTCGCAAAAATTCTGAAACCGTTCGCACGTCAGAATCACCAGACTTCCATCTGGTTCAAAATCTCAAAGGAACATCACCTGTTCGCAGAACGGAGTACTAGACGAGGCCGACCTAAAGGACATGGAGATCAGCAGCGACCAGGAGCGCGCCGTGATCATGGACGCCGTAGGTCTACTGAATAAACGCGTGGAGAAACGATCCAGTAGCACTGGGCAATCGGTGGACGAGTGGTTGAAGAGCATTCACCTGGAGAATTACGCGGAGACGTTCAGGAAACACTTGTACACGGACATGGATCGTGTAAGACGCGTGTGGGAGGACGAACTGGCGACCGTGTTGGAAATCCAAAAGCCAGCGCACAGAAAGAGGATCCTCGCGTCGCTCAACAGCTCCAACGCTCGTGCACAGAATCGCAATTGTGCTGGGCCCAACCTGGAGGACCTCAACAAGGACCTGAACACCTTGGTGAGTGAATTCTTTCATTCGTGATGAATATAAATCGTTGGTTGATGTTTCCTGACAATTACATTCATTTACATTATAAGAGTCTGTAAAACTCTTGGAAAGAGCAAGGATCAAAATTGACTCGTGAGATTGCTGAATTCGGATTTCAACCTACTTCCTAATCAACCCGTCTAATACCTCTCCAACCCACCAAATATAAGAATCCAAACACGATTTTCATGATATTTCAACCAACACCACAACATCAAATACACCTTAGCAAAAGGGACTGCACATGCGTACCCAAACCGAAACGACGAAACCACATCGACTGTAAAGTGTTAACGACGTACGTCACGATGCTCTCCCCGTCGATTCTCTCACCTGGGAAGTGCAGGGGGCGCGTTACATCGCGAAGATCGCGTTTGAAGTGGGCAACGAAAACGTGGAGTGTTCCAGATAGGGTGTGTGGGCGGTGGTGGGCGGACGCAGCAACAATTCTGTTAAGAATTACCGTGAACGGTTGAACGGGGTGTCTGACAAGGGCCCGTAACACTTGGGCAAAAGAGGGCGAAACGAGCGTCGAGGGTGGCTGGCGACACGGCAAGGCTCGATCGCTTCCGACGGCTTTCAGCCGATCGCGTCATAATGTAAATATCGTGGCTAATTGGAGAGCCGTTATTGTAACGTGTGCATCAGCTTACCTGTCCGACGCGCCGTACAGTGCACGGCCTGTACGTCGAGGGGGTTGATGGGGGACAACACTCGAGGAAGCTTTCAGCCTGATCGCTCGAGCGGACGCTAATGGTTTTTGTTCGGGCGCCTCGAGCGCGATACGTGCATCCGTTAACGAGCTACTCCGCTACCTCGTCCCGCTCGTCTTTTCGGCGCTTCTCCCTTAATTAGCTAATTAAATTCGATTAATGGCCGCCAGGTCGACGCGCACACGTCCAAATCGCTCTTTTTGTTCCTCCGTTTCTCTGGTCCTTACGTCTATTCTTTTCCTTTAATCGAATTTCACGACTCGTGGTCCGAATATCGCGCCACCCCCTCGGGCCACCCGGTTTTCGTCTGCGGATCGAGGACGAAACGCACTGTTACCGCGATACGGAAACGTACGTCTTTAGAAATACGTGGACGAGTGTTTATGAAGATTTTTAAACCAAGAAGGCACTACAATATAACTTAATGCTCTGACGCTCTCCAAATGAAAAATATAATATTATTCTTCCACGATTTCCTACAATACGATGCAAGAATAACTATCTTTTCCTACAGCAGACCCCGCAGATCAAACCCTGTAATTATTGATTACTAAACACGTTTCCTCTTTCAATCATCGAATTTTCCCCGTTGGAAATTATTGTCCCTCTTTTTTTTCCAACATTGTCTCTTTGTTTTTTACGCGTGCACGTTCCCAGGGGGTTCGCGGCGCGACACAAATTATACAGGGAAGCCAGATGTAACAAACGATTCGCGGCGTGTAATCCGAATTCGAGGGATACGCTCGCGTGGTTTGAATCCGGTTTGATCGTAATTCCCCAACCACCGCGAAACAGGCGCGTGTTTCTGCCGGAGAGATTGCAAAAAGTTTCCTTTTTTCAAGCCGTGCAAACGGGTGGCAATTCGAAACGCGACGCTTTTACGTGTGTAATTGTACGTCGTGTAACGCGAGCCGGATTTTCGAGCGTGGCTTTGCAACGCTTCGTGAAAATTTTCCTCGGGTACCGGGCTTCTCTCCTCTTTTTTCCCCTCTGTTCCCGTTGTGTTCATCGACGCATCCAGAGGCTCCGTGAGGCGAAACTGGTACAACGTAACGTCATCTGGTTCACCGAAATGGTAGAATATAAAAAAAATGTTTCTTTCTGTAGGTTCATTCGCGAGTCCATCGGATGTATTTTGCATATGAAAGAGAAATCGATACCTGCCCTTTTTTCCCTGTACACGGACTATTCGCTAGAGAAGGGAAAACCTGCTGTTATTTTTAAGAACTAGGATTTTTAAGACTAGTATCGCGACACTTTAGAGGGCGAGTTTTAGCCTTTTGCACTTGAATGTTTCTTCTGAGGGGACATCGTAAGTCCGTTTCCGCGAGAACCAGGCACCTCCCTTGTAGCTTAGGTGAGCGAGTGTTTTTAGTGGGTAAGCCTTTGGTGGCGGACGCGGAGCTATTGCTCGGTGACCTCCGCCCGAGGAGAGCCTTACATAACCCGGGGACTTCCCAGAGAATCCGGGTATGCATAAAGCAACTCCATTCGATAAAAAAAAAAAGGATAAACTTATGGGAGCGTAAAATTTGTAAAAGTGTATGATTCCTTGACGGTTTCTTTTTTAGACTCTTGTCTCCTTGGCCTAGTACCAGCTACGGATCCTTGATGGTGTCCCTACTAATCAAAATCTAAACATCTTATTACAGGTTCGCAGCCATTAGCTCGCTATTACGCACGACCAAGGATTGTTCGGCTTCAAGGAAGCCTAAGATTGCAACTTAAAAGATAGAAACTATCAATGCATATCTCTGACTGTTTCACATATCACATATTTGAAGAGTATAAAGTTTTGATTTTTGACATAAATATGTTTCTCAACGTCTAAAGATTCATATAAGCTCAAGTATCGTTACAGTAAATTACATGTTTTATAAGTTGAATTCCCGTTTGCACATTCTGTAACGAAATGGCTCCGAGTGCAAAGGGTTAAATATTACCTCTGTCCAATGGATTCTGTTCTATCGTTTTCGCAGAAGACGAACATTCAGCAGCTGAAGGAGGAGATAAGAGAAAAACTGCCTGAGACAACGACGGAGGTTAATGTCGTGCCGCCACCGATAGTTGGAACGAATTCGACTAGTACTGGCACGGGAACGTTAAGGCATCGCAAAAACAGACCAGCCCCTCAGCCACCACAGCGACCCAGTTCGCATAATGGGGCGATATCAGCCCCGGAACAGCTGGAGATCAGGGCGCCGTCGGAGTTGCTGTTTGGCGTTCCGTCCACCCTGAAGACGCAATGGAGGCACCAGCCAAGAGCTCTAGTCACGGGATGCGTTACATACGTCGCTAACGTAAGTCTAATTGATCCGTATTCTTTCTTTTGCTTCTTGGCTCCTTACCCGTGGCTTCCTGTCGCAAAGTCCTCTGCCAAATATTCTTCACGTCTTTAACTGGCGAACAGTCAGTCGCTGGCATATTCTTTATGCCAATTTCTGGGGTCCAGGAAATTGAGAATCGATTGCGCGTTAGTAATGCAGTATTAGGTGATTCTATGAGAGTAAGGGTAGCTATGGTGTTTCTTTTACTCTCTTTGTCTTATAGAATAATCACCAAATGTAATTTTGTAAATGTAAATGTAATTTCAGGGAATTTATATTGTTACTATAATGAAACATTAGCTTTTAGCTGCACAAGTTTAGTTTGATACGTCAAATAGAAACCCGTTAATCGTAGCCACGGAAACGAGAGTATTCCATGTCGACGCAGTAATTGTACTCCGTAATTCTGCCCTCGCTCTAATGTATTACACGGTTCTTGAATAACGAGTGCGTCGTGATGTCAGCCAGATAGTCGTGACAGAGCTCCAAGGTGAAGGCTATTATCATAATCGTAGCGTGGGTGTAACTAATAACACAATTCATACAGAATATTATCTCCCTTGTAACACGCCCAAGAAACATTCAACGTTTCCTTCCTCGGTGGAATTACGTTGTCGAGTTTAATAATTGCATACTTCCGCGAGTATACGAGCTGTAAAAACAACAAGTTTTCAATATGTAGTTTGCGATAGCAACTCTTTCTTCCAGTTTGTTTTGCTAGTTTGCATCGTGATTCTAGAGACAGAGTATTTTTTCTGTTTTAAAATCGAGCAGTATCTGGGCTCAACCGTTGTGAAGGAGTTACGTGGCACAGAATCAACCAAGATGTCGATACAGAAGCTGAAGAAAACCTGCCGCGAGCCTAGAGTCACTCCTGACATCACACTGGCGATTTCTTATCGTGGCGTTCGCTTCCTGAACACAGTAACGAATGTAAGATACTCTCATGAATCGAAGTTGCCAAACATTCGTCATCGTTGATCCTTTATGGCACCGTTGCACTCGCATAAGGTCACTTCGTGCTTTGAAAGACGCGACTATGCCCGTTCCTTTTCTCGTGAAACGTCTAAATAGTGCACACGGCAGTGTTATAAAGGATAAACATCGATACTTAGCAAGCTTACCTACAATACGTTTGTATTGGATATTATGATTGATAGGAGCCAATTTGCGAACACGAAATTCGCAACATCCACTGCGCTTGTCAGGACGCCGACGATCTTACCCATTTTGCGTACATCACTAAGGACCATGCCAGCAGTACGCATTTCTGTCACGTCTTTTGCGTGCCAACTATGGTGAGTCCATTTTATATGAAAACAATATTTTTTTCAAATATTGAAGCTGCATAGTTACATCAGTGGACAAAAACAAGATCGTCAACATTGGCCAACGCAATTTCCATATGAGTAGACTGCGGATCTTTATGCACAATAAAATCTTTGCAGAGAATACAGCCAGTCGGGGTATTTTACTCTGCAAATATTCTAATATGAACTTTGCTTCTATGAATTTTGCAGTTTCTTGCATAATTAAATTCCCTATAAATCCGCAGTCTACATATGAGTCGTTCATTGCACAAATCGATTAACTCGTTTTTTAAAATTCCGTTTATAATATAAATTCAAATAAATATTGTAGAATGCATAAATACAGATGTAGCTTTCATCTAGCGGTATATAAAATTAATACGAAAGAATAACCAAAAAATAATCGTCAGTAATGTTACAATTTTTATGTGAGTGGTGGAGTTAATCGATTTTTGCAGTATCAGAATCTTATAAAGGGTATTCCAAAACTCCTGAAGTCTCTTTCGGAAAACCCTTCGGTTCTTCTGTGTATCATTCCTTCAACCACAGACAGCATTCTCCGTCTGCATAAGTGTACGAAGCGAGAGTCTCCTGTTCCAGGACCAAGCAACCGAGGTGATCCTGACTCTGGGCCAAGCGTTCGAAGTGGCCTATCAGATGGCCCTCCGGGACAAGCCAGGTCACACGGTTCGATCTCAGTCCGCCAATCAATTAACAGCGTTCGCCACGAAATCAGCCGCGACAGCGAAGATGTCCGTGTCGCCTGATTCCGCGCCAGACGTCACTCGCGATCACGATCACCCTCCAGTGCCCGTTCCAAGCTTGTACTCGACGTGTTCCAACGCCAAACCGAAGCCACGGTCCAAATCGTCTGCTCCAATTCCCGTGGTTCAACCCGTGGTCCTCAGTCTTCCTTTGGACGCGAACTCCAACTCCAGTTCCAGCTCCAGCACCGCGAACTGCGCGGGCTCGAATACGGTCACCAGCCCTAGCGTAAACTCCGTCAGCAGTTCGAACTCCAACACCAGCACCAACCAAACAGCCAAGCCTCTGGTAACACACGGTCGTTCCCATTCCGTCAACGACATCAAGCTGAACGGTAACCAGCTGAAGCTGGCCCCAGTGCCCGTCGACGACATTGGCATTGGCGTGAAGGACATGAAGCCAGGCTCCAGAGCACCCATCGCTTTATCAGAGGAACTCTAGGTCCTAGGATTTCGTGAGATCCGTGGAAATCACCTGGTCGTCTAGGGAAAGGGTGCGACTAGTTCCCCGAGGTCACGAGGCGCGATCATTGCGACGTCTAAGTCGCAGTTGGCTTAGACGATCGTCCTCCAACTCCTGAACGAAGGTGATCTTCGTTCGAGGCGGAGCTACGCTTCGAGGATCTCGAAAATGTACATCGGAAGGGTCGACGACTCGTGGACGTTGTTTTTTGAAATGTTCTTACCTTGGGAACGCGACTGAGGTGTTTGAGCGCCGTTGGGTCGTGTTAATGGTAGCGAATTGTAGAACAAGGTAGTCTCCGAACGAAGGTAGCACCAAACGTTAATCGCGAAGGTAAGATTCGAGAAGGATTTTCTAACGATTCGTTGGGATTTGCTCTCATAGGAGTCGAATTGGACTCGGGCATTGCTTTCGAAGTGACCAATCGCGAGTTAGGGTTGATCCTCGTTAATGTGACGCGATAGGGGACACCTTGTGTCTTTTTATCTCTCTAAACTTTTGTAGTAGCGTTATACACGGTGTGGTAGCGTTGGCGTGCCGCGTTTGTATGATTACTTTTAACCGGGGCGAGTCACGGAGGGGCCTCGCGACTGCTCAGGTAAGTGAACAACACCGTTATTAATTCGCCAAAATCACCGCACTTCCGGGCCCGTGTCCGCGTGACCAAACACCGGCGTTGTGATTCTCCGTGTCGTGGGCATTAAATAAAACCGACAAGACTCATCTGGGAGGCGAACGACCGCTCACCTTTTACACGTTCTACGCGCGTGCGCGCGCAGCGAGAGGGACGGATATCCGGGAACAACGAAATCTGAACGAACTTTGATATTTAAATACAATTATGGTATTTCGTTTGTCTTCGCCACTCTGTCTGTTTTTTATCGTACCAAGAAATGTCTGAGAAAATTGTTTCTTGTAGACAAGTGTTGCGATTGACGTTCCTTCCTCGTGAAGGTCATTTTTCATTACATTTCAAGGATGCTTTTTGAAAGCGAATGCGTTTTTATTGTCGTAAACCTGGTCAAGACAAACGAAGCATCCAGTACTTGTTAACTGCTCGCGCGACCATTCTCGCCGCGCGTGTCGCGATCATCACGAACAGTATTATTCGTCTAAAATAGAGCTCCTCGACACCGTAGATATTTTCTAGATTTACGCACGACGTTTTGTCTACACGGGAAACAGTGACGATAACGTTACATCGATGTCTCGCCTAAAGTAATTACAAGAATGGAAAAAAAAGAAACTAGAAAAGTAACAAAAAAAAAAAAATGAAAGAAATTCGCCAGAAGACTCAAAGACGGGATCTCTCCCTCGTGCAGCTCGCTGCAGTCAATCACACAAATAAGAAACACACATTCCCCCGCGTAAGAAAAACGAACATACACAGAGGGCGAGCCGATGGATTCCAGAATGCTCAATTTTGCTCCCGAATAAATAATTCTTAACGACTGATGAGACTCTGAGGCTGAATTGTTTTCTCCGCGGCCGTGGACGCCGAATAATGGCGCGATCCACGGTAGAATTCGTTTTTTCCACGATCGATTCCACCCTCGTTCGAGTCGTCACCGTTTTTTCGACGTTTCATCACACACACACACACACACACACACACACACACACACACACACACAC
>NW_026533254.1:4411748-4428743 GCF_026225885.1 Hylaeus anthracinus
CACACACACACACACACACACACACACACACACACACACACACACACACACACACACACACACACACACACACACACACACACACACAAAGACTGACAAGCCCTTATCTCGTTTTTTTGTATTCCACGTTTAAGCGTTACGTATAGAAACATACACAGGTATATAGTACCGAACAAACTCGTACACACACTCACACGTTGTATTATTACAAGAAGAAAAATCGAAACGGAGAGAAGCTCCGTAGCTAGCGTATTTATTCGAGTGTTAATTCGACGAACCTCGCGATTAGGAAACGAAACTATACCACGAAGCGGTACCAAATATCTATCTAATATAATATATATTTAAATACTCTATGGAGTCTGCTCGATGGGGCTCCCCTTAAGTGTAAGGACTCGAGAGGACCTCGAGAGAACGAAATAAGATAGTGTAGTTCGACCTGATCCAAGATGGCACTGGGTGTCGTAGTAATATCGTTGAACAACGCGTAACATCGTAGCTCCGTTCTTCGATGATGGGGCAGGCCTAACCGCGTAGATATCGAACCGTAGCGATACTCGAGTAATCGTTCGTTTGCTAACGTCGAAGGGGATGAAGAAGATGGAAGAAGCCGTAGAAAGGTGTTGGTGCCATTCGATACGGTACTCTGTGCACACACACGCGCGATAGTGATCTGTAGCGAAACCAAAGATTGCATGTATGTATATAGTATGCCACGATATTAATCGAGATGGTAGTAAGGGAATAGGGGGGAGGATAAGGGTGGAGGCGACAGTCTTCACCGTTGGCGATACAGAGAGCAGAAGAGACAGGTAGACGAGTGGAGCACGAGATACTGCCAAATAGCACACAACGTCACCCTGTGTGGCTATACGTACAGTGGATGTAGAAAGAATTCGTACACCGATCAGTTTCCAAAAAAACTATGTGGAATTATAATTTATTAACTTTTGTTTATAAACAGTGATATTCTACATCTTCTTGGAACTCTCTAGAATCGATACAGTACTAAAAAAAATCAGTTATTCATATAAGTTGCGAAATTAATAAGAGAGAAACAATAAATCGATAGAAATATAGAAGCAATAAGTATTCGTACAATTGTTAAAGTAAAACTTCGTAAAAGAAACGAAATTTACATTACTTTATAAATACTTAAATACTTCGTGGGATTTTCTTTTGATTTTATAATTGCTGCAACTCTTCTAGGCATTAAATTATGTCGATGTTATTCGGGGTGGGATCTTCCTCCATTCCTTTATTCGAGCATTTTTTAAGACATCTTTACTGGAAATTTGATGTTTTCTAATTCGTACGAAGTAATAAATTAATGTGTTTATGTTACAAATTTTACTATAAATGGTTCGCCATAAGAACCGTACGAATATTTATTGCTTATATATTTTTGCCGATTTGTCGTATTTTCTTGTTAATTTCGCAAAGTATATAAACTAGTAATTGTTGTTTAGACTATATCTATTCTAGAGATTTCCGAGAATATATAGAATATCATTGTTTATAGAAAAGAAGTTAATAAATTACAATTTCAAATAACAATTTTTTGGGAAATTGATCGATGTACGAATACATTCTACACCCACTGAACACACTTTGTATTTATCACGTTTACAAACAGTAGAGGTAGTCATGTATACAGAATTAAGCGTTTAGGGTGTACCATAAATGGCGGACGTGGTTCGCAGACATCGTGATACAGTAATTTCGGGGCGTAATTAAATGTGTATCCTCTACGCACCGGTGGGTACTCGCGTAACGCAGCTATCGTAGAAACTGTAGTTTGACAGTAGGCAGCATGTTTTCTTCGATGTGTCGGTAAGTATGAGCTAAGGAAATTATTCGTTCAGCGACGTATAAGCGGTCCAGAGGAGGATGGTTGCAATAGAGCAGAAAGGCTTGCTTGTGGTTGGCTCTTGTTGGTACCGAATTGGTCTGGTCGATCGAGAATCGATTGCGAGGGTATCGTTTGGTTGGTCGTTTATATATTATTGGAATCGAAATTGCAGCGATGGTAAAAGTGTTTGAGATGCGATGGCGTTATCGATTTACAAGAGTGAGAACGATGTATGAATTTGTCTGGGACTTTTAATGCTCCGAAATATCGAGTGCTTTTGCATCTTGATACTTGTAGTACTTGGGTACTATAGTTTTTCTAGTGTTTCGGTATTTTATTAGTACCACAGCCACGTGATCTGAACGCAATTTAAAATCTCAAAATTGGGTCCGTGACACAACTTGCCAGACCAACGTCCAATCTTCATTGAAGAATCATACGCGAAATTACATACGTGTTCACTAAGACAACAAAAATATACATCGTACAATTTCTAGCATGAATGTGTCAAACATTCATTCACATTTCCTTTGACTGAATCTTTTTTTTCTTAAACAAACAGTGCGCAGGATGGTTTTAAAAATTCAAACGAGTTTCACTTGCTGGTTGTAGCTTGCATTTTCTAGAACCACCCCGCACGCTTAAAAGAAACGAATCGATGAATTGTTCTCATTGCTCGAGCTCACGACTCGACAGCAACAACCATTTCGTCCATCAACGAACAATACGAGTTGCAGCCGATGCAATCTCGAAAGTGCCAACAATGGAGCCCGTTTTATACTCGGTACACTCGTTCGATCCGATTTTAGGATCCGCGTAGCCGGAAAGCATTATTATCTGTAAATATACCGAGCAGTCGATAGCTTAATCTCATTCCGAGCATCATAAACTAACTTCCAAAAGCGTCGAAACGTTTTTCGTTTGTTCGATCGAGGCGATATCGACAAGGAAATTGTCACGCAAAGAGTAATTTATTTCCATTTCTGTTTGCAATATTCCGCAATACGAAAGAGGCATCTATGTAGCAGTAACATTTAAGTATTTATATAAACAATTACCGAGTAAACGTTAGCTGTATACACGTACGATAATACTGTAGATTAGTCTGAGTGATATCGAAAATTGGTTTTCGTCACTCAGACCTGCCAATCGCGCAAAGAAATTTACTCGCGGACCAAGCGACGACAAAGAATTACTAATCGAAAAGAAGAGATTACAGTAGTTCGTAAATCGGGTATGTAGACGTTGTGCACGAAGTCTTCGTACCAACGTGCTTTGTTTCTCGTGAGTAGTAGCGACGATAACGATACTCGTGTCGATATGTGGAATACGAGTGGTGCGAGGTGTATATGTAAATAGGTGTATGGTAAAATTAGAGTGTTCTGCAGCGATCACCGTGAATCAGTTCAGTGGCAACGATACCAAAGAAACGGTCGAAGCAACTTCCTAATTGTACATTAGACAACTATGTGTGATTAAAGTGACATTACTGATTACTCCTGTGGTGGCTTTTCTGCGTTGTTGATTTATGCGAATCACCTGACGTGAGATCCTCGAGGCTTTCTCATTCTGTTTTTATTCTGTTCTATGCACTTTACTTCTGAAAATGGGAGTGTCCGTTGCTGGACAAATGGCCATTCAAGCTTTTGCTCCTTTTAAGTCGATTCTTTCCTGAAGAATATAAACTGAGACTTTTGGGTAGATATGCGTCATATTTCACGTCTTTAAAAATTCTTTAGTTTGTTGGCCTGATGAATTGATCCTGAACATAACAGAAGACGTCAAGTATTACCGTGTAGCTTAGTTTTATTTATTATTTCATAGATTTTCGATTGCACGTTTCAACTTCCCCTGCCGTCACAGCTTTCCTGAAGAATATAAACTGAGAGTTTTAGGTAGATGTACGTCATACTTCACGTCTTCCAAAATTCTTTAGTTCTTTGGTCTGATGAATTAATTCTTAACCTAGTAAAAGACGTCAAGTATTAGCGTGTATGTTAGTTGTATTTATTATTTCATAGATTTTCGATTGCACGTTTCAACTTTCCCTGCCGTCACAGATTTCGAAACTTGGAGGTTCGCGAGGCTCGTACAATTCTCAAGCGTGTTCAGCAGAGTGAAATCTCGCGCTCGTCCTGATTACGCGTGCGTTTCGCCGGGAAATGCGATGTCATTAACGCGACGCTTATCTCAAATCCCATCAATTTGCGAGGTGAATTCGCGTGATCGCCCCCCCGCTTCGGTTTAGATGTTTGCGCGACGAGAAAAACGCAGCTTTCGCGTGTCTCGTTAACATTTCCCGCTTAGAGATTCCTCGACTTAATTATGCAAACATCGTCGAGTTTCAGATTTATATTCGTGATATTATTTCATTAGTCGACTGTATAGCTCGCTAACTATTAAGCATTACATGCTGAAGCTTTATATATTATACTTGTAAATTATATAGAATTATTATTGAACATTCGTAGTCGAATCCTCAAGCAGAATTTTATTATTTTTATGAATGTTACTCTATACTCCAAGTTCCTTTTTCTGATACACCCATGTATATTAAAGCACAATTTCAAATATTATGTTCCTCACGTTAAAGATTTACGCACAACTTTTCGAATCGTGCATGTCAATTTTTGCACAGTTTTTTACAGACGAGCATCTGCGTAATAAACGTTTACAAAGCTAAGTATACTTCGTGGACGGGCAATTTTCTTATCTAGATAAACATGAAAGATAAACGATAAAATTTTAATTCATAATTTGGGTTGTAGATTTTATTTCTTTGATAAAAATTGCGACCTCGACTATAAATTAAAATTATATCTCATTTCTAATGAATAAATATATGAAAGTTATAATAAATTGCTATACTGTTTTCATTAAAAATATTGTCCATCCCTTTTATAGTCATCGACACGTAAATGCACTTTTTTCGTTCTTCTTCCCCAAAACATAGGAATAAGTTTTCCGTAAAAGATGAAGTCAATTTCAGCCCACGTCCTATGTAATTGTCTTTCATAAGATTGTAAATTCGTGAAACGTAGAATAATTAGCGAACTGATTCCGGTGGAAGCGTTTCTATCTCATCTGGAATCCTTGTACAATAAGTCAAAATAATATTTCATCTCTGAACGAGGTTCGGTGCCGTTCAACGACTTAGAAGTTTCTCTCTTTCTGCGCACTGTAGTTTAGCTACGTTTTCTTTACGGGATTAGGTAAAACGTTCAGTCGTAAGTCTCACGCTGGAAAATTGCGAAGATATTACGCGAAGCAATTACTTTTAAATGTCACCGCAATTATCCCTGATCGTATAGAGTAAGCGTGAAGTTCGATTATTGTCGAATAATTTGTATCTGCGTTAATCGACAATTCAGTGACAGGAATGGGCAAAATTCCATTCAACTTATTCGTGATGTTTATTCAATTGAACAGAGAAATCTTTATTCGTTCATTGTAAAATGTTTCATTGGATATCTCAAAATGAAATACATTTCAATTCTAATTTTTATTCTGTGAGAAAAATATTTGTGGTCAGGTGGGAGTGAAATTTTGCCTATGCGTGTTAGGTTAGCCACGTTAACTGGAATACTTCGATACTTTCACGATCGCATAATCGTTTTCTCCTAATGCAATGCTCATTATTATGGATTGTTGATTGAAAGAGGAGCTGATTACTCTAAGGGTGCGTTTATATCTAATGAACAATGATTAATAAACGAGAAATTTTCAAACTCCTGATCGCTTGATGCTATCAAACTTTTTCGCTATATTTCACTAAATACAAACGCAACTTAAGGAGTCCGTAGGTGTCGACGTTTCTTCGTCTAAATATCAATTTTCCCGTGGAATGACTCCATAGGGCTCCCTATTCCAATCTTTACTTGAAAAAAGCAACTGAATTGTCAGTTATCGGGACATCGACACCTACGATGATGCAAATGTATGCTGTATGGTACGAGGAACAGCGTCGGAGACAATGCTGTTCCATTTGTGGCGTGTAGCAAGTACGGTTACTGAGGTCAATTTTCTCTGCTATTTTCTGAGACACACTTCGCGTCGTCGTTGTTCTCAGTAGAAGCTTTTAATGGAATTATATTCGTAGACCCTCGTTCCAGGCCCTATATCCCCTTCAGAGGGATTTTCATCTTCCGAGTCGTGTTCGAACGTCTTGCGAGCCAAGGTTTCGCGTTTCACCTGAGCGTGAAGGTGGAACGAAGCGACACGTTCGAGGGGAAAAAGTAAGAGACATCGTCTTTTCTGCGGTCGGATTTAGACGTGTACATAGCGAGATCGTGTAAGATAATAGGTGGACGTGTATATGTAACGCGACAGTGTAATATGATGATCAGTGGAGACAGAAAATGAAGGTTGTAGGACGATCGTTTAGGATCGTTCGTCATACTTGGCTTCTCTTGCGTCGATGTTTCTCCTAGTCGTTACGATTCTTCTCTTCAATGTCCTTCTCCAGCATCGATTTTTACTTTGCACGGGAAAACGACGCGTTGATTGTCGTAGCCATTTTGCCAATTGGATCGTTTCGAGTAAATAAAACTTAATGTTTGGTCGATTCGTTTTACAGACGCGATATAAATTTTTATTTGGTTGTACAAACAATCCATTTTAACGATAGATTTATATCGTATGGCAATCATCGTGTCGTCAGGATATGCACAAGATATTAATACGATTTTAGATATTATAGCAGCTGAGAATTCGAATCGCTGCGCAGTGCAATAATTCGTCGATCTATAGATTTCATAAGGATTTTTTCTTTAAAATTCCTTTCTTCCGAATTAGTATGTGATTACAAGGTATAAATCGATCTTGTTCATAGGTGAATCCCCTCACGCTGTTTTCATATTCCTCTGGACGCCAAATGTTCGTTCTGTTTAAATTAAGAATATTCTACTTCCAAAATTCTAAATTTAAAAAAAAAAAGAATTCGTTGATAACGAAAGTAAAGGGTAGCAGCTTTGGACAGGATCGATATAGATGTAAATGTTTGATAATAACGTAAGCTACAATTTTTTAACCCCTAACTGGCAATGCGATATCCGAGCATCGTCTCCAATGTTCACAATATTACATTTTCTAATACCATTTGCATTTACTTTTCATTTCGCTATTTCAACTTGAATATTTCTACTTTTACACGTATACTAATATCACGAGTCCGTAGAGGCTATGAAAATCAGATCTCGACTTTTGGGAAACGTGCATTACCAGTTAAGGCTATTCTATTGTCACTTCGCAATCAATTGTAAACTGTCCTCGCAAACGTTGGAACCCGTGCTGTATTCTTTGAAAATTCTTATCGCGTTTCCAACCACACCTGTCCAGTTCTATCTCTAAATCACAACACCTGTTTCTGTGCAGTATTTGTTACATCGATTCAATTAAAACTTCGCTTACACGAAGAACAGAGGTGGACAACATTCTTGCCCACTCAGACGTTTACTAAATTGGTTATTTTACTAAATACGCGGATGAAGAAATCATTACCATATTTTATGTTCGTTGAAACGCGTTACTTTCGTCTGCATGTTTGGTAGAAAATTATTGAAGAGCATACAATTAAAAATTTCAGTTGACTAAAACTTTGTCCATCTCTGACTGCCCATCCAAAGTCATTTTCGAATACTTTGTAGGGAAAAAGAATTAACTAATCATATTAACATCTCATCGCATAGAACTAGCGTCCATCTAACAATACGATCAATATTGATCTAGGATTGCGTGATACTTCTTCTCCCTACACGTTATCGATGTCGATCTTTAAATTATTACCCCTCCCGCCCTGCGTTACTGTGCTCCAAAACGACAAATCGGGGCAGCGCTTGATCGTCGTGCAATTCGAGAGGCGACTTGTAGTGATAATAAAAGAGAGACAAAATGTATTCGCTGACGAACCATGCGCCACGAGGACGTCTGTCGTCGGGAGTTGTCCATTTTGAACGGGTGAGAAATCCAATGAAAAATTGAACGTTTTGACAGACCTGTTTCTGTTGTGTTTTCGTTTGATTTGCAATCGCGAGGGCGCGAATATAAAAAAGAAGGAAGATGGCCTCGTGGCGCAGGGTGACTGTGCAAAAGAACGTACAAATTGAAAACGTGAAGAAAGGGTAGAGGTGAATGATCAGTGTCTTTTGAAATCAAAAGGATATGTGTACGAAGCTATTGCCGAGAATGCCATATATAAACGCGCTATTTTGTACCGAGCAGCCTGATTAGACGCAAAACTTCCTACGTTCTTGGACACATTATATTTATTATTGTTCATGTTTATTAGAATGATATATATATGAGACAGAGATTATTCCCTGGATATCTATAACGCCTTGAAAAGAATAAAACGGATACTTTACGGGAGAACAGAGCGTTATTATTCATACCTGCACGATTTCTTTCAGCTTCAAATGATATTCGAGTCTTTCGAAGACTACGAACATGGAAAGAAAGCTTGTAGTTTTTACGGCAAGCTTTTATATCATTTACCTTCATAATCTGTGGATGATATACATTCTTCTGTTAATTTTGAACAAAGCATTTATGATTTTTATGACTGATGTATTTTAAAAAAGAAATAATAATGTGCCCTTCATCTTGGATACAAGAGAGTTAACAAAGTCGAGGTTGAATGTTCTCGTGTCAACAATTCAAAGATCGCAGAGACAGAACCATAGTCGGAGCATGGTTTTGCTTGCAAACAACGGTGCTTCTCGAACAAACGTTTCGGAGTGTTATCTCAATTCTTCCAAAAACAAATTTCTCCTTTAGTTACCGATTCCTGTGTATTCATCTGCAATTCACTTTAAGATCTCGTTTCCTTGGTTGTGAAACTAAAGCCGTCCGGACACGAAGCTACTCAAAAGAGACATAATTGGTTGGTGACTAGGGTTACAAACTATGTAGTTACTTACTTACTCAATAGTAACATAAGTTGCTTCAGTTAAGTGTGATCTACCGTGCAAGCTAGTAAAATTATGTCAAATACTGACTCTAGTGACGAGGAAAATATGATAGTCTACTATCATTATAGAAGACGAATACACAGAAAATGAGAATATGGGGTTCACCCATATCTCGAAAAAAATTTCTTGCTTTTTATCCAATGTCGAAACAGAGTTATATGGATCTAGTGCAAATGGTTGCTCTAGTTATAAGAAAGCAAAATACAAATATGAGAGAATGCGTGAGTACTGAAGAAAGGGTATTAATTACACTCAGGTAAGTAAGAAATATGTTTGTGTTTTATTTATTAGACTATTTAAAAGATTGTTCGATACATAAACGTATCAAAATCACACGGAAGTGATTCAAAAGTAACTGATTTGTAACTCGCATCATTAATCAGTTTCTTTCGAGTAGCTTCGTATTCGGACAGCCTAAAAAGTAAGAAGGGTTACTTCCATAAATAATTTGTAAAGTGGATCGTTAAGTACATTCCAAGAATCCTTCCTGGCGCGAACTTTACTCTTTACGCCTCTTCTAAATTATAAGGTAGAGCCATATCCTTAACCTTCCCATTTTTAAAACATTCCTAGCGAAATTTTCAAGCTGCAATCAAAGTATTAATTTTCACGCTTGCGTATACAAGTATCGTAACTTTAACCAAAGAAATCAAGAAGTTCCCGCCGAGGTTATTGTAAGCATGGCGCATTACTGGCGGACTCTAATGGAAAAACGGATCGTTTCACCGAACTCGATTCGCGGAGATAAATTTCTGGTCGTTCGACGAAACGTTCCGGTATCAAATTAGCATTGTTAGTCGCCGAACCGATAGCTGGCTCCGTGCTTTGTACAATTTCTTCGGCGTTCTTCCGGTCGGTGGGGCGAGCCCGCAAGGTAAGCAGCCAGTTCGGCGAAGATGCTAATTAACCAAGTTTCAGTCTTAACAAAGTTTTTCGATTAGCCGGTAAATTGTTATACGATGCGGGCTCGTTGCCGCGGTGACTGGCTCGTTATTATCTCCCCAAACAAACCTGAAATCGTACGGTGAAACGCGGCAAAATAATGGAGCGAGTCTCGGCAAGTTTCGTCGTTAAAATTGCCGGACGAGCGCCGACTGTTACGCTCGCTGTGTCTCTGGGACACAGTAAGGCAAAAATTCTTATTTAGCTGGAACTTTTGAGTAACGAATGGGAGATCGACGACTGTTTATTCGTTGCGTGGAAATTAAAATTCTGGGAACAATTCAAAAGTCAACACTTTATCTATTTAAAAACAGTTAAAAAAAACCTCGTTACGATTATACGTGTCTATATGTTGAAGTAGGATTTCTAAAAATTCGTAAATTGTTTCAATCCTTAAGTTCAAGATAGGATCCTCACCCTATCAATAGCCATTTGAGCCATTCATTCCACAAATCGATTAACTTCATAAAACAAAAAGTTGAGAAATGCGATGTAATAATGTTTGTCGTTTAATAGTGTTAATCTTTATTATTCAGGAAAATTATTATAAATATGAAAAGTTATGGTTATACCAAGTGCTTTGACACTTAAATTTAAGATTTTTCAAGAAGTGGAGTTAATCGATTTGTGCAGTGAACTGCTTATTTAGTACATAGTCTTAGTGATGCGCACGAGACGAGATTTCTACGATTTCGATCTTGATCTCGAAACGAGGAGACCTTGACGAGATTTGTACAAGATTGGCAATACAGTTCAAAATATGCCAATATCTGTTAAAATTTTTACACTAAGGTATGTATACTGTATACTATATATACTTGATGTTTCTACCTTAACTTTTCTTAAAAGATTTAGAAGTTATAACGTCTTTACTGTCGACAAAAAATTAGTTATAAAAGTTATTGTCAATTATTTGCACATATTCTAAAGTTAATGATAATTCTACCGGATGCCTTGTAGCTCTCTTTATCATTTTTTAATTGCAAATCAGTAGAAAAACTGCATCTCGTTTCGACTATCTAAATTCAAATCGTTCTCCATTGAAGAGTAATTGTGTAGTGTATATCAAAATTCAAATGTGCCTTTGAATTTTTCTTAAAAGTTGGCACGAACTTTCTAGACAACCCAATAATTCTTTAATTTCCAATCAAAAAGACCCCATACGTGTGAACATATTTATGTAGGATTTCTAGAAATTCGTGAACTGTTTCAAAACAACCCCCAAGTACGAGAAATGGACCCTATCCCTATTGATAACCATTTAGTGCATAATCTACCCGATCCATTAAATTCTCCAATCGACAAACAGGAATATACGTCACTTTGAATTCAACCAAATTTATCGCAGTTCGAAAGAAAAAGTAGGCTGGTAGAGGGGCCCACGCCTCCGATGTCGTCGACAAAAGAAACGATATCTAGCCTTTATGTTCTCTTCCGTGGTGACCTCTTTCTGGCTGCGGTCTCCTGTTTGCTACATCTCATACGTTTATCGCTCCGATCTGGCACGTCTCTTCGATTGTCGGGACCACCCTCTCTCTGTGAGAGTCGAACCCCTGGCTGCGACGCGGAACAAAAGAAATAAACGAGGACGTGGTGTGTGCGTGACGTTGTTATATATGTACGTACATACAGGTGCGTGTAAACAATGACGCGACAGCTTCGAGGACGAATAGAGAAAAAGACGAGAGAATCCCGAAAATCCTGGATCGCTAGGGTGGTTTCGGGAGAGGGTAGAGCGACGACGTGCCTGGCAACAGCAAAATCACCGAATCCGCGAGAGAGATAGAGGGTACACGTTGTCGACAGCCGCATTCTTTTCGACAAATCGTGCCACCTTTTCCCTATGTGTCGCTGCCATGCTCCCTCTTCGGCAAGACCGATCCAATTTGTTCTTGGAAACGTCATCGGGTCGACGGTCCATCGATCATGTCGACGCTTTACATGCGCGGAAAGAATGGTTTTACGCGTCCATTCCCTCTATCGCTTCCTCATCTTCGATAAGTTTGTCATCAGATGCTGCGAATCCGATTTCTTTCGGGAATGGAAATTCGCATTGCGAAGTAATTAGGACGGTGACATGGCTTGGTCACTATATCGCATTAGATCTCGAGGAATCCGTGATGGAGGTTCGTGCAACAGCGGAAAGACGATCCGTGAAGAGATTGGGAAAACCGAACGAGGCGTCGACCGGCGAATTAATTAACGCATTCGCCGCGTCGGTTTTCCCTCAATCGAGCGTGAGGGTCATTACGAATGGGTTATATATCAATCTCCACGGGAGCGTGGCAAGGCGTAATATACGCGGCTGGAGGTTAAAACGAATGGGGTCCTCGACGATGGCGCGAGCCCCGATACGTTATCTGGCCTGAGAGGGGCTGGGCGTTTCCGTGGACCCAGGTCAACGCGAGGGGGATATCCAGGAGGTCAGATAAATTTGGCCTGGATTACGTGCCCGTCACTTTCATATTCATTGAAATACTTCACCCGAACGACCAGCCGTATTTTTCTATCGGGGTCGGGAGGAGTTCGTTCTGCTGTCTTCCTCCTCCGCGCTCGTTTTTCCTCCTTTTCGACGAATCCGACCACCGCGATAAGGGAAATGCGCACTAGGTGTGCGATTGTATGGAAAGATAACGCTGGGGGTGAAATTCGGGGGATGAAGCGAGGTGACTCGGTGAAGAAATGGAAGCAGCGAAAGGAAGACGATGTTGGAGAACCTGAGTAACGGATACGCGATTCGACATAAATAATAGACAAAGGTTACGAGGAAGACAACAAGTCGAACATTTGAGATTAAAGAAATGCATTGTCCATAAACAAATATAAAAGGATGATTAACCCTTTGTACTCCGAATTATATTTCAATTCGTTACCAGCAGCTCCCAACGCTTTTAAGTGTTTTATTTGAAATTCACTTTAAATAAAAATCAAGGCAATTAAGATAAAGAAAGAAACAAACAAATTCGTTTAAATACCAGTTTTATTCACACTATTGTTGTATTGTGCAATTTTCAAGTGTATGATATTTCTTGAAACAATTTCCAGGATATAATCCTGGTTTTCTTTCGCACGTTTCCCCCAAAAAAGTTGCTTTCTTTTCTTCCTCCAGGTATTTTTTTATTCGAGCAAACTACACAATCCTTGTGTATTCCTTAGGATGTACGAAAATGAAATGAGGTTCTCCATCTAAACAATAATGTTTCTTATATGTCCAGGCCTTCACTACTGATTTGGGTATGAAAGAATGTTGAGTGGAGCTCGACAAAGGAGCTCCTGAGATAAAAACTGATGTCGAGTCATACTCGACATAGGGGTGCAAAGAATTAAAGCATCAAAGACAGTGAGAATCTAATAACAATTAAGTACAGATGCTTCTGCTTCTAACAGATACCAGAGAGTCGAGAGGCTGAGTAGTAAATTAAGGATCAAAAGAAGACACAAAGAAAGAGCAGTCAAGTGAAAGACAACAGATCCAAAGTAGAGATACAAAGGACAAATGAAGAATGAGAATAATAACACGTGTGACGATACTTCTGTCCCTGCTCATTTGTCGTCTTTATCTTTCACACGAATCTTTCTACGTCTTCGTTATTATTAAAGACAAGTCGCGCGACTCCTATCCGAAGCGTGTGACAATGTTCGAATTCCTGCGGCAGCCAGTCGACCACCGTCGAGGTAGATCCATTAAGTTGTCTTTATATGCCTACGGCATCCTGAAATGATACGTGCCCTGTTTTCCTACAGGGGCCAAAGTATCCCTATCGAAACCTCTGTTTATCCCGCTATTACACCGCCGGAGGACCCGCCACAGGATGGTTGCGACAATGTTTGCGCAGAGGACGATCCTCGATGCCGCTGGCAACGGTCCTTAAACGGCCATTACATTTTTTGTTTACAGGAAGTCAGCCTCGCCGAGTTCGGGTAATTGAAAAAATATCTTCTTCCGCGGGAAGAAATCAAACGGAAAAGATATTGCACGATGAAGAATTATAAAATATAATTTGTACATAAAAAATATAACATTAAAACACATTATTGCGTAAACACACATCTAAAGTTTACAAAAGAATGAATAAATCTTGTTTATCCTCCACAATCTAGCATGTTATGTATCACTGCACGTACTTCGGAAATTAATTCCGACCAGTATGACAATCATGTCTAAATTTGATATGATCGCAAAGGGTTAATAAACAGGGTAATTAATCGAATTCATGCTATGACAGATCCATTCCTCTTCCATCTAAATCCATTGAACCCAATATATCCCAACAGAAATGCTAAAAACCTAACGTTAAACACCAAGTAACTATCAATTTTCAAACTTACAGGAACCATTTCTCTTCTATCCAAATTCATTGAACCCAATATATCCCCCCCCCCCTTAAAAAAAACCGCTAAAAATCCAACATTAAACACCGCCTAACCACCAACTCTCAAACCCAACAGTGCACCTTCGCGAAGTATTCTTGCTCCTGCAAGGGAGGTTCCGTCTTTCACGTGTATCCTTTTCAACGCGTGTCTCCCCGGGGGCTACCCCATCGAACCGTGACAAATGCTTGTACAAACTCGGAACAAACGGTGCGTGGCCAGATCTGTTACGTGTCGCCACGATGAATCGGCGTCTTCGCATTGTCGCGGGGCCACGTGGCCGAAAAACGGGCGAATTGTGTTTTTACTGCGCGCCACGGGCTGGCTAGGGGGTTAGAGAGGCTCCTAGGGGGTGGGTCGAGTCGAGGCGCGGGGCGTTCGACGAGAAAAGTACCCCTCTGGCATCCACGGGATCGTTTTTGGCGGAGACACTCGATGACGAGGACAGTCGGGGTCGAGGCTGCACAGAAACGTCAGTCAGGCTTAGGACTAGCAGGATCTAGATGTTATCTTCGATATGGGACAGTGCTCGGCCCGATGCGCCTGCCGTTGTGTGTATACCGTTAACTAATTATTCCACGGACCCTCGCTTCCCTGGCGACGGGGCAGCGGACTGCCCCTGACTTTTAACCGCCCTGAATCGAGGTCGAGCAGACGGAAACGTAATGGTGGGGTGTATGCGTCGGAGAGTTTAGGTCAAGAGTCGATGTTTCAAATTTGTGCGTCAGGTATGGAAATATTGCTAATTAAGCGAATAAGAAACAAGAGAGACTAATGTATGATTCGTTTACTTACTTGGGAAGTACCCGTGTTTGTTCAAGGTTGATCATTTCAGAGTTAAGTAATTTCAATCACTGTATAACGCGTTTATTTGTCGATCGATGACCGCGAAATCATGTTAGTCTGTACATCAGCGGTGCGGGGTAATTGAAATTCTCGTATTTGGAATAAACAGCACGGCGTGTGTAGCGTTCAACGATGAATTTAGCATCGATGATATTCAGTTTGCGCGCGATGGCTTCCCGACACGGCGTAGAAGTCTCCAGGGATTGATTAATGACCTTGTTCCCGTTGATGAAGTGACATAGCTAATTAGCTTTGGTATTTCCCACTGTAAGGCCATTTCCGCGGTGATATTATTTTCTACGACTACGGTTCCGAGGAATGCGCTCTTGAATGCCTCTGTCAACGTTAATTACCATATATCGTATTGTACGAATGTGTGAGATGATTTTTGTGTGGTCACAGGAAACAAGAGTTGGTTTCAATGTTAATGTTTTAACGTCAGAGCAATTTGAAGAAGCAACAATCACTGCTTCTCACTGGCTGGGTGCAAACATTCTCAAAATATTTAATTTAATATATCTTTATAAAATGCAATAAGAATATTATTTGGTGGTGATTTTCTTTTATATTACCAATACAACTGCTATGTATTTCATATAAAGGGGGCTTGCGGCCTAAAACCAATTACATTCGTAATTCTCGCCTTGGACGGCGGGCGTTGATTGGCGGAAAAAAATTGAAAACGTAAGGAGTCAAGATATTGGTCTACGACCTGCGAAGCGGAACTTTGTGTCGTACCGTGCTTCGAACAAGATCACATCAAAATAAATTGAAAATTTTTTAATTATTTTCTTCAATTTTTCTTGTTTATGTATTTTATTTTTTTTTGACAATTTTCAAGCTTTTAGTAAAAATAACATATGTAAAAATGTAAAATGTAATCCTTCCTCGTTTTTCGTAAATTTATAATGGCATCATTTGCCCTGCGTTATATACTCGTCATTGCTTGATTTCAACTCCGCACTCTGTGGAGATCTTTTTAAAACTAAATTCCGAAGTTAACAGGTTAATACGAATTATAATGCGATTAAATTCCTGACTGATAATTTCCACAGAAAACATAACGAATCGAAACTGCCTCAGTCCCACCGACGAACGATTAACTAATCAACGAAACATTTCCTGACAATATTTCCCTCGATCCTGTTCACCGCAAACCTGCCAATGTACGTCAGGTCCTCGAACCACCCGACGTTGTTCCCTTCAGTGGGGAATGTGTTAATTAATCGCAACCGAATTAAAATGCACAAAAGAACCGAAACAGGACGTGCTGGCGCGAAAAAAGAGTCGTGGAAACACCGTCAGGGGAGTATCAACTGGATTAAACAGATGCAGCTAGATGGAACGGAGTCGTCGTTACATACCACCCAGCCACGATATTGACATTCGCCGTTCGGATTGATACGGTGGGACGTTGCCCCGAGACATAGAGAGACAAAGTGCACGCAGCACAGTGCCGAGGAGAAAGAGGGACGGTATGCGAACTACTCGTTCCACGGAATCCGCCGATATTCGCCATATTGGCAGTATTCCTCTCCGCTTTGCTCCCGTTCCTCGCTTCGCCTCCCTTTGGCAACCCACCTCCGCCTCTCGATCCGTACGGGCACACGAGAGTACGGCTGCGGCTGACGCCGGGCATCGGGAGAGCTCCCGGGTATCTATCGGATAATTAGCCGGTGATTACGTGGCAGTCATTCGGGCGGATATCAGTGCCCTCGACCCTCGCCCTCGCCCTCGGGCAAGAGGGTAGCCCATCATACAGCCCTGCTTGCAACCTGCATTCCTCTCTCGCTCCTCTATTTCCCTCTCGTCCCCTCTCCGTTCGTCTATCCGCCTATCCATCTATCCATCTGTCCATCCATCTTCCTCGGTTCTCTTCGCCGCCCCTACCCACTCACCTAATTCTCTCTATTTCTCGCTTCGATCCTCTGTTCTCCTCCGAAGGTCCTCTGCCTAGTTCCCTCTCCTTTCTCTCTCTCTCTCTCTCTCTCTCTCTCTCTCTCTCTCTCTCTCTCT
>NW_026533254.1:5089334-5094260 GCF_026225885.1 Hylaeus anthracinus
AATTAAAACAACAAGCTGAAGAAAAGTCGAAGGAAGCACAGAAACAAGCTGAGGAACTACCACAGAAAGGTTTGGAGATTGGGATACAATTGGGAGACAGCAAATCGAGTGATGCACAGAAAGGTTTGGATATTGGATTACAATTGGGAGGAGAAGCATCGAAGGAAGCACTAAAGCAATACGAAGAGGAGAATGTTATGGAAAAAGGTGGCCTGTTTAATCGTCCGATACTGGAATTGTAAACGGCTGATGTCAAGAACTGGCCTTGCTTGACCCTCACTTCCTATCTAAGGATGATGGTTTTTGACGCCTTCAGCAAAGTCCAGGGTGGGAAGGCTACTTTCAGTGAAACTGTACATTTTCAAAGCCTATTTGAACTCATCTCAGGAAGCAATTAACATATGTAGGAATAATATATTACTAAAAAGAAAAAATACAAGAGTAGACTATTGCAAATGGAAAGTGTTGATTCCTTATCTCATAGTATGGAATCAATCATTTCTTCCTACGATATTCAGAAATGGACATAAAAGTTATCTCTAATTTTTTGTTTTAATTTTGTGCTTGATCCATACCCTCGACCAAATATTGTTATGATAAGTAATCAGTCTTAAATTTGTTAAATACAATGCTGAAAATAATCGCCACCTCAATTGAATACTGTGGTGCAAGAACCGATCGTCTCCAGAATCGAAGATGTTTCAAGAAATACTCTTTTTTAATTTTTTGAGATATGTACTGACTTGGAATTGTTCAAACATGGAGATGACTGATTTTTGCACAGAAGTTTTCAAGTGTTTGTATGACTGTATGTAATTTAGAATCAAAATAAAAGGTTTTTTTCCCTAAATTCATTCCATAAGTGTGGGTTTATAGTGTATAGTTCTGATCTGAGATAAAGCAGGAGGCTGAGCACTTTATGTACAAAAGCAATTTTTATATAAATAAATTAAATTTACAATTATTCATTAGTTCGTTATATTTCAAAAAAGTTCGTAAGTGAGAACCACGAAGATACCTATTTATGTAGAATCATCCATCAAGACATATAGATCAGTACGATAAATATTATATTATATATATTATTTGAGTACAATTTTTACAAGTTCACTTCAAAGGGGGGTAGATAACGATTCTTATATTCAGCTGGGGCTCGAGGGTGAGTTTATGCGCTCAGATGCTTTTATTGTAACAAAAGTATAGTAAAACACCGTCAAGTACATAACCCAGATGGCGCTTGACAACTTAGGAGAGATTTCAGTGATAAGAAAAGGAAGCTGGTCCGTCTTCGCCAACTATACGCTACAGAACAGACTCATTTTCTCCTCCAGTTCCTTGACGATAACAATTTACACGCTGTTTAACTCGAATTCCGCAGTCTCACATTTTCTTTACTGCGCCGAATTTGAAGGTGACGTTGGGAATTTATAATTCTTGCTAAATATCATCTTTCAACTTTATATGTAAAATGTGGACTGATACTTGTATTCATTTGTGATTTATTTAAGAACTATTTTCTGGTTACCCATGCTTCTGAATCTATTGTAATTATTTTAATACTCTCCGGGGATCCAAAAACATCTAATAAATAATGTTTCTATGATTATGTCTATTTTCACTTCCTGGAACTGTGTCATATCTTTTATAAAAATAAGTTCATCTTTCGTACATGGCTACCAGTAAAAATGTACAAAAAGCTAACTAAATAAATACTTCAACTGATGAACCTAAAAAACATAATAGTTTACGCATTGTTCGTTGAATAAAAATAATGTTTATTGACGTAAAGAAGCCTGAAGCGTTCGCTGAAAATATTTTCATCTTCAGTGTTTCGAATAGCTTCGAGAACCGCGTTCGAATAAGCACGTAATAATTAAATAGTACCGCAATTTTCAATGTGCAACGTTATTGTCATCTATGAAGATTTAGTGAACACCTGTGTAATAATTTGCTGCGATAAATTAACCGTTTGACAGAACGTTCTACACGTAATGTTATAAAACCTATATTTCCCTGCGGGTAGAAAAGCAATTATAATTCTTCATAATTGATAGGGGAGGTCTCCATTTTACGTGCAGTCAAATTGCACAGTTACGAATGCATTAACTTGACCTGCACGTCAGTCCAAGCCATATATTGAAAATTCCAGTAAATTTTTTTTTATATAAAATTAATGAAATCCAAATAAATAATTATGAGTCAGCGAAGATATTCATACTTTCTGTTAGCAGGCGGCATTATAAAAATATAATGATTTAAGTTTTCATTATTTATGTGTTCTGTCATAGTTACTCTTAAACACGTACGTATGACCCAAATATTTAAACAAATGTTTTACAGAAGTAAGCCAAATTATTTAACATAAGTAACACGCGACTCGTCTACATGTGACTCGTCCACACGTGACACGTTAATGACATTGACAACCATGCCAATTTATAGCCAAGCTGTTTCAACAATTACTAAATCGATAGTCACGCATATTCATGGGGCACAATGGGTAATGTTTAAAGAATTACTGTTGCTAATCGCACTTATTCCATAATAACGATCCGTCACGTGACATCTAGATGTATATAAATCGACTCTCACATCCCCAGCACACATAGGGAATCTTGGGTACCTATACAGTTCCGAGATGAAGTTCGCAATCCTGTTGCTTGTCGCTGTACTCATATCGGTGGCTCAATGCAGAGTGGCCGGAGATTACAAATTATATGAGAAACGTAACTTTCTCGAAGGTTCGCCTGTAAATGCATTGGACACCTCCAATAAGAACGCCGACGTAGACGATTTCAGCCAGGCAGCAGAGGCAAGTCCTTATTTACGACATATTTTAGAAGATATTTCCCTTCCTGATGTAAATAATGCCCAATAGAATATATTACAGTATGAATATGTTCATGATATATAGATTTCATTATTCATATCACTATGAAAAGACCATTTATGCTTAGAGTGTATACATACACCTCGAAGGTAGGCGACAATAAATCTCAAATTTGAAAATTCAGGATAAATATATTAAGTCACTTAAGGGCGGATTCTAGTGTAACAGCTTTGAAAACAGGTGATTTTCATGAATTGTTGTTGGAAAACTATTAATAATTTCTGAATAACCTTTTTTGGGATACGCAAAAGCATCCATGAAATAGAGAAAAACATGTTTTCTTGTCATTTTCCTTATTATTTATTGAGTATACATAATCGTGTCAAACACTTCCGGATTATTAATGTATAGTATAGAACCTGTTAGAAACATCCGATAACCAAAAATGAAAAGTTATCTTAAAGTTGGATAGCTTATGCTAAGGTTATACCACTTGTTAAAAGAAAACATGATGAATTGAAAAAGTCCTAGCGTTTTGAAGAAAAATGAATATTTCGACACAAAACTCGATTACATATTGCCACTAAAAATGTCGTTAAATAAACAATATAATTTAAATTGTTGGTCTAACCCCAGAAGAAAGTTATATTGAACTGATTAAGCCTTGTGTGAAGTTTATTGGTTGATTAGTTTTTGCGCTCTCCTAGCCACCAATTTGAACAAACGAACTTTCGAGATCTTCTATCCCGTGACCATAAAATAAGCCTTACACTTTTTCAAAGACTGTTACACTGTTGTTTCGTTATTTCTACTTTCCTGGCCGTTAGAGCTTTATTAGTGCTCTATAAAGTACGACGCTCCGCACTTTACAGCCGTTTCATGTTACGGGAATCTGCAAATATTTTACATTTGTGTCTAATTACGACATCCAGCGATTCCACGATTTTTAATATGGAATAATATCCTTCATTGAAAATTGCAGCCGTTAGACAGGAGGCAATTTCAACAGTTTTTGAGCTATAATGAAGATGTTTTGGTGCACGACGCTAAGTGGTAGCATTAAAACATTCATTGGAGTTTTGCGTAAATCCGGCTCAACTTTTTTCTAATAGATCATCTTTAGAAAGATCTTTGTAAACTGGCAACAAACGATTTTAAACATTAATAGAAAAACCATCTACCGCTGTCCGCGTTAGGCCTACGCGACAATGGGCGCGGCGCGCCATTTCGAACTCTGACCGGTTTCACGGAATTAATTGTACTTTCGTTATTTCAATCTTAATTGCGATGCTACTTTTGGAACATATTCTTAAAACACTGTTATTTTTATTTATGCAAAAAAAAATTGGATTTTTGAACCCATTAACAGGAATCCCACCTTAAGTAATCTTGTATCATTCGTAGTGCTTAAAATATT
This sequence comes from Hylaeus anthracinus, assembly GCF_026225885.1. Classification (NCBI taxonomy): domain Eukaryota; kingdom Metazoa; phylum Arthropoda; class Insecta; order Hymenoptera; family Colletidae; genus Hylaeus; species Hylaeus anthracinus. Next base: position 5,093,582 of record NW_026533254.1, read on the forward strand.
AAATTTATAAAATTTGTATTGAACCAAGTTTGCCTTCGAGGGATGGTAGTCAGTAACAATAATGACCAAATTTTTGATGCAATAGCTATACTTGTAGCATTCCCATCACTAGTGTTCCTCAATGGTAGAGACCTACATCTGCCGAACAATAAATGAAGCCACTATTTATCATATAATCGTTAATATGTTTACAGGCAACTCATTCCATAAAAGAGAAACGAGAGATTCCAACGCTGAAGTGTCCCCAAGAAGAATTTAAGGGACACAAAAACAAGGAAGATAAATCGAAACACGAACAAGATGACCACAAAAATAAGGAACAAGAACACCCAAAGGGCAAAGAGGAGGAAAAGAAAAAATTGAATCAGGAGGAACACGTTAAAGATGGGCAAGAAATACCTTCAAAAGAAAAAGAATGCAAATCTGAAGAAGAAGTCAAAAAACAAATGAAGACAGAGGAAGCAGACAAATGGAAAGCCGAGAAACAAAAAGTTCTACAGAAAAGAGAAATAGGCAAATTGGTAGGAGAACATGACAAACACGAAGAACATAAACACTCGAAGGAAGGAGAACATGAACACGAATGTGAGCATGAAAAGCATTCAAAAAAAGAAGAACATGAATCGAAACACGAGACGAAGGAACACTGGATTGAGAAGAAACGTAAAGCAGAAGAAGA
>NW_026533254.1:5094270-5099164 GCF_026225885.1 Hylaeus anthracinus
GAGAAATGCATGAAGAGAGTAGAAGAATGCAAACAGATCTCGCATGAGTGCTCGAGGAAAGTTGAACATCATTCCGAAAAGGAAGAAGAGGTATCGTCAAAGAAAGAAATTGTACATCAATCCGAGAAGAAGGAAGAATTGAAATCGAAGGAAGAAGATACGAAAATTGTCAAAAGTCAGGAAGAAGAATCGATCGAAAAAGAAAGTATTAACACTAAAGATAATACTAAAGGTTCCAGCGATAAAGAAAGTAAAATCGTGAAGGGACTCTAGACGTAAACATATTGTCTCCGCGAACAGTGTTTGATTGTAACAATTATTACTGCGAAATTGTTTACGAGTACTTTCTGCATTCTATATTTCGTATATAGGGTAAGAGAAGGTAAATGCAAGTAGGCAATATTTTGGATTTCTGTGAATTCAATTAAATATATTTGCCGCAAGTATTGTACTGAGTACAGTTAAATGTTATTGATGTAAAAATAAATCTTTCATTCCTTCTTGTATACTAGTTAAGTAATTTAAAAGTAAATGTAATATGACTGTAATTATACAAATTGTGGTTTTAAGATTTAATGGGTTGCTTATTAATTAAGTAGCTAGGGCTTCCTACCTTCCTACCATAAAACTATGTGTCCCAGTCGGAACTGAATCAATTGTCTGTTCAAGATCACTAAACAGTGTTGCAGCGGAGATGCAAAATTCTTAATTCGATCAAAACTCGGGTGAAGAAAAAAACTTTCTTATTTGTTGTTGAATGAATACAAATTGAAGTTAGTGATACATTTCACGTAAATGCTTAATCGACTTAACATCGTGAATAAATCGCTGTTCGTTTATGTTGTTTTTACAGTATATTGGATCATTAAGGAAGGAAAGTGGTTTCAAGAGATACTTGTTTTCATTTTATTTAATAGCTTTATTCATAATTGGTTACAAAATATGATTCTCAATGCCTGTGAATGTGGCATAAGTTAAAGGACGCCAAGTGAAGGTGGAAGACTTAATGAATTATTGTTTTAATATTAATATGTATCTTAATTTTGTATCCTTTTAAGAGAGGTAAGTCATTCAATGCAATGCAAAAACAAATAGCAAAGGAAGGAATGTAGAAAATTAAAGAAAATAACTAGTTTATTCTTGAAAATTAGCATACTTATTAGTTATCAAAATTTTTGTTAACAAGTAATGAATGTGATAAATACTTGCGGTGAAGTATTCCCGTGGAAATTAACTGTACATTCATCTATATTAAGATTCCGTGACTTACCTGAAACAAAACAAAAATCGAGTTAGTAGTATATCAATAAAAAACAATAATTTTGGCTCCACTTAAAATTTGTACGTATACATATATATTGTACGTATATTATAAATGTGTAACATTTTAGGAACTGCATTACCCAAGATATCTTGATCGTATTTACAATTATTACACTTAGTCAAAAAGTGGTAGTTCGTGGTTCGCGCAGCAACTATTGATAACTGGCATGATGAAAGTACAAATAATATTTCTATTTTTAAATATGTAAATGTTTGAAGTAAAGTATAATTAATAATCTTCCATTTTTCTTTTCTATCTTACTCTCAAGAGAATATGTTTATTGTCAATAAATTGTTGGAGGTTCAAACAAATTAACGTTGCAACTTTAACTCATGTGGTTAGTTAGTGAAACATCGAAAAATAGCAATTACTGTTACAGTTAATACGAAAAATAGTCAGAAATAAGCAATAATTGAGGAAAGGTGCAAGTATGTTGTTTTACAACTTCGATACATTATTATACACTCTTAAAAGAATACAGTTGATAATCATATATGTATGAAAAAATAGAAATATTCTTCCTTGTAAATAATGACTTGCGAACTTATTCATCTTTTTGTAAGTTATGAGCCTAGCGCATCATCTGCTAATTGCGTTGCAAAAGAATTATGTTCAAAACAGTTATCTTTTAATATGAATACACTAAGTGTGATAAAGCTAGAGTTATCATTGAAAAATTATCATTGAAAAAATATTACGGAACACATTTAAAGTAAATGGATAAAACTGAAAAGATAGAAACGTAATGTTGCCGAAACACCACATTTTGTAGCAGCTGTTCACTTTGTAGAAGTGATATTGACGATACAAGAGACCATATTTAAAGACCTCTTGATGCTCTCCACAAATTATCTAAATTAGATGCTGATATGAAATTATAAATAAAGATATAGTATTAATATTGTTGTTATGTGGTCTACCAAACACTTTTTAGAATTTTACATGTGCTTATAAGTTCTAAGATAAGTTAATTGAAATAGATATACTAAAAATTTAGGTTATTGGGAAAAGTGATGCTCGTAAGAATAGTATTACAGATTAGATACCAACTGCAACAACTACATTCCATAAATACAACTTGCGATATATTTCAAAAAATTTCCATAATCAAAGAGTTAAAGAATTTTATATTAATAAAAAGTGTAACTTCTATATAACTTCAACAAAAAAATTACCAAGAAGGTGAATACGGTAAAAGTAAATTAAAAATAGAAATAAATTAATTGAAAAATAAATATATAGAAGAATTTATAAGAAAAAAGCTTGATAGCGAATAAAAATTAACTGATGATAAAATTGACAACTGGCTTGAAAATGATAAGATGTAACCATTTCTGTTAATTTTTCAATATGGTGTAAAAAAGTTCTTGTTCACTCATTCATGAATTGAATTTTTTACTAGTATAAACAAATAAAAGAAACATGCGATGGTTAAACTAAATAAAAAACATAAACTTCAGTTTTCTTCATGACTGTTCAACTATATACAACCCTTTCAAAATTTTAACGACTGTATTATACGAATCTATAGTAATTCTAGTCTTATTTTTGGAGACCTATGTTATTCCTTGTTATTCCTCATTATTTTTAAAGTATCATAAGAGTAACATTTACTAGCAGCCATTATAGGTATGGTGTGTCAAATAATTTTCTTTCCTCTCTTTAACAGTAACAATAATCTTACAATGTTCAGAAAGAAAAACCTAAGTTTAAAGAAAATTATCTTATACTTTTAGCCATTGTGATAAGTATATAATAACTCACGATAAACCATAGTCCGCTTCGTTGTGCTACCAGGAATGAAAGTGGCAAAGTCGATCTCTTAAATTCCTTATTCAAATTCTTAACGACGTAATGTCAACTGACGTAAAAGTCTATAAAGTGTTTATTGGAAATGATCATTTGAATTTTTTTAGAAATATCCAAGAAGACGTCACAAGTAACAAACACATAAAAATTAAATAGATACAAAATTTTCAACAAACAACATTGTCATCTATGAAGACTAAGTGAACACCTGCATATTAATTTCCAACAATATTTAAACAGTTTGACGTGCACGTGTAACGGTTACTTTAATACAATTTCTTGCAACGATAGAAAAACAGTTACATACGTAAAAACGTAATTTATAATCCAGGTGTTTAAACTGTTAGGTAAGTACAGTACACCTTTCTACGTTATATAGAATACAATAGATAATGTTTGAGAAATTACTCCTGCTCATGACAATTATATTATTTGCAATCATCTGGCACGTGGCCTCTCGGAGTATATAAACTGGCCTGTGAACTGCACTAGCCATGACTTTGCATACTCATTCAGTGCAAAGATGAAGTGTGTTCTGTTATTAATCGTCATTTTCGCAGCCGCGGCTTACGCCCGACATCTACCTCAGTCACAACATCATGGTCACCATGGTCAAAAGGCTGTATTGAAATTCCATCACTACCATGGCCACCACAAACATCACGACCGTCCTATTCACTATAAAGGGGTAAGTCCACATATGAGATATATTTGAAAATACCCACACAATATGCAATCATAATGAAAATGAACTCAAGCTGCAAGGTATAGTGGCATGTACGTCTATTTCGATCTTATCAGATACTACTCTTATACATAGTAAATTCACCAACATAACTTCATTTCAACTTTGTAACGTAGTTCAAAGATCACTGTTTTCCTTTGACACCATACAATTAATGTTTCATCCTATAGCGGAGAATATTATAAGCAAAATTATAGGCAAGAAAATCTCAACTGAATATCCATTTCTTATTGAATAACTAAACCTACATACGAATTCAAATGGATGATTCAAACAGAGGAAAATTTATCTGAATCTATCTATCTATCTATCTATCTATCTAATTATTTATCTATTTGGGCTTCTTTTAAGTTACTAGAGATAAAATGAAAGACCTTTTAAACACCTTCCACCCATAAATATAAAAATTGAGCTTAATTACAAAAATTAAAAAAGAATTACATAAATATTCGGCAGACTTTTCCTGACTTAACCTGTAACTTGGCAATTTTCAATAAGATTAATACTATATGTATATTTGTGTGAAATGAAGTTTCAACCAAAATGCGAGGAAACAACAAAATTAAATACGAATGAACCATAACATTAGAATGAACAACAAAATATTAGAAAAACTTGATAAGTTCAACGGTGTACTTCCAGGTCTCAAACAATAAAAATAATGACGAAACTTTCGAAAATCAATGGGCACAAAACGAAGAGCAACAACACCATTCAGCTCACGTTGGAGGAACTCACGAATCATCGTCCGTAAAACATTCTCAATCGGAGAATAAAGTAACACAATCCTCAAGTACACACACCAGTCACTCTCATGAATCGAAAACAGCAGTATCCGAATCCAAATCCTCACACCAGGAAAGCAAATCAGTAGGACAAAAGAGCAGCCAACGTCAAAGCCAGGCACAAGCTCAAGAGCAACAACAATCTCAATCTGAAAGCCAACAAAAGGACTCTGTGTCGGTAAGCAAGGGAAGCTCAGCCTCCAGTGGAAAGAGCAGCCAAAGTCAAAGCCA
>NW_026533254.1:5124164-5271986 GCF_026225885.1 Hylaeus anthracinus
GGGGCTTCATTTTTTAATTATTAACGAAAAACACCGACCAATCACAGCTCCCGATTAGCGCGCGATCAGCCGCAAGAACATAAGCTCGAGCCAAGACTAGCTGGTTGCGCGTAGCCAGCTCAGCGCGCGGTAATCGGCCGCTGTGATTGGTCGGTGTTTTTCGTTAATAATTCAATAATTAAGCCCCCACTGACATTTTTGCAAAGGAAATTGTTGTTCAGAATCTTCTCAGCTACACTCCATTTCCGGCTCCTACAAGAGTTTTGGAACACCCTGTATATGTGACATCTATTCAACGCACCACCCAACGCAGAATACAGTAGTGGAGTCCGTGGGCACATTAAATACAAATCCTCTCGTAGATAACGGATTTAATAAGTACCCTACTCGGAACAACATTTCGACTTTAACCTTTCATGTCGCGAGGCAGAGTAGTCGGGGTTAAGTAGTTGGACATGTGGGAAGATGGCCCGTAATCGCCATCATTACCATAGCATTTCTACAAGCCAAAAAAAAAAAGTAACAACGGGTCGGTGAAAAAGTCAAGCGACGTTCTAACTGCCGCTACCTTCGAACGGCGAATAAATCGAGTAATGTAAATTCAACCGTCGCCAATTTTCATACATCTCTCGGTATTCGCTGTCCACATTTTTGCTCCGTCTCAAGGAATTTCTTTTTCCCGCGGAGCCACCGGTATTTGCACGAGGCTCCGAAGTAGACTCTCGGTTCGTTTACGATCATTTGACTCCGACGACTTCTCCGGCCGGATATAGGGCGTCGCGTTTTATCGCCATGCTGTATCTACACAGTGAAAATTAACGTCGGTTTAAACATCCGACATGTTATACCTCGTTATCTGCGAATCATAAAAGCGCGTCCAACCCAGCCGCGTCTTTTACTTCGGCAGCGTCAACTTGCACGTAAATTCTCTATTTTCTACTGTAACGGATCGGACAGAATGTTTTGGCTTGTTCATTGATTTTAATAAGATTTACACTAACAGTGAGCAGAATTCTTATCAAGTTTTTATATAATTACAAAATTCGAATTTAGAATAAGAGATACACAGTATATTTTGATCGTTTTATTGTGATTTTTAACTATTTTTGGATAAACTTTCATTCAAATAGTAGACGACGTATAAAATTCCTGTAAAATTAATATTTTGAATTCTGATGTTTTGTTTTCTTTCTATACTAGCGTAACTCGTCTACCAACAAGAGGTTCCAAGTTTGGGGGTTCGACGAAACCAGGTGGCGTGGAAGAGTCACGTTGACAAATGAGCTATAAGTAGCCTAATCGAGTCTCCGACTCCCCAGAGCACGAGCAAGGGAGCAGGAAGGGCTGATAGCCCACCCGCATTCGAACGTCACACTTGACAAATGGCCGCTGACGATTAAATCAATCCACAAGATATGCTCGTTCTTGTCCAACGACGCGTCACGTCTCGTAACGTTTACGCTGCTCTCGGCGTGGTAATAAACTTCGCAGAAAACGCCACGAAATCCCTTTAGTCCGACCTTTCGTCTATCTGTTATTCAATTATGGCACTTTTTGTGAATCTAGGCAAGATGTACCAGTACTCGTCAAGTTACAAAATTTGTTTGTACCTGAGATTTAAAAATAGAAATATTTTCTTTTTTCTGAGAAACTTAACCCTGTTCAGTTCACTCAACCAAGACTCAGAGCATAACATCTTTGGAACACAGAAATTAACCCTGGATCTTAATATTAAACTGAAAGTGCTGAAAGTGTCGATAGCAGGGCCATTGTCGACCACTTACGTTCATCACCCAGCGATTGGTTGTCGCGTTTGGCTCCGCAAAGGTTCCGTTCCGTTTTCCATCGACAATTTCAACCGACCACTTGATTCAATCGATTAACCGGTTGTACCTTCGTCGAGAGTCTGATAATTATACAAAAACGTGCTGGAGCGATCATTCGGTTAATCGTCATTCTCGCGAGAAACGAAACTTCTCGAAGGACTTCGAGTTCCTTTCTAGTCGATAACTTGTGCGTTTTCCTCGATAATCTCCTTTTACGCAGTCAGCTTAACATAGACCAGAGACAGGGGTTGTCGGTCATAAAACGTTGAAAAAGCAATTTCACCTCACCTTGAGTTTTGTTGACGGTAATTAGCCAGTCTGTGGGCGTACGAATCGCAGACGGACGTTAATCGACAAAGTAACTGCTTCCCTTCAGACTTAATTGCACGTTACGTCGGACACCTAACGAAAATCGAACTACAACTGGAAGCTTTTCGCGTTCCCACAATATCCCACAATACTTTTCTTTGGGATTAAGAATAAATTGACGCGACGGGACCACGACTCGTCGACCCTCAGTGTTTCCATTAACGGACTCGCCCAATCTGCAGCCGTAAAAATCAGGTCGCGCTTGAGATTTATTTTTATAAAATTAATTGATATATCGTAGTTGCTTTGTTCTGTTTATTATCGTCGATGGAATGTAAGAAATGATTTTATTTCAACCTTTACGATTGTGTCTTTTATTGTAAAAATAGATACCTAATCATTGTAATGGCAATTATGAAACTTTTTTATTATTAACTTTTTTGTTGTAAAACTTTTATCATCATATTTCCAACATTTTTCTGATTAAAATGAGACCTAAAACGACGTAATTCGTAACATATTTACTTGTAACAACTTATCATATCGTAGAACACTAACTAAAAAAAGATGCATGGTAAATATCATCCGAATTATATCGTGTTTCGTCTCATTTTAATCAGATAAATGACAGGAACGTGATGGTAAAAGTTTTACAACAAAGAAGTTAATAATAAAAAAGTTGTATCGTTGCATTACATTGTTTCACCGACATACATACGTCGGTGTTTTCACTCCGTCCTACTCTTTAGTCGCTGTCCTTGTCTACGTTCGACGTATACCACCAATGGTGGGGCTGGTTTCTGTGCACTTATTCTGGACAAATTTGTGCGACTAATGAGACATTACTGTAGTTTGGAAACTTTGATGGTTCTAAATTTGTGTAATGCTTCGTGTAGTTTCGTTCTGTTTTAATATGGCGACTTGTTTAGGCAAAAATCTCAATATTTTGTGAGGTCAAAATGGTATCCGTAGATGTTTCGTTATAAAATACAATAGAGCGTCAATAATATTAACTCGGACAGTTTGTTGAGGTTAAATACACGGTTTAACTTGGAGAAATATTTGAGCTCATCCTAATCTAGGTTTCTAATCAATAAAACTATTTTTAATACCACCATAACCTTAAATTGCTTTACAAAAGTCGATCAGTCTAAAAATATCTTCTCTATTTGAAATCGCTTAGTGCAACATGTTCAGTAATATTTCCATCGATACAAATCCATAAAATAGAATGCAACTTTCAATTTAAACGAACTCGCAATGCTGGGAATTGTCAACAACATATATATACGTAGGGAATAAATGAAAAGTATACATCGATTCTAAATCCGATATTTACAATGATATCGACAGTCTATATGGATGAATAAAATTAAACAAATATCGATGATAAAAGTGTGGAGTGATATTTCAATACTCATAACGCATTTAAAAATTCCGAACCGACAAAGACTTTAAAAGCTTCCATTGTATTAACTTGCAAACGGATTCATTGCATTGCGCTTTGTAATACGAGTCTTTGATATGCATTTTATTAATTACACGATCGCGTTAGAAAATTTAATCAAAATTTTGGAACAAGTTTAAACAGTGACTTTTACGTTAAAACTCTCTTTATTCGCATTATCATGAAGCAATCAACAGTGCAATTTATTTTTTATACTGGATTCATTACAAATACATATTGCATAAGAGTGGCTCACTGGCTTCTGAGAGCAAGCTACATAAATTAGTGTTGAAAAGTGTCCGTACAAACATCGAGTTGGGTATCGACTTCTAAATTTCAATTATAACATTGGTAAAGAATAGGTCCGAGTCAGGTAAATCGACTCAGAGAATACAAGCGTCTTCCAACACCAGAACGGAGACAATCCGAGAAGAATGTATCTAAACTGAATTTCGGAGAGATTCCCTGCAAGTCCTGCAATGATACTCCAAGCAAATTGTTTTATAACGCTAAAAGATTGTGACCAGAATGTACTTCTGTCCGTGTCACCGTGATGCAGTCCCGAGTCCAATCTATTTTTCGCAAAAGGTTCATTTCAAACGTCGCGTGCTAATGGGATATTCGTCGACCTTTGTTTCGTTCTTTCGCAGACGAATCCGCAAACGAGTCCCGGTGACGCGAAACACGTGCGGGGGATATAAATGAGAGGAGCTCGAGGTTGTTCGCCTTCTTGGTCGCGACCAAATTCCGGTTAAGACATCGCGAGGGGCTTCCCTCCAGTTTAAACGATACCCGCGGTGAGGGTGGATAGACGTGTCTGGCTTCGCGTCTACCCACCTCCAGACTCGTAAAATCGATATTTTACTGTCGCTGTACACTTTTTCTCTCTTTGACGAACTTAGACAAATCGACACAACAACATGGAAGGGAATAATTATAGAAATTATACAAACATCGAACATTTCTTCGACTTTAAAAAATAAAATAATTACTCTCAGAGTTCAATTCAAATGTTAACTATTGAAATTTCTTCAAAATAAAGTTACGAATAGCGCGTGGAATGTTTAGAATTTAATCAACTTATAAAGACCCTGGTTTATAGGAAAATTTATACCACGATGGAAGGAAGGAGCAGATATAGAAATTATGAAACTTCCATCGACGGTGTACTTTCAAAGTATAGTTTGTCCCGTAAAATATTCATGATTCGTAAATGGACCTGCAGCGTTAATTAAGTAAAAAAATTTTGATCCAGCTTCGTTTTTGCCAAGTTAAACGAAATTACTCGTTGAAATTGGATTCAATATTTCGCTCAACTACGTCGTACAATGTTGAATAGCCTGTATGCAAAACACAGGCAATGAATACCGAATTACTTCAAAGTTCAATTATGTACTCGATGGAGCTACGATCCATTCAAGGAATTTCACTGTTAATCATTTTTTAACTGTGATGCCAGGGAAACTTGACGCGTTTCGAAAATACCACTGCATACTTAATTACTCAGAAACTCAAAATCACGTATTCAATCAATCCGCTCGCAAAGGATTTCGGGTACGAAACTTTTCCCCTTTTTCGTTTCAATCCCAATCTCTTTCCGCGATACGACCGTTCGCACAATCGATCGTACCAGTTTCATCCTTGGGGAACAAAGGGCGTTTCTTGCCATCCAGAGATCTGAACTTTGGATTCCAGACTGTGCAATATTAGAGTAGATTCGACTTGATGCAACAAATTCACGGTGACGATGGCCCCGAAGCACGGAATCTTTAATTACACACGATTTCAGGACGTGTCTGACCATTGCTCGTTATATCTACTTGGAGGGATAGGAAAGTATTATTATTTGAAGTACGGCTGGTAGCAAGGTATTGTTGCAAAGCTATTCAACTATATATTGATCAATAACTGTTTATGTGAATAAATAGAGACGGGCAGTTGTTGGTTATTGACAAGAAAAGAAACGTATTGTTTGGAAGTTGATGCAATCATGATTTTAACACTGCAACTAGCGATAGCCAATAGATGCCTGTTTAAGATACTAAAATATATTTTTAATTGAAGGGAGTTGGGGCAAAAGAGCTTATGAATATTTATCAAAAACCACTGTTAATAGACGAGTAATTTTAAAAAGAAATTATAAATACAACGATCAAAATGACGCCCATTTATCCTATTTTTGAGTATTGTGGATATGCTTGCGTCATTATTATTAAAGTTACTTTTTCCCTTATTCGTTTTCTGCGAATTCCAGACTCTCTTCGCGATGCGACCGTTGGCGTAATCGATCCCGCGGATCGCGTCGGTTTCATCCCCAGGGAACAAAGGGCGTTTCTTGCCATCCAGCGATCTGAAACTTCGATTCCAGTTCGCAGAATTTCCAGGTAGGTCCGAGTGACGCAACAAATTCGCGCTAGCGATGACCCGGAAGCACGGAAGCTTTAATTACTTTCACACGGTATACACGCGTGTTCGCCAACTTCGTCGGTCGGATACATTGCAATTTCCGGAACGAGGTTTCGGCTGCGGAACCGTTTCTCCGTGCTACGGCCGATTGGAAAGCCTGTGGCGAACCTTGCCCCGGGAACAACGAGCTGTAATTTGCACGTAAATCGACGCGTATTTCCCAGGCAGCTGGCCGTCTACGTCATTCCCAACCCAAGGTGGAATTGAAAAAGAGGCGTTCTTCCATTTCGAAAATCGAAACGCGTACCTCCCGGTCCCTTCGGGCTCAGCTCCGTCGTCGATCGATACAATCATCAGGGGATCTATTGCGGATCTCAAGATCCGATTCCCCGCTTTGTTTCAATTGCCATCGTCGAGTATCAAAGGGAGCTCGTCCACGAACGCGTTTCTTCGCGCGATAGATAAGATAGACCACGATTTAATAGAGGAACTTTGGGCAAACTCGGACGTTCCGTTTCTGACGAAACTTTCTCAGCCTCTTGGGAGATTTCTGTACGTGGAAATTGGGGGCGTAGTTCTGCTTTCTGATCAAATTTTGAGGAAAATCAGACTTGATTATTTTGTTATGGATATCTTGGGTAACTTGGAAATTCTACATCTGATGAAACTTTGTTAGCTCGCTGAGAAGTTCTATGCATACCAATTCCTTATATAGACGCCTCATAAATATCTTTTTAGACACCTCGATAATCGGGAAACTCTATTTCTGATTAAACTTTGTTAACTCACCGAGAAGATCCACAGAAACGTAAAGCTATTTTCTGATCAAATTTTGTTCAAATTCGCACAAACTCTTTTCACCGAGAATGCTAAGAATTACGTACCATCCTAGTTTTTCTGTAAGTATAACGTTCCTACCAACCGTCCATAGCTATGGAAATATTTGACGCGGCGCGACGTGTGAGTTCGTGACTCTACGATCTCCAAAAGACATAATGCCTTCACCCAGCGAATATTAAGTTTTGTTTGGGGTCATTGCACCAGAGAACGAGGGCGGTGTTACTGTTTCAGGAGTTCCGCTTTAAGGGATGCAAAAAGGCCGTTGGAATCTCGGTTTCCAGACACACGCTCTCGCGTAGATGAATACCTGCGCAGCTTAGTGGCGCAGGTACATAGATACAGGTATGCAGCGGCGGTGCATCGACACAGATCGTACACAGACCTTTCGGATGGCTCTTCGTCATCCGTGCCTGGTCTTTTGTCAGAATAAACCTTCGCATCTCTTTGGGATGATTTGGCTTCGCCGGCGCGATTTTTCCGCGGTCTCTAATGGAAAAAAATTTACAGCTGCCCGCAAAAGCATCCGCCCACGCATTCACGTAACATACTTTACGCATCTAATTTTTATTAAAATCACCATTTTTATATACCCTGTATGATATCAGGTTTAACTACATATATTCAATAGCATAAAAGTAAATACCTTTGATGAAAATTTTCTTTGGAGATTAGCTATGGATTCGTTTGTATCGAGATTTTGTGACTCACCTGAAACAAAAAGGAAAAACTAAGTTAGTAATAAAGAACATCAATTTCAGGTTTAGACTATTAATTAACACCATTAAAGTATTTAACCCTTTCAAACCTGAATTATTTGTTGTTCTTGTATTAATGTAATTTAATTTTTAAGGGTAATTTGGACTAAAATTAGTATGGAAAAAACCAAAGAAGAAATTCCAATAATGCAGTGTTCGAGGGAAACTGGTCTTCCTTCATGTGCATAAATAAAGACATCCGCCTTAAACGATAGTATCGATGATTTTTAAATTTTGTGTCTTCAATTGTGGATGCCAGGTCTGAAAGAGTTAACCAATAGCATATCGTAAAGTGGTGTAACAATCTCGTCCCTCATAATTTCAAGAGGGAGTATTCTGATAGAAGGATATCCCAAAGGTTTGCTAATATTTAAATTACCCAAAACTGTTTTGATACCCCAATCTCTTTTTTCTCAAAAGTTAATGGATACGTTTGGCTAACATTGCACGTACGATTTTCACAGGTGAGACCTATATACCAATTTTATCGAAATAAAGGAGTGCCATTACCAACGGCCCCTTCTTTTAAGATCGCCCGGAGCGAATACATTCAACCGGAACGAACGGCGATCAAACTTTGCTTAATTAGAGCGGGAAACATCGGCGATGCATATTCAATTTCTTCCAGGAGATGTAATTAGAAGTCGGGGCTCGCTGATGAACTTAAAACAAACTCGTTACCTCAGGAGTCGACCGTTTCGATTCTGAATATAACTCGTAAGTATGCGGCGCGAGGAGCAATTATATTCCGACGAGTTACCATTCAACTTTTTCCGCCTTTCCGCCTCGCGATTTAAATACCGAGTCAATTAATTCCCGCAAGTTCATTAACTTCGTCGGGAGGAATAATTAAATTCGTTCTCGAATACGCTTTGTACAGGGAAACAAACGCGTTCGCGCAGCGCTTTCACCCGTTACGAAAATAAACACAATATCGGGGACAAACATAGCTACGAGTTTGAAGGGTACACGGGACTGTTTCGATCGTCGCTTCGACTCGATACGCACTGAGTACAATCTCGCTCGTCGTTTACGCTCTTTTACCTGAAATATAGCATGATCAGTTCCTATTACTACCCGAAACTTCTCTTACCTGATCAATCACATCAATTGTACCGTGGATAGTTCATCTAGAAGTCTCAGAGACTAGCTTTCATCACCTAAACTTCAATTTCACCCTCAACAAAAGAATACACGACTAACACTATTAAATGCTCTATCCACGTGCAAAGTTCCGTAAGAATCGGCATGTTAAAATTGTATCACGTTCCTTTCGATTTGAACAACCCAAACAACGAGGGTCTCCAGATCGCATTAAACCGTTAAAAGGTTAGAACTCCTCTCCTCGACTTCTGTCTCTGTCCTCCCAACATTCATCCGCCCTGCCAGTGATCCAATTGGTCCCGCTGTGAGTCATTGCCTCGCAATGGAAGACCTCGATTTTCCAAACGGTTCGACCAGCCCTGAAATATCTCGATTCGCGAGACACGCGGCTGGATTTCCACCCGTAACGCATTGTCCGTGCCCTCGGTATTACTCGATTCGTTCCGTTCGCCAGGAATGGGCGCTCTTCCTCTCTCCAACAACCGATCTCTGCTCCCTCTCGACTACCGTGCCTTTTTTTTATTATTACCAAGTTATTTATCGCCACCGTTTCCCCACGCGAGTAAAACCCCCATTGTGCCGTAGTGACGTGGCTGTCGACTAAGTTATTTATAATGATTGCCATCTCGCGCTCGCTCTCGCCAATGCCGCTATCGACGTGAGCACCTGCTGGTCCTATGCCAAACGGGTTGAAATATAAATTTGATGACGACACAACGTCTCGAGGCTCCTTTCGCGATCCACGACCTTCGGAAAGTCTGGAGGGGAAACTGTTCCTTGGACGCGGAGGCCACAGGTTCACGGAGATATTAAATTCCTGCGGCCCGAACTTCCACCAGAGGACCTCGAACGTCTATCATTTTTCAATTCGTTGTTTGTAGGGATATGATGGCACGGCACAGGGTAATTCGAGGCGTAGATCGCATTTTTGTGGAAACCTGCCATGGAGGATAGAAAGTAGCACAAACTCGTTGCTTTCGGAATCCTCAGCCAGGTAAGGCAAGAACTAATTAGGTAGCGTGAAATGGGGTTACTTTACATCTGTGTAGCGAACCTTGGTCAAGATTAATATGTCTTTCTCAAAGGTATGTGTAATTTTTAAAAAATCAACACATTCAGAGTTAGTTTTGCAGCACTTGGAACAGTCGTGTGTCCATATTACTGGCACACAGACACATTAATCCTTTTATTTATTCCGAGGGTCAGTATCTGTGTCTGAGGACCGAACCTGACCCCAGCCGAAGGTGATGGGTTCATATAACGACGAACAGGCGCCAAATAACTGGTTATTTTATTACCATTATCACTGGTATGATAAAATGGGTTCTCATTCTAACGAACTCACCATGAACCGACCAGGAAAGAGAATGGAAAGACAGCCCTCAATTATTACATTTCATCGAGAGAAGTACGTAAAACTCCAGTCACGAGCAATTGGAAGGAGTGTTACCTTTGAGTTCTACAAGATGTTTCCTACTTTTCTTGCAAGATTGTAGGAGCACAATCTACAAGTGGAAACAAGAAAAAAATGTTGTATGAACTTTGTTTATAAATGCTTTGTTACGATGTTATAAGTAAATATTGAATGAAGCCTTAATAGGTGGGGAACAGCAGATTTAAACGTGAATAATACGGAAAGTTGATTGTGTAAAAGGTGTACAGTACAGCAGCAAGTACACGTGAAGAATTAACTCAGAATTACTAATTCAGTTGCTGAGATGCAGCAAATTCCTTAGGAAATTCAAAATGTAATACATTCCATATTACATCGATGTCAAGTTTGTATCAATGCAGGAGGTGGTCATTTTGAAATGATGATTTAAAAATTCTTAACGATCCTCGTACGTAATATCGTAAGAAATATCTCGTAAGTACAGACAAAGTAAACACAATCAACCTTCAGTTGATTATTCAGCTTTAAATCTGCTGTTCCACACCTGTTCAGGCTACATTTAATATTTTTTATTTGCTTATAATATTGCAACAAGGCTTTTATAAACAAACTTCATATAACATTCCTTTCTTGTTTTCACTTGTAGATCATGCTTCTACAATCTTGCCGGAAAAGTAGGAAACATCCTGTATAATTACTGATAATGCCTACGCCAACACCAGCGGACGAACCCCAAAAGGTACAAAGACACAGTGCAGGTGTTAACGCATTCGCGATCGGCAGATGTTTTACGTTTCTAATACCGAGCACTGACGACAATAATAAAATTCTGAAGCTGGACATCGCAAATTAGGGCCAAGATAAAAATTACAAAATATGTTTTGAAGTATCAATGTTATAAGTATGTAGTGTATAAAATAAGAATAGAATTTGAAGTGACGTAAATTCACGTCAGCACTCGCGAATGTGTTAAATAACCCCATTTTACAGTGTTAAACCTGTATACAACGTTGACACATTTTCTACATCAATTTCAGCCAGTCTCGTGGTGAAGTAACAAAGACTTCACACGGACACAGCTGAATCCACACGCCCGTCGATTGAAATTCTTTCTGAACGGAACCAGCAGGTCCACCTGCGAATTACGTTGAAGCGCAAGAAGTGGTTGAAACTCAGCCACTCGCCGGTTTTTGAGTTGAGATTAACGGGCGCGTATTCTCGGCATTCGTTGCATTTTCGACCAAGCCTCGAGAAAAAAGAAAGTATGCGCACCAGACGCGCCCGTCCATTTCAACGGAGCGAAGAAAGACGCAAAGCACCGAAGAAAGATTATTAACAAATGGAAGTACCATCATTACTTCCGGCCGCGGCCATTTACGTGATCACAATTATATATATTTACGCAGCAGCAGCTGCCCGTGCAGCGTAATTTCGCCGTGGCACGCCGAATTAGGAACGATGAATATTACTTTTCCCTGGAATTCAATTTGCCAGCCTATCAGAACCGAACCGGAAACCCAACCACGAGACTGCTAATATACCAGGATGGCTGAATGCGAAATGTCGACTTGGCGGGAGTTGTGCTGGTACACTGTTGTGCAACTTGGTAATTTCATTCGGAAAAAGACGTCCGTAAGCCTTTAATTTTAATTTACATTTTGTAGCAAAGTTTTTAAAGATTAAAGCTAGTTGGAGAGGGTAGAGGCTGATGGGCGAGTTAGAATATGTTAGGTGAGTTATTCAATGAAACCTTGGACTGTATATAAAGGGAATTATCAAAAATGTGGAAGCTCCAGGATAGAGTCCTCACGTAAAATGGCATCGAAAAGTTCTCTGCCATTCTAGGAGAAGAGAGATGTCCAGAGAAGTAAAATGCATGGCAGTGCAGTGCCATCATCGTAAATAAAAGAAAAAGGCCACGAATGATAGCCACTCCGGAAGTATACGTTATCGAAAACATCGTTGTGCCGAGAATCGAGCCATTTTCTCCCCAATAAATAGGTCGGAAGGTCGGGACGGCGGTACATTTTGTCAGGGTCTGCGGCCATTCGTAATCCAACACGGCCAATATTCTCGGTCGCAATTATTCTTCGATAAAGCGGATTTAATCGGCGATCACAAAGCGTTGGCGTTCGAAGAGTGCACGATGCATTCAATCCGCGTTTTGGACCGTTCTCATGCACAGTCATTCGGGCTAATATAAAAACGAGCGTCGAGCCACCTGCGCGATATGCACGGCCCACCGGCGCCGTCGTGTATTTTCGCCTCGCCCAATGGCGCTGATTGTGCAACATTTTTCACTTATTTTTCGTTACCTGTTTCGTGATTTCATACGCCACGGATCGATGACAGGCAAATACATCGAGTAAGTATACACAGTAGGTAAATGTTTTTCTGGCCGACGAAATTCATGTTTGAAAGCTTCTCTTGTTTAACCCTCTATCGGCCTGTCTAACTTTTAGATCACATGCTGACATATCGAGGTTTAAGTGGTTTATTGTTTTACCAAATAATTTTAGTTTCTTCACAAGATGACGTATATGTTTTAATTATATTATGTTTCTGATAGCCAATAACAATATTAATGGCGGTTGGCAGCATCATCAACCTGAAATGTCAAACTAATCCCTTTCAAGTTGTTTGCAGAAAACAAATTCGGAGCATAGAAGGTTAATGCTTTTTTTTTTAAATATTCGTATAATTTGTAAATTTCACGCTGTAAATTTCTGAGAAACTTCTTCGAACATCAAAGAGCAATTGTCTCACTGGAAGTTGAATACCAGTTCATTACCCATATTTTTCCCTCTGGAAGATGCTGCAAGTGAAGCAACAGTCACTGCTTCCGTAATCATTGGGAATAAAAGGAAAATAGCATACGAACATCATACTACGATTTAACGAGAGAGATAATCTGGAAACGGAACACGTTCATGTGTATTTATTTTATTCGCGTAGACCTCGCATGCCGAATGCAAAGCTCGTTGCACCGCGATGGCGAAAGTTCATGGAAACATTACGTGACGCGAGATTTTTGTAACTATTTGTATTTATTCTTAATTTCGAATGAAATTCCACGCAGTGCGGCGGTCCGATGTTCGCTTTTAATTTCGACCAGTCGATGAAATTTTTCACCGTAAAGGAGGGAGGATCAGGGAGAAGGAAAATAGGAATTAACGGAGATAATTACATCTTGACATACTTCGAATATGAACAATCGTCCATGCATTTGTCTTGGTGCTACACCTTACAAAAATAAAAATGTTATCACTGCTCGATATTCAATTCTTTCTATTGTAGAAAAAATACTATGACACGTCAACTTTGAATAGCTGTAAATGTACGAATGAATTGGCACACATGGTCTACATGGACCATCACACGTGCTCATCAAACAGTGCCATTATTAGAAAAAATAAAACGACGAATCTAATAGCGCTATCTCTTATCGAACGACAAAACTTATTGAACAACCTATTACAGGCATGTTTAAAAAAATTGTTTCTGTGGGGGTAACAATCTAAATTATAATTAATAACAATCACACTTTACATAAACTAGCGCGTGAATTTGCGTATACGGTGAAATAAATAAACTTAGAGAATATAGCGTTCCTTAATTGTACTACGCGACGTGCACTCTGTAGAAGCTTCTTTAAGACTAATCTACGGAAAAACTGTCAGCAGGCGGGAGGAAAAACCCCAAACCTATTGGGGAAGGCTAGGCCTGCGCCAGCACATGTTGTGACCTCCGTTGCACAGTTTCAACAGTTTCGCTAGTTAAAACGTAATCAGAGATTCTTAAATTGAGCCACTATTTTGTCTCGATCACAATGCTTTCCCTCTTCACAGTTCAGGAAGTAGAAAAATAAAGAAAGCAGTGCAAACGAATCTTCCGTGTCGGTGGCGAGGAACACGATGCATCGTGGCCCGTTATCGAGTAATGTTGCCCCGAAGTCAATAAACTGATTCGAGACGAGCCCCTTCTTCGTCGGGTCGCCGGCTGGCAAGATTAGAATTTTCGTCGGCGGTTTCTTTCTTCGGCGTGCTTGTGTCTTGGTTAAGTTAGTAGCTGGGGGAAACTGATACTTCCAACCCCGACAACATCGGGGCCCGTCGTCGCTTTATCACGATGGCCCCGATAATACCGTGCTCCGTTAGGACGGGAACAAACGGTAGCTTGTTATGTTAATCGACTCTCCATCGATCGCTCGAGACTATTCACCTATGAATGGCGAAAACGCGGTTACGTAACGAGATCGTCGTCTGACGACGTTATTAGGAGTACCTACGACCGAGTGCTGTCGAGCACTCTTACAAGTGTCCTCAATTCCTTCTAGCAATTATCTTGCTACTCGTTTGCGTTCAACGACGAACGCGTCAGACCAGAAATGAGGTCTTACGTAGATACAAATTTCGAAGAACGAAGGAAAAGCGATTGTCAGTTTATTATTCGTTGAATAGGAATTCGAATTTGAACTCTGAAATTAGGTATCTATTTGGTTGTCTGCTAGGTGTAAATAGTCCGTTAGGACTACGCTATAAATAAAATTAATTGAATTGAATCGGGTTGCCTGAAAAGTCCATGTCGTATATTGGTAGGTGGTACAGCTCTGAATATATCGGAATGGTTGAAAATAAATAACATGTATGCGTCCCTTAAAAGGTCCCTTAAAATTTAAATGTGCTTTTGAATTTTTCATAAAAATTGGCACAAACTTTCAGGACAACCCAATAATAACCGGTGACAAAAATTTGATAACTTGGTACCAATAACACGGTTAAATTTTCACTATAGAAAAATACTATATTAACAACACTGTAATTTCATGTGAAATCGTGCAGAACAATAAGACGAAAGTGGAAATGGTTGGTCTTGGTAATTTGCACGTTTGTCTCGGCGCACAAGCGCGCTCAAACTACCCTCTATCGATTTTACGGTAATACTGCATTCGGAGAGCCTTTGCATTTTGATCAGAGAGCTTGAAAACACTTCATTGGAATGCCGAAGAAGGTTCAACACTTTCGGAGCGTTTACTCGGCGCAGCGACTCCTATTGTTCTGCATTTCGATGGCTGGATATACCAAAGCCAGATACCGAATCGAACTGGCTACGTGTTTCAGCTTCATCAAAAATGTATATGGCACGGCTTCAATTTCAAAAGTTATTTTCTTTTCTGATCACTCCTAATTGTTCGTTAAATGCTTTGTACATTTTTGAGTAACTCCAAACCTAAAGTTATCGAGAATCTGGATCAACAACTTTACCACAGTTGTCTGAAAGTAAACGTACACGTTTAACCGCTCAAATTCTGCCGAAGCCAAATTGACTGTAACAAGTATCATATGGTGGTGTCAGATTTCGCGGAAACCCCACGAATCTCTCGTGTAACCTCAGAACCCATTTAAAAACCTGTACAATGGACTTCGAGGTCTTTTCTTTTGCGGTCCCTATAAAGTTTCAGCGTAACATGCTTTAATATAATACAACTTTGCATGTTTGTACGTAAGTGAAACAAGTTACAACTCCATTGTCCACTGATGTGACTTCCTACAGACTTTGCCAGGACACGAATCACATTACGCAATAAGGGGATGATACCGTTCGATCGACTAACACGCGGCAAACGTTTAGGTTGGCCACATGGTTGGTATCACCAGTTTGGCATAAATTTCGATACAAACGAGCGTGGACGTGACCGCAAAGAATTTCGCGTGGAGTCACCGCGAGTAGTCGTCCATCGAGTTGTTTTTGGGGATGCGATAAGACGAACGGCATACGTGCAGCACACGGATAGCAGCAGCTGCGCGTGCCTTGAATATTTAACCTGCTTAAGGCTCCCGCACAATGCACGAATCCCGCTGAATGGGGAAGCTGCTACCGACGGCATTCGTCCCTGCGAACGAATTGGACTAAGCGGGGGTCCATATTTAATCAACACTCGTCCTCTTCTTCCTTCTATGGGCTCTGCCTCGCCTTTCAAACTCACCACGTGTTGCATTTCTTTTTCACTGCATCCTGCGTTCGAGTGCAATGATGACCATAGAGTCGCAGCTGGTACGGTGTTTGCTTCTTGGTGTTAATTGAGGAGTCATTTTTTTGAATTTTTTTAAGCGTAGTTAGTTGAAGCCTTGACCACTAGTAAATCCATAACTCCGTAAAAGATCCTTGTAAAGTGTTTGTAAGAGCCTGAAACTCTCAAAATAAATCTGTGTTTTGCCAACAAAAGAAAATTAAGTGATGCGAATATCCCTTCTCTCTTTTCTACGGCATATAAGTACGCTGTGTCGAGGAAATGTCAGTTCATTATCATTTTGTATTATTAGTTATAACTCCTTAATAAAACATTTAAGAGCATATGTTCATATAATATTCTTCTTACTTTTGCATGTAGAACACGCTGGCAAAATTTGGCCGGAAAAAACTGGAACACCCTGTATATTTTTGATGATTATGGTGTATGATGGAGCTCTGATCTTGTTATTTTTAATTCTTTTATTTCTCTTCTGAAACATCCCTACTCATATTTCTTATCTACTGTCGTCTCAATATTAATGGTTTTCGCTGTACCGTTTCATAGATTATCATATTCATATTTTATTTTGCACAACCACTGTACACTGTTTCCCGAAAAGGGTCGACCTAAATTCGCGTAAACGCCAATTAAACTTATTTTCGTCTTGTATGCGCAACAGAGATTGTCCCATAGGCCAACGAACACCGACAACACAATTTATAATTTAACGAAACTGATGGCGCATGAAAGAACTTCTTGTCGATCGATGAATTTAAATTTATACACGTAAACGTTGAATACCAAATTTAAACGGACAATTAACGTTCACCCCCTCGAACGCGATAATTCACTTTTCGGAGTCCACTCTCGCCTCATCGACGGCAAACATTTAAACCGATCCCAATTAAACTAGACGTCATATAATAATGAACATCTTCTTGGCAGTGGCTCGTAACTCAAGAAGAGGGGGAAACGCGAAGTTTGCATATTAGTTACAGAATAAATTAATATTCAATGTTGTAAGAATAAACCAGTCGGGCCGTCCGCTTCGTTATGTAAATGCCCACCGGAGATGTCGACGCTAATAAATCCGCGGTAGCGAAATCTCCCCGTTACCCGTAGCGTTATTTTAATAAGACTGATCCGAAGGAGGTCTTCTGGAGCAGCGCAGAGGGAGGACGCCTTGCGTAACCGCTCCGAACCCGGTCCAAAACGAATAAACAACATAGGAGACCACTCCGAAGAATAATAACAGCTCGCGCTAATTTGCGATTTCTCCAGCGAATCAACAACGCTTCGAAGGAGCAGAAGACCCATTAACGGGGAACAAGCTCTCGAGTCGACACCGATCCCCGTGCTAAAGGGGCATCCAATTAAAGACCAACGGCGAAGAATCCCGAGTTTTCAACGATATCCCTCCCTCCGCGTCACGGTTCGTTAGAGCCTGTGGGACAATTCTTCGTCACGGAAATGAAATTCGTCGATCCCGCGAGTCACGCGAACGCGCGTCCAGGGGTTTATTTATTCCAGCCGTTAAATATGCAAGGCAAGGCAATGTACCGATAATTGTCACGGGTCTAAAATGGATTAAACGGGAAGGCGACTCGCGGTGACACTAACGCTCCATTAGGGAACGTGTTGGCCAAGATCAATGTAGCTGGTGCTGCGTGAGGCGAGCGAAAATTGTGGCAATGACAGAGCGGAAGCGATTTACCGACCGAAATAAGTTGAAAAGGTGGAGCCTCGCTTGTTTGTGAGTCGCTTTCTTTTCCTGAAACAGAACTTTCAATATTCAACGTGAAATAAGAAACTGGGGAGTTGAATATGTACATACTGTTCAATAGGGAACGTGTAGATGGGTATGAGTATGAGGTACTCCTTTATATCTCCGACATCTTAACCCTTTCAGACCTGGCGTCCACAATTGAGGACATAACATTTAAAAATTACCGACACTATCGTTTAGGGCGAATACCCTTATTTGTGAACATGAAGAAATTCTTGACACTGTACTTCTGTGCAGCTTGAATTTTATTTTTATTTTATAATTGTGTGCCTCAAAGAGTTAATGAAGCTGATCTGCAAGTCTTCTTCACATCCACGAAATAACAAGTGCTACTATGTTATATATACACCGATAAGCAACAGTCGTAGAACGATAAAATGGAATTCATGCAACAGGAATTTAACATTCAGCTAAAACCTTTGAACTGTGCGATACGTGTCAAAGAAATATCTGTTCACGTATTAAATTCGTAATACACACATGAGAATTGTTAAATAATCCTATCTGTGAACGTCCAGAAACGGGATTAACCCTTTGCACTCGAGAAGTGATTCTCGGTCACCATTAATTTTTTTTTTTAATCAAAGTGTCAATAGAATGATTGTCGGTGAGGTAAAAGTTACCTGATCCTCAAATCTCAAATTAGTTTGTGATCACGAATCAGGCTACATCATCAAAATTAATCGAACAATATGCTTAGCATTCGTGGAAATAGAATGCTAAGAATGCATCTTGAGTTGCTGGTAGATACCAGAAAAAAATGCCTCGAGTGGAAAGGGTTAACGACTTTTAAGAAACAAAAAGCACGTATGAAATTCTGGTTAAAGGTAATACCATTCACACCATCGCATCAGGTGCTCTAATTACTTAAGTTTCCTAAATATTTCCATATTTCCGCCCATCTGTGTAGAGATACAGAAACCAGAATGTACTGGGTTTCGAGGGACCTTCTTTCCACCGTGTTATTTACTCGTAGATCTTTCAGGAAGGTTGCAAGCACGTTCGATCGTGGTGGCAAATATTTCGTTGCCCCGGGGTCTAGTAATTTTGCTTTCAAGGGAAAATGTTTGTATCGAAGTTATCGAAGCAGTCATACAGCGACGATAAACTGAAGCTCCGTTGCGTTTCCTACACGACCGATAAAAGGAAACACGTTCGATTCCATCGGAACGTGTTCGAGGGAAACGTTTTCGTTCCCCCGGTATGGAAAACTTCGCTAGTCTGCGAATCCTTCGGAATTCAATTTACCATGGGCAACAGCTTCGTTCGCGTAACTTTATAAATGTCCAAGCAGCATGAATTGTTCACACTGGAGTAAAACATTCGGGTCTGCCGAACACGTCGATCCAGAAACAAATCGAGTTAACGTGACTAGCGTAATTTTAAAAGGGTCTATTGTAAATGGAGTATAATGAAATAATAAAATACTAATTTTATTAATTAAAAGATTTGATTTGATTTCTAAAATATCACGAATAAGCTGATATCTTTTCACTAGAGAGCTGGTCAAGACTAAAACGCCCCATACACGATACAATCTATCGTACGATGGCGTCGTACGACCAACTGCTTCGACGAGTCAGCTAAACTTTCGTCATGCGTAAACTTCCTCTTTTCTTATTCCGCAGTGACAGATATATTACATATACATTGTACATATGAGCCGTTCATTGCTGAAATCGTTTAACTCCATGAAACAAAAAGTTGAGAAATGCGATGAAATAATGTACACAGTTTTTTTTAAATTCGCTTTACAATATAAATTCACATAAATATTATAGAATACATAAATACAGATGTAGCTTTCAACTAACGGCATATGACATCAATAAGAAAGAAATGCCAAAAAGTAATCGTCAGTAATGTTACAATTTTTATGTAACAGGTGGAGTTAATCGATTTGTGCAGTGAACGGCTCATATATTTTCAGTACATTTATTTTTGTAGTAAAATAAAATGGTTGAATTATAAAAAGAGTAAATATTCCAGGAATATAACAGGGGATATAACGGGGAACTTTTGAGTTACTTAAGAATACGTAAATCTTATATTACTACTAATAGCGTACTCGATACTTTGAAATATCCAAGTAACGTGAATTGTTTGAAATAAAACATTCGTCTACGCTGGTACACGCCCCCTTCAGAAACAAACTGAATTAACATGACCGACGTAATTCCACGTTCGAGGTTCAAAGACAGTAATTGCGCGCCTTATAGATGCTGATTAAACTTTGCTCCGCGAAACTACATCCACTTATCAAGAAAGTGTTTCGAGTTTTCCTCCCAGCCGAGTGCGCGTCCAATGAAAGTCGTCCCGAGCTAAAAGCAAAGTTCTCGAGCCGAGGAGTTAGACTAATGTTCGTCCCCGAAGCGAACACTGCAGGGCTCCGGGAAGTCGCCAAAAATCGCGACTCGATGACGTCGACTTTGCGAATCCATTTAATCGTTATGGTACCTCGACGAAGCATCCCCAAATCTATCGTATTATCGACGTTTTTCTGTAGAAAATCATGTTATAACAACAGCATCGAGTCTCGTTCGTATACAGTATCACTTGTTGATTAATACTCGTTACAGAAGTATCGGAAAATTGATACCCAGAACATACATATATGCTAGTGTAATCAATACCAATGCCATTAGGTACAGGTATCAAAACAGTTCAATGTAAAATGACACTCTATCATCTGCCGTCGATTGCGCCGAACGCGATATCAGTCTGATGAGTTTGTCATTCGTAACAGTGATCAGTGTTGAAAAACAAGCCTTGCACTATTTTTAACGCATTTACGAAGTGTTCTATAACGCGATCTTTGTCAAAGGCTGTCTTAGACTACTCGACCAGTGGAAATGCTTGCTACTACTGTCATCATGGGGACAAACACGTGCGGCCACATTTACGCAGCGAAATCAAAGACTTGGTCAACCATGGCCATGGAATCAGCGCAGAGGTCGGTTCACGTTATCGCGTGTAAACCAAGCCTACAGAGGACACGTTTGTGTAACTGCGCTCGATCCTCTGCCAGCGGAATCAAGATGTTGTTTCAGAGGAAACTCGTGGATTCGAACCGCGTAGCGTGCACAATCGATTGGGGGTTGGGATTTCAGTTTGTCGTTACCTATCGAATCAGCTCGCTCCGACGACACCGCCACGAAATTTTCCCTTAATCCAGCGAACCCACCTGGAACAGACAAAAAAAAAAGAACACCTTTGAGTGGTTATTTTTATCCGAATCGAGGCGTACCTAATAGTACAATTCTAACAAAGTTTGCGCGCTATATACGGGTTTAAATGAGTTTCGCGAGAGGAAACCGTTCCTGATAAGGTTCGGAAGTGGTAATGCTGGGAACGTGTGTGCTTTGAAGTGGCAGAGGGTGAGTGTGGTCGAAAGTGTATAGAGCAGAGATATCCGGTCTAAGCTCCTAGAAATCAGAATTTACCGTGCCATCTAGTGAAGTGGTGAGGACAGCGACACATACTAATCTCCACGTACCTATTGCAGCTTACGTGTTCGTACGATGTTTTCACTGTGCATGCATGAGAATACCTCACCTCTCCAGTAAGTCTTGTAATTCATACTTCCAAGCGCTCAGATGGACACCTCTGTGTTTGAAATACTTCAAGTAACCCTGATCGTGTTAATTTTAATAATAAATCCTCGACCCATAATTTATTACAAACGTCCGATCAGCAGCGTGACATAAATGTTGTATCGAATTGTATTTTCTTTTTAATTAATAAGTATCATTATTTTTGGATAAAAACTTTTTTTACATAAAAGTTTGTATACAAACTAATTGGATACTGTACCCGTGTATTTCGATGCACGTGTACTTACCTGGATACCCGTGTATTTCTATATCTGGGTGTCCGCGTATTTTAATAGAAGTTCAAAACTGTGATCTCTATTATCGATGCGTCGCGCCAATGGAAACCCATTAGCGCAAACGTTCCCCGAAGATACCTGTCACAAACATCGTAGCATCGTTGTCATCCGGCTCGAGGTCTGCAATGGCGTCGAACAAGAGTTGGGAACGTCGACGCCTCGCGTTACACAAAACGCAACGCGCGCAAAGGCAGCCGTGTAATCCAATTCAGCGAAGCCGGCGTAAACGTGGAAATTCATTTCCCACGAACACCGTTAAGTATTAAAATGTGAAAGCCCGTGTCGCGGGCACCGTGAATCCTGAATAGACTCATTGTTGTCTCGCGCCAGGAACCGTTTGCGAGTTATCTTAAACGTGGAAAACGTCTGCTCGCGTGCTCGTGTAATAGGAATTGTTTATCGCGAATCGTTTGTTCCACGGCAACACAATGCGCGATACACGTAGGTTTCTCTCGCGCTGCCAATACCCTAGTTTTCTCTCCTCGATGCCGCCCCCGTTTCGCGTCCAACGTCAGATCACGACCAACCAGACGCGACTATCGGTTGCAAAGAAAACGGCCACTGTACGCTGCTTTTTACATTAAATTAAATTACTTGCCATTCCGTGTTCCGTTTTGGTAGGATTTCTTCGTTCCATCAGAAAACTATTCGGTACATGTCAGACGAAGCGGAGTTGTATACAGAGGATCATCTTCAATCCTCTCTATCCTTTGAGATTCATAATTCCAACCACGGAACAATTTCGCAGGCAAACTCCATTCACTGGGTAGCAATTAAAAGCACCTCGAAGAACTTTCGACGGGACTAGCGACACTTTCCGAGGTCTTTCAGCCTCGGCGACGCTGACTGAAAGACATCGACGAAACTTTGATTCTATTTGCGAGAAGACGCAGGGTTAAAGGACGCGGAATAACATTCAACGGAACGTCGAAGTTCACGACGCGGCGTGACTCGCGTCCATTCGCAGTCGCGTTTAAAACAAAATCGCCCCGCCGCCCCGTCTCCGGTGAATATATCTTTGTTTCGTACGAGCGCACAAAGCGCGTAGCATTTATTGTCCGACGCTCAATTCATCGACCACGGGAGCGCATTTATAATACGACAGCGAGCTACCGGGGACGTAAGCTGCAGCGTTTCATGGTTGCGGACCAACGCGGCCGCGTGGCTCGTCGACGGCGACGCGTTTTGTTTCGAGGTGACGTGCGTGCAACGGGTTGCTGCATTCATGTGAATGCACGCGTGTACGAGCCATTCCGCGGTCAAAGAGTAGACGCAGCCGTTTTCAAAACTTTAGCGCAGTATAATTTTAACGTCACTCTTCCCTGTAGCGGTGAAATGCAAGCCATTCCCACCCATTCTCTCCATCCCCAAGTTAATCATTTGAATACAAGTGGTTGTTAAAACTTGAATAAAGTAACACACGATGAGAGTTACAATTAGGTTTAATTTTTCCTGACAGTTTAAATCGGAAAGTCCTCTTCCATTTACCAACCACAGGCTTCGTTATCGAGTTACAAGCAATCAAAGTGTCTCGTGTGCGAGTACGCATGCGTTGCGGTCAGCTGATAGCTCCACGAAACAGCGCGCGCCAAGAGTCCCTCGACTTCGATCGCTTCTACCTAGATAACCAAGCTACCAATTGTAAAGTGGTAAAGTACTTTTCGATATCTTTTTACGATTCTGATGAACAGTCCTATATTTTTACTACCACTCTGCATATTACTAGATTCTATCGACTGGACATCCAGACACGCGAATGATTAATACACGGTGAATACATGGTACCCATATCTTGGCGAATATCTTAGTCTCATCGCCACGCGTGAGAGGACAGGCGCGAGATACCTTCCGCGCTGGTGGGCGTAACGATTAATTGTCTGAACGTTCAAAGAAGGCGTCGATCACGGTGCGTTTTAAACGCACGTGCGAACAGTGTATGCACGTTGCTCGTAAACGAGTGCCGTCGTTCTCGTTTAATGTCGACGGCCCGTATAGCGAGGCCTCGCTATAGTCGTCTCGTCCGTTGAGCCTTGACAACGAGAGGAAGATACCTCGCCGTCGCTTTTTCCGCCGCGTCGCGAGAGAAACACGTCGCATTCATATTTGCTGTCGCCTCGACAAAGCTGCCGCGGTCTCTGACTGCGTTCAGTGATCAATGGATACGCCCCGACAATACTCGTCCTTGCGGTATTGCGTTATGTATTACGCTTCGTTGTACAGTAACGCCTGCATGAGACTCTATAGCGCGAAGACAGAACTTTCCGTGAAACGGGAATGAATGCGTACCCGCGCCTGTCCCATCCGTCCCTTGGACGTGCATTATTGAGAATAATAATTCCTCGAATGACTCATGCCTGATATGCGAATAACACTTACTATTTTAGTTACGGCAATGTGAGCATTACACTGTCTAGTTAAATCGTAAAATTGAACTCTTAGATAATAAATCGTGTTTTAGGTCGAAAAATTGGGGAAGTTTTTTACTAATGGTGTTTCTCACTGATCTTTACCACCAGGGGGTCTAATTATTTCGTTGGAAATAAATGAAAATTCAAACTGACCCATGGCCTCTAACAGCCCTGTGGCTGTCTTATTTGCATCTGGCTGCTTTATTTGCATAGCGTATATAATATTTATTCATCATTTTAACGTTGGATAAATATTACTCAAATTTAACCAATCTTCTTGAACAATTTAAAGGAACAGTTTGGCCTATTTACAATATCGATCAGCGTTTCTCAATTTACGGCTTTTATTAGAAGAGTTTATTTGTGCCTTAGAGTATGGTACTGAAAACTTTCTATACCAAGAAGTTCTAACACACTTATTTCATCCAAGGAATGTTACTTATTCAAGACAACATCGGTTTTAATTCAGTTTGATTTAATTCTGTCGATTGGAGGTTAACATTTCGAAGTTTCTTATTCTAAACTGGATCATTTATATCGCGGAGAAGTCACGAAAATAGCCGTAGCTTTTACAGGTAAAAGTTTGTTCCGTTCGATTTTATCTATTGCATCTGAGTTGTTCTGAAACATGGCCGCGGGTTTAAATCTACCGGAGACCTGAAATATTCAACGCGTAGCGAAGCGCCTAAATCAACTGAAAGTTAATTTCACGGAAATGGATGGCCACCTAAAGCATTTATAGCGTATGAACTGGTCGATTATTTGAAATTCAATCGCGAAAACTTGAACACAAAACAAGTACGTAACGGTGGGCGCGTTACTAATAAAGTAATGTTCACACTCGGCTAGAAATAATTTAACGTGTGCATTGTGCAACATTGCACCTGTTCGTTACTTTATCGTTGATTAAAAGTTGTATTATTTTTAAAAGCTTTAACTCAAACCAAGGAGTCGAAACCTTGATCAAATAAATGTTCCAGATAAGCATACCAAGTGTTCACATATATTCTGAACCTTCTTTTGTATATGTATAAAGAAATGGTATTTGCTTTATTCAAATTTTTCCGCGCTTCGCGGGTTGTAGAGCATACATTGTAGAGTGGTGAGAAAGTGTCTTATCTGAGAGAGAACGGCTGTGAAAAATATAGATGGCGGAGATATCAGCGCACATTTGCAAAGATAAAAAGTATGAGAGCATCACTAAAGTAAAAGAAAGAAGTAAAGGGAAAAACAAAGAAGAGAATCAATAAACTTTAAATGTCGTTTCTCTGTTTACGGGTGAGACTGTACATATTGTAAATAATTGTAAAATAATATAATAAAGAAAATAAACTCTGTTTATAGGAAAACAATTTCTGGTTTGTTCTTTTGAAAATCCTTTTGATTAACAGATAACTGTCTTATATATATTTAGTTCGTCCAATATTTAAAGGATAATTCGCGACATAAGTGGTGTAATTTTCGTTTGAAAAAAAATCTGAAAGAAATTAGTATTTTATTTACAATTTTCCGCGATAAATCACGAAAAACGATCGAGGGACGAAGTTCGACGAAATTGGACAATAAAATCGGACGGCTTTGCGGGAAATATATTTCAATTTTGGCACGGGACGGGGGGAAAAGGCCGACGAAGTACGCGATAAATCGAATCGTCGTGTAAATATTCCCATCCTGGTGCTCGGGGCACATGCACTTCGCCACGGGTTTGCCACTGCGCCCAAGCCGATATTTATCGTCGAGGTAGCCCGAATAATGCAGAACACCCTAGAGCACAGTTTTTCACGGAACAGGAGTACTCGAGTCGACTCGAGTACATGTTATAAAAAATCATTTGACGATTATAAAAAGCTTTGACATTTTATGCTAGCTCAATGCAAAATAAAGATATCCTACTATAGAGAGCCTATTTCCCCCACTTTGAACTCGAGGAATTTTTGTCTGATATCTTCCAGCAACTTGAGATATTTTCTTAGCATTCTGTTGCCACGAATCCTAAACTAATTATTAACACTTCGAGTTCCAAAGAAATTAAATCTAAACAAGCATTATTGCTGGTTGATTTGCTGCGTTGAACCTAATGGTGATCCAGAGTCACCTCTCGATTGCAAGGGGTTAATTTAAAGAATAGTAAAAGCCACGAACGTGTTGATTATATCATTTAGAATAAATTTCCAGAGAATGCTCATTTGTTACTCGAGAAAGAATGAGCTCCTCTAAATGAGTCAAGTTGCATATCCCGCTAACCACTAAACATAGATGAACTAGGTGTGTCCAACCTTTCGATCGGTAGCGTGTAGAAGCCATGACGCGGCTTTTCAACTGCAGCAACTGCTCGTTATTGTCTCCGTAACTGAACACGCGACTGGCAAGTCACGGTGGAAGCGATACCGAGATTCGAGCGAGCGAATCCAGGCGGAACGGAGTGGCACTTGCTCGCTTCGATTAATCTAGCCAGAAAGATCGCAAAGTATCAGTAGAGGTACGGCGTCTCTCTCGTAAAATATGAATTACGCTGGGGATTATCGGTTATTTACGAGGTTCCTCGAGGGTACGCGATTCTTCCAGCAAATTCCTAGAGTCCCGTCGTGAAACATTTTCCTTTCGCGCCGCCGGACTTCCGCAAAGCGATTTCCCCGCGAGTTATTCATCCTCTTCGGGGCGCGGGTAACGAGAGTTCTGCGGAAAGAAGCGGGAAATTAGATCGTAGAATACTCCAACAACAAGTATACCGGAGATACACGTGAAAATAGGCGATATAGTGGTGTAATTTTCTCGAAACTTTCGTCGAGGAAGACGAGGGTTGGAAGGATTGCCAGTGCAGCTAAAATTGGGGTCTTTCCAGGAAGCCCTTAAGTCGGAAGTTAGGGGGACTTTCCAAGCCAGAGAGATTACCTATAATGTTATACATGACGGATAATACTAGCAAATGTCAGATGCCAGGATAGTCTGATTACTTGTATTTGTTTTCGGAGCTTTTCTATTTCTTCTTCAGCACTAGATACTTTTCTCTTTTGTGGATCCACAGTATTTGCATATGAAAAGAATAAATCTAGTAGCAAGCTCTAGTAGCACTATGTTGGTGGTACATCGACCACTTTATGTATATTGTATTTGTTTTCGAAGCTTTTCTATTTCTTCTTCAACACTAGACACTTTTTTCTTTTGTAGATCCACAGTGTTTGCATATGAAAATAATAAATGTAGGCTCTAATAGAACTTGTGTTAGTGATTCATCAACCACTTTATATAGTTAGCTAGTTTTCTATGCCATGCAATATACTCCCTGTTCTCCAGATGCATCTACTTCGCTCTCCACAATCCGATTCCTCATTTCAGAATTGTACATTCGTAATCTGGGTCACTATAACTTGTACTTTGCTTAGACGAACCCATAATGTTAGTTTCAACTAAGTCAATATAGTTACGCAAGTGACGAGGTCGGGTACTACACCTATATACCCTAGAAGTATTACATATTTACATTACAGAGTCATATCACGATATACGCTCGTTCCGCGTTGATCATACAAAGACCGAGCTTCGACGAGCAGTTTCTAGCCACGAGTCAGTTGATTAATAATTTCGTAAGGTCTCGAAAATTTGAGAAACACTGTAAGCTCTCTCTCCCGCGTCACCGTTCTCCGGATATCTTCGAATCTCATTTCTCAGCGAAGGGCTGTCCCGAACAGTCGCGATCTTTTGTTCAATTTCAGGTGCTAGTCCGACCAAGGAGGTCCATCGAATCGGGATCTATGTCCTAACCGGCTTAGCGTCTTGGAGCTGCGCGACAGCAGCGACTTTCGGGCGAACGACCCAGCGAACGATCCGTGAAGTAAAAGGAAACCTCCTGGACGAGAGAATCGTGGAATTAGGGCTCCGAGAAGCGCGAGGACTGCATGGCGCAGCTCGTTAGCATTTCCCCAGCTTTTTGGAAAGTCAACCAGCTAGGACGATTTAGCATTCAGCTCGCCGTGCGTTACCCAGTAATCTCGTCGAACGCGAAATAGATTCCGTTTCATCTCGAGAAATCAATCTTGATTGGGACTTTTGATCAAAGCTTCCGAAAAAAGACCCCGTGGCCTGGTTGATTCTGCGATCTTTTTTCCACCTATCCTTCTCTCTCTCTCTGACTGTCTCGCTTGCTTCAACGTTGGCATCCAAAGAGACGGAATTTTCCACGAGGAAGCACAGGAAGAAACGTCGACGTAAGACGGTAACGTCTGACGGCCGGAACGCAAATTCCCGGCAGTCTTTCCTGCCGTAAAAACCACTCGTCTTTCGAGCTTTTAACGTCGAACTGCTTTCATAAATTACGGGGGAAATCTGGCGCAGCGTGTACTGGGGGTACCGTACTAATCGATCCGCGCGAATTTCGTTGGAACTGTTAGGGATATGGAGAATCGCGGCGGATGAAAGTTGAAGGAATCAGGACGTTGGTTGACTTGATGTTGAATCGGATGATCTACAGAAACTACGTCCTTCTGAAATATCTACAGAGGCTAAGTACCATGATACACTACAGAGAATAACTATAGTACCACCCATATTCTCAAACGATTTGGACTTTGAGTTGTTATAAAACTGCATTGCAAGGCATTAATATTCAAATAAAGTTGTTTTCCCACTACATTTAATAATCTTCGCACTACTTGCCCAAGCGAGAATGAAATCTATGCAGTTTATACCGCGAACCAATTGCCTATCTGACCCTACAAGAATTCCAAGGGTCTACGACGAACCCTTCGGAAGCTTTAATCGAAGTCTCGAGGGATCAGCGCGCACTTCAAAGTCCAAATTGGTTCGATCCCTTAACGCCACGCGTGACTCAAAAGCGAACATTCTGATCAATATACATTGGGTTCTTCGCATGGCGTGAAATGCGGTTCGCCTTATCCGTGGCGCGATAAGGGAACTCGGATTCCAGATCAATCGCGGATGGGGCTCGGATTCAGAAGGTGCGAGGGATCCCGTCGTGAAGACACGGTATTAACCGTCAAGCCAGACCTTTGAACGGCTGAAAGGCCAGCCGAATGGAAGACCGCGAAGTCGGTGCACAAATCAACGTGCCTCGCAACGCTGCTCCGCAACCTTGGTCACGAGGTGAAAGGGCTCGCGGAGCAAGATCTCCAGAGATCCGGGACGCGTAAACCGTTTTGATATACGATCTGGTTATCCTCAATGCGCCTATTGACGCCGAGACTTCGTTCCGCCTTGCTTCACCGCACGGTTAACCACACAACCACCAGGGAATGAGTACACCTGCGTGTACCATGCATTGTCGACGGTCGGCTACGTACCTTGGCACGTCTTGGATCTGGACGTTCTTTTGTCCCAGAATCGTTAGAACATCTCCTTCGACACGAGAGGTAGCAGATGAAAATAAAGACGAAAAAAATGCAGTGGTTGTTGGAGCGATAATCAAAACTTTCTATTGAAGAGGAATCGACGATCTAGAATTGGAAGAGAGTCTAGTCGTGTAAGGATTCTATCTTAATTGGAAAATTTACCTCTCAGGCAATTCTATATTCTCAGAAAATTATATCTTTTGGAAAAGTAGTTTCGAGTCAAATTAACCCCTTGCATTCGGATGTCTCTTCTGAGGCATACAGAAGAGTCCTAGCTAGGAAAAGAGAGTGGATTCACTTCTTCGGCAACGTCGATGAGTTTTATATCATTTTTCGTTAATAAAGACAATAGTAAAGAATAAGAAAATTAGTTTCTTACACAAGGAAGCGTCCTGTGGCACTATTCATTTTCAATAAACACATCTGACTTGCTAACTACCTTGAACACAATAGCAACCTCTGACGATGACGCGGCTGTAATGGCAGCAAATGAAAACCTTGTAGTTGATGATATCTTGAGTGCTTTCCGATAATCATACATGACACATCTAGCGTTGTCCGTGAATGTCCGAATGAAAGTAATTGTACTATTTACCTCGGTCTGTCGAAACAATTACTGGAACACGTCGTTCACCGTGACTCGGTATAAAGATAAACTAGGACATGCATTGGCACGATTGTTCCCATCTATCTTTACATCCTGAGATTTCTAAACGAAATCATGATCACAGGAAGGCGCGAACAAAAGACGGATGCAAAATCTAGTTACGAAACACTTCGATTTCCACCTAATACGAAACCTGACAGTTCAATCTTCGCGTGTACTACTTAAGTCGTAGCTCGCTATCGACTGATCGTTTCACCAAAAGTGAGGACTCCCTCGTTCCAAGCACGCAGCTATTTTCCCATAGAGCTAACAAAGACCTCCGCCCCGTAACCTGAAACTCAGGTTACGCATCGCTGTAGACTAAGCAATAAGATAGAGCACTTAAAATTCCATTCCTCGAACAAAACATTCCTCGATGATTGTTCGAACTGAATTTTAAACCGAACGTGAAACTCGAGTATTTCGAGTCCTCTGGTTCGATTTTCTCTACCATGGTTGCCCGTTTCCTAGCGGTAAACGACAAACGGAAGATCGTTTCGCTCTTTCAGCAACAGAATAGACGCACGTCGCATGCCTCGATAAATTATAGATCACGTTCCACGAATCGTGAGTATCGCGAAGGCTAACATTGTTGGCCTTGCCTTTCAAACGCCGCATTCCGGAAACGCTCGTCTACCGGCATATATAATTATCATAAAGTCTGCGTCTGTATCCAGAATTAGAATGAACCGAAACGTTGAAAGCAACTGCGCCGGCATTACCGAGAGATCCCTGTCGTGATATGCCCTTTTGCTATGAATTAGTATGGTAAGCAGCCACGGGAATAATATGAATCGATATTATCGATACGGGACAATTTATGTCGGGTATCGTTTAGTATCGAAGCATTCTCATTTATGAGTATATCAGATAGGAACGATACCTAACGCGTACAGGAAAGAATCAATTATTATAATAGCGGTCACTAGTTACTCGTAATGGTACTTCTATATTTAAGAAAGTTGAAGGTTTCGTTGGACTAATTACATTATCTCCATTTGCATGGACAAGTGTAGGACCATTGACTTGCAAATTGACACGATTATTGTCACGTCATGCATGTATGATTGACACTGATTTGTCCGTGACTGTAATGCCATTCGTTTTTTAAGCTTTTTGTACAACATTCTAGAAGGAATGCTGCGTACAAGTACAATGGATGTTTGAATGTCAATTCTCTGTGGAATTTTGGTCAGATTGAACAGATTGATGAAGGTATCGAGTTAAAAGTATAAGTTATAAGATTTCGTGTTCATTTTGATAAATTCCATCAACCTACTACAAGTATTTAGTTTACTCGCGTGTGTCACCATTCTTAGAACACAATTCGCGAAGATTAATTGTTGCAATGACCTATGGTTAAGGCTAGACACACTTCAATCCATTAACTAACCAATTCAATAATACCTTGAACCCAGTAGAGCAGACTAACCATTAGCTTTGATTAGCTTTGATTGGGATCAGATTCAGTGCATGGTCCAGACCTTTCGAAACAGGCGTGGTGATGCCAGCTACTCCTGCCCAGGAATATAAATAGCAGCTCCACGAGACTAGTGGGAGATTTAAAAGGGCAAAGAAGCATAAGATTATAGTCTTTAAAAATATTTTCTACAAAAATTCAATTTTTTTATCAACGGATTAAGCCTCGTGTGAGCTTCTATGTAAAACTGTACAGTTAATTATTTTGATAAAATCATAAACAACTGATAAAGAAAATACAGAAATGGATGCTTGCTTGTCTACACAGGAGTTGATAATAATCTTAAGAGTGTTCCATGTTTATGGACAGTAACTTTTCTGTGTGTGATATTTCAGCGATCTAGCGGAACAAAATTACATGGTCCAATATCTTGGAAACTATTAGAAACTATTGAGTAGCACACGATGCTACTCAAAAAGAAACGTAATTGGTTGGTGACTGAAATCACAAACTAGTTACAAAGGTTTAGAAGACCAATAAAACGGATTTTGAAAATAACAAAACGTGTAAAAATATTTTGGAAAACATACAAATTTAATACATTCACTCAAATATCATTAGAGGATACTGGTACGATACAGTTGTGAATTGAAGTCAAGCGAACGATACATGTCCATAGGATGAAACACTATGTGTTCGAGGTTCAGACCCTATTAACAATTAATTGTACCTTATTTTTTGGAATAATATTTACGTTTTCTGGTGGTAAGGACATTCTATTATTGATTTATAATATCCATAAACACATTTAAAACATTTCGAAAATTACCGTTTGTCCCGCTGGATCGTTAAAATATCACACTGTGCGTCGTCACGATCGTCTCACGTTTTCCAAGCGATACGGGAGTCGAGTTTACTAGAAACCGAAGCCGCGGATTAATTAACGGCGTTAGCCTTTATCCAGAGCTCCTTAGCGAGCACTTGCCGGGATGCACGGCGCAGGTGAGTCTGGTTGTGCAACGGCTGGAAACATTCCGCGGGAAAAGGAGGATTGTATCGCTTCGGGATCTCTGCCGCAAATCGTGGCACGTTGAAATATTTTCGCACCCCTCGCCGAAGTCACGACTATCGGTTGCGCAATCGATGAAATCAATACTCGACGCCTCTCGTGGTCACACCGCAAAATGTCAATTGATCTTTCCACCAGCGGTACGCGAGCAAATGCCAACGTAACTTTTAGCTACGATGGTGAAATCAATTTCTATATTAAATTTAAAACAGGTCGACGTGTAGACACTTTAATTGATTAATACATCCAATTTTATCTTTTGCTTTTAATATCGGTATGACTTGGCACTGAGATGTTTCCCCCAAGGGGCCATGAAGACTGTTAGTGATTGCTCAGGACAAACTTACAGTTAGTTCCATAAGTAATCGTATCCTCTATGTCTATTGAAAATATTTGTCGAAATTCTATTTTTAGTAGGTTTGATGTTTCCAAGCAAATGTTTTATTATAAAAATATACACGAATAAACTTTACACATGTATGTGGGATCAATTAAAGTGGAGTTGCATGATGTTGCTATGATATAATGAACACAGATGGTAACGGATAAAGCACAGTTTAATAAAAAAGATATAAATAATATTATACAATGGAATACGGTGGAACGTCTTCACGGTTTGCTTGCTAGATTCATACTGCCCGTTTTCCTTTTTCCGAAAGAAAAGTCCACATTTGTTTTCCATCCATTCGCACTTTTATTCTTCATTTCAATCCTCAAGGTTTCAGCTTTCTTTTTTGGAAATAATTCTGGAATCCTACATGTATACATTTATAATGAAAAATTTATTTGGAAACATCAAACCAATCATACAATTTAGATAAATTTCTTCAACAGATATAGAGAGTACGAATATTTATGGACTGACTGTATGTGAGTGCATATGTGACAAGAAAAAGCATGTTTCTTTGACGTTTTCTGTGGTCGTATGAACAGAATAATTTGAACCAGGAGTGTTTTGTGCCCTTCAGAATCATGTAAGAACAATTTTCGAGTCCACCAATAATAGCCAATTACTAGAGCACAAAAGTGGCTATACCTTGGAAATAATACGAAACGGGGTACGTTTGTACATACTCTTTTCATCGATTTTGTGGGCTGAATCGTGCGGTGATGTGGCTCCTAGGGGAGTACACCGTGTACAGAGCCCATGCTCCGGGCGCAGCGTCGTAGGTTCGATGAATTATTGCACATCCCATTAGGACAGACAATGGCACCGTAGCGTAGACGTACTCACCGTTAGCGGCATGAAAAACGATTAAACCGTTCCGTCACGAGATAGACGGGGCAAAAAGGCGCCGCACGGTGTCCCGGTGATATCATCTGCGTGGCTCTATGTTATCCGATGGAATAATTATTCATTCGAGTGCGAGTAATGGCAGCTACGTTAGCATCTATTAGCCTGGTATAATCAAAGCTGAGAGTTTATGTTTACGTTTACTGGCATCGACTACTGTTACTAGGCGAGAACCTGCTGTTACAGGTGGTCCCCGTGAGAATGTATCATAATTTCAGGGGTGAATGTTACGGCATTGTCTGACCTTTGAGTTCTTGTGGAATTTCATTTCTGCTGCGCTTCGATTGGGCCTGCTTATCGCCTACCATATGTTCTACTTACACGAAAAACAGCGTATTAGATGTTACATCTAACGCTATACGTCGAGTACTCTTAGATCTACAAGGCTTTTGTAGAAGCCTCGTTTATTACGGCAAAGCTGCTTCACACAATCCTCTTAAATTGTAAGACTCTTGCGCGAAATATCACCGGGTTCCATTCGAACGTGTATCGTCCTCGAGTAACATTTGGTTAAATTAACTAGAGTTGTTATGAAACGCAGCCTGCAAGAACTGATTTTAACGTACAAATTTAATTAGACGAGTTTGAGGAATATTTTGCAAGCGATACCTGACTTGAACTGGAAACAGACAAGTGCATTCATACGAAACTACTGGGAATATTTGCTTTCATGAATTAATAACACTCCGTCT
This sequence comes from Hylaeus anthracinus, assembly GCF_026225885.1. Classification (NCBI taxonomy): domain Eukaryota; kingdom Metazoa; phylum Arthropoda; class Insecta; order Hymenoptera; family Colletidae; genus Hylaeus; species Hylaeus anthracinus. The sequence goes on from NW_026533254.1 coordinate 5,158,807, forward strand.
CAGAAAAGGAGGAAATCAGCGACGTATACAATTTCATTCAGAAATCCACTATTACAAGAAATATTCTATATTTATATAGGAGTGAAAAAGATAACAATTAAATTGGATTCACGTTTTAAAACAACCTCATTCCTTCATCCTGCTTCTACACGAAGCATCTAGCTCCTCGTACTTATATTCCATTTTCATTATTTTTTTAATTTAACCCTTTGTGTGCCAGAGGAAATTTTCATACATATCCGAGAAATGCCAGACAATTTTAAGCAAAGATGCATGATTGTAAACAAAAATGTATATTTTAGTGAATTTTATTTTAAGGTTCATGAAATTCTTACACAATACTAAAAACATGTTAGACTTCTCTTATTACTGACATAAATAAAAGTAAAACGTTGTAGGTTTAACAAAAAATAAATTTGCATAAAGAAAATATTTTCACAAAAACTTGAACTTGAATTTTGTTTGTAAATAAGCATAATTTATTGTCTGTTAAAATGAATCTTTTTAGTTATTTTTTCTTTATTCATAATTTTTATACGTAAACATATTTTCGTGAAGCAAAATTGATGTTTTAGTGAGTTATAGCATTTCCAGCTTCGAATAGCGATACATCGCTCTTGGCCATTTTCGCAAATGTATAGAGGAGCGATACAATCGTTCCTTGGCACTCAAAGGGTTAATAATACAAATAATGAAAGCTCTACAGCATCTGCTAACCGGTACAACACCTACCATACGGTTTATGCGGAGCACGAACTCAGACGGAGCCCAAATCGTAGATGAAGAACCGATTGATTCTCGGAAGGCGTCCTCTCGCATTTCGGCCCAAGTGAAATTAAAATCTTTCGTAGAAAGCCACGAGCACGTTAAGGAGGCAAGGACGGCGCGAAGTTTGGGCTTATCCGCGGTAATCGCGACCACGTTTTTGGGTCCCATAAATCTCATTATCGTGACAGATTTTAGCTCGCGGCGCTACGTTGCTCTTCCCTTCTTTTTCGCGTCCGTCTCGTTCCCAACCTCGAGCCCGATGATCACGGATGCAGTGGCGAAAAACAAGGCTCTGTCGACGTGTCCGCAGGAAAAAGCTCAGAAATTCGTCTTCCTTCGCCAGCGTCATGGTTACTATCGCTTTACCTCCGAAGAAGAAATGATCTGACTATTTAAACCCTCTGCAATCCATATTCTCTAATTTCAGCACAATTCTGTCGAGTTTCCCTTGATATAGGACATTAAAGAGTTAAGCGTAACAGAAATGAAACCGTCGAAGCGTAGATGATAGCGTTTTCTTATATACAGTTATATTTTCATTTACAAAGATTAGAATTTAAAAAAATATATATTATATAGTTTTTCGTATTAAGATGAAGTTAGTAAGGTAAATAGAAAGACAGAAGTAAAAAGACTTAAATGTTAAAACTCAACTGTAAAGAAAGTATATCAATAATTGTAATACACAGGTGTTAAGTATTACTCAGTTTATATAAAGCGTTTATAAGATTAGATATGTATATTTTGTATAGAAATGTTATCCATTTTATGAAAACTTTTGACTGTAAGCCAAGTTAAATGTAAAAATACATATAAGACTCAAATGTACAACCTACTTATAAGTTATAAGTGTATAATATTGTAAAGGAAAAGAGGAGTGGAAAATGGGTATAAATGCCCATGCTCTTTAATAAAAGAAACAAACAACAAACAAAGCGTTGATAAGCCTTTTTCCAAGAAGAAGCACGCGACTTTTATCGACGATTCACTGTAATTCACTAGCGAAACAAAGTAGATTCGTAATATGGCATTTTTTGTTCAGGATGACCTGTTGATCGCGCGAGCAAAGTCAAGTGCTTCGTCTCACACTCTATAGATTTAGGAAGCAACAACTGGCAAAAAACACGGTCCACTCGTCGTGTCCTGCAGGCGACCGCTAAGAAATTCGTCTTCTTCCTGGCAGCGTCGCGGTCGCTATCACATTATCTCCCCTGTCCTTCGAAACTCAACGCTTCTCGCGAATTCTTCGAGGGCGGCACGGCACAAAGGCGTCCCGTTTCGCAGCTGGTAATTACCAAGCCTGGACCCCCGAATCTCTTTCTTTTTCGACGATGAGCCAGCGCCGGCAAGTCGCGGGCTACCAGTACCTCGTCTGCGAGAGGAATCGTTGTCGAAAAAAGCTGTACCCTTTAAATCTGCGGCTGCGTGACCATGTAATCTCGTCGGACCATTCGGTGTAACGGCGAGTCCGTTTACCGATGGAGTCGGGCAAAAATACGTCGGTGCAGGGCAAAAATAACGAAAGTTGCCGCGAATCGAGACGAATGAACGGTCGAATTTCTTGTAACCGAGCGTCCATTGTCCGAATGTTCTTACATTTGACCACTCTTGGCAACAGATGTCTTCTCGTGTTGCAAATACAGCGTTTCAGAAACGATGCAGGTCGATATTTAATATATTGTTGACCGGCAATTTTACACAGAAGCGACTTCATGTCACTGGCTATTATTTCGTAATCAAATGTGAAATTAAAACAATCTAAATGAACTCCAATAAACTTTATTTATATTTTACCAACATACTGAATTGAAATTAAATCTTTTACATACATATCTCTTACATAACTATAAAATTTTTTTGTAACGCAAGTGCAAACACGAGTTTACTCGTGACCAGGCAATGATGTGTTGAGACAGTAATTCATGGTTGAACATATAACGAACATATGACAATATTGTTCGTATCTCCTCTTCGTCGCTCTATGTCTGTCTTTCGTGTAACACAAGTCAGTCAATGGCGCGCAGACCCAGACTCCGTGAAAAAGGCTTTCCCCCGCAATTTCAATGACAATTGAACTCCCAACGGTGTCATCGCATACGCGCCTCACGAGTCGAGCTGATAACAATCAGTCGCCGCAGTCGCGACGCAAGATCGCGAGGGGTTAATGACACCTTCGAGCAGCGGTGTTCGTACAGTGAATAATTTCCAAACTTGTTCGTTTCTCGCACCTAGAAATTCTAAAGAAATTCAGCAGTGGCTGAAACACGCGACGCTTGCGTTTCGCTATCAGAGAAATTCGTAAAGTTTTCATACGCGACGAGAGACCGGGACACCTAGGCGATATACATATTTGATGCAAGCGTGTAGACATCTACATGGAAATATAAAGGCGATACATTTGCATGTTACACGATATGAATATTCGGGTGTGACGGGCTTCCGTTTCGTCCAAAGTATTCTTTCTCTTCAACGCCAGTTTTACCAAGCTTTGACATTCTATGGACTTTGTATTTCCTCAGTGGATATACTCCCGCAAAGCAGTTTTTCCACTTTCGGCTTTGAAACTTTCCAAACGTGTTTGCAGATACGAATTTTTCGAATGCTCGGCGACGGGAATATTTCGGATATAAAGATTCTAGAAGCAGAATCAGGGAATGAGTTCCCAAATACTGATAAAGCGTAAACCAGTCAGGCAAAATTTTAAATTATTCGAATATTGGTAGTATAAATACCTGCGACAAAAATTTCTTTCGATTCACCTCAGCTGTCGAGTCTTTTATATTACAGTTCCGTGACTCACCTGAAACAAGAAGAAAAAATCGAGTAAATAACAAAGAACATCGTTTCTGTAAAAGTGCAATTGCACTCTGCAAATGCACCGATGACCTCGGTGAAACAGCCAGACCACACGATATTACAGGTCATCGTACAAAATTTTCCTCTGCTATTTTCTATTCAGCCCTGAAATGCCAGGGGTTAGCTAGCCAGAAAGGCTCGATGTCAAAACACAATTTCAGAAAGACTCGTACAATCCATAAACGAGGACGACACGTAACAATACGGTAGCACTTTCTCCCACACATCTATAGGTCGCAGGTACTCCCCTGTACCTGCTCGAAAGCATTGTGCAACAAGCTCGATAGTTTCCAGTAATCGAACGACACAGCACACGAGTAAAGAGGGGGTGGGGATCGGGACGACAAAGGAAGAATTCTGGATGCTTTTTCTCCCTGGTAAATCGCGTTCCAACGACAGGGTTCAACGATTCAAACGGTTCGGGTAAAAGTGTCGTCTCTCTGGTGCACGTTGACTTTTCACGATCGTACATCACTTCTGCCACGCGAAGCCACCGGCAGCAAAAAAGACCGAAGGATACGTCGCGCCGGAACGTGACGCCATTGTACGCAAAACTGTGAAAGATTATCCATCCGTGTACACGGCGCACCACATTGTTCTCTATTTGTTATGACGTGACTGCAATCCGCGTGACGCGTTTCGACTGTACTTCCGCCGCAATGAAAATTCTGCGTCTTGCGATAAGGACGGGGGTTCCAAACGATAGGAGAGGGGACGAGAATGAAAGGGCGTCGGAGATAGTCGGAATGTTGTCGATTGTCTGAACGGTTTAGAGACCGTCGTAATTTATTTCCTCGTTTACCTTCGCCTCCCTTTTCTTTGCCATATTGGTGTATCGTGTATATCGTACAATGCAGCAAGAATTCAACGAGACTGGGTTAAAGTAAAAGTGCGCAACCTCTCGTGCTTGGTAATCCAGTGGTGCGCAACGTTTCTTGTCAGGGGGATATAGACACGTTTCAGAGGACCAATACAATTTGAATTTAACGTAGTACCAAACTCATTTTAAAATGTGTACGTGCAGCTCTTCGACGAGGCTAGCTTTCTAGGGTTAAGTATCCCAGAGGCAATTTCAAATCGGTTGGATCTAGAATTTCAAGCAACCCACCATTGTTTGCGGTTATTTCCAGTTCCACGGTAATCCAAGCTCTGATCTGACTTTACCGATCGTCTTCTCGAATCGCTCAAACGGGAACACGCACGGAAGCATCGCTGAGGCGGATCGTCAATTGCGAATGACGCTTCTCGGAGGGTCCTCGACGGGTTCCGTTTACACGTCAGGAGCATTGAAGGAGTGTCTGCTCTCCATGTCGATCAGGGAAATCGCGTTCCCGTCGAATCAAAGGACGGAAGCACATGCACACTCTGGTCCGCCACAGCGTCGAACCCTCCGTCTGTTTGTGGATCCGCTCGTTTGGCAACCGACAGTCTCTTTTCTACTGAATTTCGGGCGGTCGAAGAGCCCTGCGAAGCCCTCGAGAATTCTCCCGATTGGTTACGTCGCCACGCGAGACAAAGTCGATAAGACAACCCGATACGTGACATCAAGGAGTGAAACAGAGATGGCAAAAATTTTACTAGAGCTCTGATGTCAGATTCCTCCCCGCGAGGCGCGATAAAATTCGAATTCGAGAAATACCATTTCTTTACATGTACATATAAAGAAGTTAAGTTTGTACAACTACAAACAGTCAGGTCCCTCTCGAAATGAAGAGTTACCAAACTACATGAATGCATTCCCATCGTCTGACAAACTCCTTTCTATTCGCAACAATTACCCTTTCAGACCTGAATTATTTTTTTTTCTCGTACTAATGTAATTTAATTTTTATGGTTAACTTGGACTAAAATTAGCATGGAAAAATTAATTTTCGAGGAAAACTGGTCTTTCTTCATCTGCACAAATAAGAACATTCGCCCTGAACGATAGTTTGTCGTATTAGTAAATTTTGCGTCCTCAATTATGGACTCCAGATCTGAAAAGGTTAACTGTCTTCATACTCAGTTATATCTTTCTACAATCTCAACTTTGATTTTCATTCAACCAGTGTTTACTTTTTACTCGAGACTTTCGGGTCAAATAAGAATTTTATCCAACCCTGTTAGAGACCCTGCACCCAGGGGTGAGTTTGCGACTCTGGCGATCGATAAACGCCCCATTCGTTTGCATTCGTGTTCACTGGGGGATTCGGGTGACCCGTGAAATCGCGGCTAACGTGTTACGGATGCAAATGATTGGACAGTCGGATAATGCGAGCCATGGATCGGAGAAATATTAATTTACTTCCGTGATTAGGTGATCTTTGCTGTCGCGGCGCCTGTTTATTTTGATGGCTCGCGCGGGACTGTTGATTCGCTCAGCAACAGGTTACGCCGCGTATCTAATCAGGTTGGAATTATGAACGGAGTAGCGTAAAACCTTTGTCCAGGTATTGTTTCCGTGGTCGTTACTGACGAGATGTTTCTTTGTACAAGCTACTTCGCGAAGGCGATAAGTTGTTCGTACTTTGGACTATTGCATGTTTGGATTCTTAAGGATGCAATGAGTATGTTTTGACACTTGTAACGCAATCATCGACTTCCTTTTTGTGTCCATTGCTTCGAAGATCAGTCCCCCGGTGTCTTTCCAACAAGTTCGCTCGTTCAGCTGCTCACATACTCGGAAGAGGTTAATCGCTATTTGATCCAATTTTATTCTCGCGCCTTAACGCGACACAGAGAACAATGGAGACTTTAACGTCATATCACGTCGCTCCCCATTCGGATAATTCTCCTTGCGGCTCTCTTGCGCCCCAATGCTTCGCCCAATTCACGAATTTAGGGATAATGAGCGCGCGAATGGCAATTATGGATTGTCTTTGGTTTCAACCTTCCTGTTGTACGTACCTCCTTCATTCTAGGGGAAGCTCTTAATTGCAATTAGCCAATCATTCGGAGGCAGGACGCTCGGCTCGAAGTTCAAAGACAAAGCAGTGTTCCTTGTTTCTGTCGCAACCTTAAGCAACGCTTCTTAGAGGCGCAAAGTAATTGCTATCTGTTACGCTGATATTTTGTCCAGATTCGGGAAAAACCAATATATCTTTGAACAATATTCGGAACGTGGAAAAAGTTAGGGGTTATTTTTAAATTTTCAGATGTACCCTATGCCTAGAAATGATTGATGAATATTAAAATGCATTCAACGCATCTACCGATCGCGTCGAAACTAAAGCGATACATCACCCAGTGATGGAAAATATCATCCTTTTCCTCGAACATTTCTCTATAAAATGTGTATTTCAGAAAATAAAGTAACTTTGGTATTGTCTACTATACAGGATTTTATATAATAAATTTAGTGATTACGTAAAAAAAAAGAAAGAAGAATAGATAGAATGCTCAATAGTCTGCCACAGATCTCTTATTTATTAAATATAGAAGAATAAAAGTAAACAAAAGTGGACTACACTGTTTGAAATATACAATTGGGCGCAACCCGACTTCATACAATAATACTAAGCTCTTAAAAATACTGATATAAATTACAACTCTTGCTCTGATAACTTCTTATGTACTCGCTCTCACTGTTTATTACTAACTCTGGGATGACGACTGGTTTTTCGGTTTTTAACGATTTGGAACTCCAGCCTTCAATCAGTCAATATTTGACACGCGCTAGCCTAAAACAATAGATCCTATTAAATTCATTAATTTCATTAACCGTGATCAGTTTAAATGCGATTGGCTGCTCAAACTACTGTGAACCAGAGTCACCAGCGGCACCGAAATCGCGCGAATTTTAAACATCTATAAAAAAGATAACGACGTGTGTCGATTTTGTCGTTGATAACGTATAGTAAGTACAGATCACGCGAGCTATGAGCACAGACCATAATCTAGAAGTGTCGTAAACGTGAATCATCATGAAATGGGACATCGTAAAGTAGGGGACTCTTGTAAGTACCTTTTATCGAGAAATGATGTATCGTTTCATTTTTATACGACCAGCAGTTGCCAAACCTTCCAATAAGGACAATCGCGAAGCACTCGTACCACATACACTAACTCCGAACAGATACTCCAAAGAACCGAAGCACCGGACGGTCCATCATTCGCCGCGATAAAACCCGAATAATGGCATCCAATTTGACATCGATGCTCGCAGACTTCAGCCCTGTGCGATTTAATTTGCGTCCCACGGATATCGCCGCATGATCGTGTTTATCTATGAGACCAGGTCCTCTCGGAGATCGAAAGGGAAGTTAAGAAATGCGATGAAATATGAAAATGTATGACTATACCAAATGCGTTGACACTTAAATTCAAGATTTTACAAAAAGTGGAGTTAATCGATTTGTATAGTGAACGCCTCAAATGTCCTGGCCGAGTTACGCGATAGAGCTTAGGCAGGATGATAGCTGGCTTCAGGATTCGCTGATTCGCAGGGCGGGGAGCGCTTGCTCGTCTTTCGGGGGAAGAAGGTGCGCGCTCGTTTTCGAGGCCAACCAATTAATTTCTCCGGCGCGGCTTATCGAGATTCTTCGACGATTGCCTGGAGCGTTCAGCGTTCACTAGCGTCGAAGGTTTATTCCTGGCGGCGGCGTTGAACACGAAGACGAAGAAATAGAAGTATAGGGGAGCAAGAAGAAGGCGAAGGGGAAAGAAGTGGTTTTAGTAGAGGAAGAAGGGCCTACTCTCGCCAGGGCACCGTACGAACAGTCGTAGAGGTGAGGTCAACGTTCTTCGGAGGTGCATTGCCTCGGGGAGGGCAGAGGAGGAAAGGAAAAGATTCTCCGAGCCGGTGTGCCAAGGGCAGCAAGCGAAAGGAGGACGCAGAATAAGAAGATGATAGGCAAAAACGAGGAACGAGAGCCCTGTGGAGGAAGGTAGGAACGGAGACCCGGAGAGAGAACGCGGGATGGCCAGAGAGATAAACAAGAAGAAGAAGAAGAATGACGAAGAGCGGTCGGTGGAGAACCAGCCTGGCTGGAGCGGCAGGTGCATCGGGCAAACCACGAGGGGATGCAACGTTATGAGGATGCGGATTCCCATAATTGCGCCTGGATCATCGACTTACGACCGGATTTCGATCCGCGTCTTCACCGCCGGGGAGAAGAATGGAGATTCTATCCGTCGCTGGTTCTTCCACGTCCGAAAATTGCCTACCTCGATAGCGCTGATGTAACCTCTGGATACCTGGATTCAAAGTCACTCGAAGGTTGGTGATTTCAGAAAAGGTTTACCGTGTCGGTTGAGGTAAAATAATACAAAATTGCGCAGACATCCTACACGAAGATTACCTTAAGGAGTTAGGTCTAGTCAGGATTTTCAAAAAATCAATCTTTTTTGCATTTTCTTAAAGATATCTTGAAAATATTCTTTGAAAATTTCAAGTTAATCCGACGAAGAGTTGTTAAGATATCCTAAAATTAAAATTTTATCTTGAAAATGCGTAAGTAAATGATGAGAGTCCGCTATTAATCTTTTTTTTTAAAAAAAAAGAAAGGGCTTTAATTACTAGATTAACTATTAAATCATTTCTGTTTATTAGATTGATTTCAGATGAACCAGTAAAAAGTTATGATGGTCATCTCAAAGCACTACTTGTGAACCAGGGTTTAACAAATATGACAATAACTCTGTCTACAATAATATTTTGTTTTCGCATTTTTGCCAAATAAAGTTATAGCATTGTATAATAACTTAGTTTTATAAAATATATTAAACTACTGTAGAAAACAAAATGATATACAATACCCATTTTTTCACGCCCTTGACTAGATCTAACCCCTTAAAGGTATCTTAAAGAATGATAGAAGTCATAGAAATTTGAAGCCTTTGAAATTTGTTTTACAATTTGTGGATGAAGCGAACGAATTTACACGAGATGTTATTAAACTTTAAATTCTCCTTGCACTGCCACAGGGTTTGATCCGAATTGTCCTCCCCAAGGGAACTGTTCAAACGTTTAGTCGCATCTTAACCACCAGATGACATATTGTGCTCCCTTGCGAATTGAATCTATGTATTCTGCATATAGAGAGAGTTCCCAAGTGGGAGGCACATCTAAGATAGAAACTGCTAGAGTAGTCTCGTTAAACAGTTCGCCAGCGATCATCCACGCGAAGCACACTTTTCGTACGCAAACTTGAAATATGTTGTACTTTATGTAGTTCATCAGACAGAAGTGCATATCATTTTTCTCATGTTCTACCTCCATGAGCCAATTAAAAGCAGCCCTGTGGCGAATTGGCGCACGAGTCGAGCGAAAAGCGTGGTCTCGGGTTCGATAACACGCGCAGCTCCTTCCCCTCCCGCCGACAAATCTTTGATTTAGGTTTAAGAGTTCATTGGGAGCGGCGACAGCGATGAACGTAATTCGAGCGCGACGATGGCGACGCACAAAGCCTCCACGCGTCAGCGGTCCGTTCGATTAAAAAAGATCATCCTCTATAGGCATAAATCAGCATTACATAAATTAACGGCACACTACTTTCTCCTTGCATAGCGGCGACACCCACACAACTCGCCTGGGCTGGCGTAAACCGGCTTTGCCGACCACGGCGTCTCGATAGATTCGCGAAGTCATCGGTCCTCGACATCAAACTCATGCTCCGAGCTGTTTATGCTCCTGTGTATCGAGTCCCGCTAAATGTATATCGATTTCGCGTGATTCGGTCGAATTGTTGCATTGATGCATGCTGATTTGGGTACCGTGAAAGATGATTCATTGGATAAGTTTTATGGGTTCGTCGATCCTTTCTGGATCACCTTCCTTTTATCAGTTTCGTTAGCTACGTGAACATATTTTGATCAGACATGGTTTTTATAGAGTAATAGGCTTTCGAGGAATTTAGAATTACGCTTCGAGATCTCTAAGAAAATCATACGTAGTATTTCTTCATGTAAATGGTACATTGTTTGTCAGATCAATTTAAGAACGCATGCTATTTGATATTAACGATAGACTGTGTTGCAATCTATTAATAAAACTGCTTTTCTATATTCACGATTCGAGGTACTTTATTGAGCGATAAAGTCACTTGATTAACTACTTTCGTAACTATTGTGTACAATGTATTTTGTTACAGTTGCGTAGGCTGCAACAACCTACACATCACACATCGACTGATGAGGATAAAGTACGATATAATACGACGGTAGGGTATTCATACGTGTCTCCTGCAGCATCACGTTTTTCTAGGATTCCATTGCCCAATGAAACAAAGTATCGAACTCGAAGTCGTGAAGGATAATTTACGTCTTCTAATAACTAAATTCCTATGCAACCACAGTGCCCGTCTTCACAATCTCTGTGTGTGGTAAGCACAGAATGCTTTAACAGAACATCAATCGTGTGAGTTCCGTAGAATGGACTGAAGATGCGTTTACCATCGCGATTTGTCTACTATTTTGCATAATAAAGTGGGATAGTTCCGCCGACAGACAACTGCTGCAAGGCAGATGGATCCTAAACGTTTAATTCTCTAAATAGAATTCCGGTGTTCTATTGCATGTCCAATAAACACTACCAACGGAAGTATCGTTTAGACACCAAAATAGCACAGTGTCTGTTGATTTCCTAAACAGAAACTTTTAGTTTCTTACACGTTTGGTAAAAACACTTTATGAGCGTAACTGTTAGTCTCGAATTCTCCTTTTCATACTTCATTTGAGCCGTTCATTGCATAAATCGATTAACTACATAAAACAAAACGTTGAGAAATGCGATGAAATAATGGACAAATAATAAGAGTAATAAATAAATAATAATGCGATGTAATAATGTTTGTCTTTTAATGATGTTAATCTTTATTATTCAGGAAAGTTATTATAAATATAAGAAGTGATGACAATACCAAGTGCTTTGACGTTTAAATTTAAGATTTTTCAAAAAGTGGAATTGATTTGTGCAGTGAACGGCTCATTTAAAGAAAATGCAGTGATAGTGTGCTATGCAATACTTTTAGAACACCATTAGTAAATCGTATTTTATATAGTATCATATATAATCTCTGCTGTAGTCCAGAGGATGGCAAATACAGAACGACAAGGCCAAAGTCTAAACGTGCGTTAGTTTCCCCAGGGCGTTCTTCGCGACAATTCGTCGCGAAATATAATTGCATTACAGAGCAATGCCACGAGGACGATTTATCGCTACCGTTTCGTTACGGAGGACCTTACTCGAGCAGCCAGCGACTCTCGGACCGTTCAATTAAATGATCGTCGGGGTTCCCCGACTGAAACTTGGATCATTTCTCAATTACGCTCGCGCCGTAATCCGAAAGCGACGCGATAAATTCGTAGATTCGCGACTCCGTTCCAGCTGTTTTCTTGGCTCGTTCTTGAACCACTCGGAACGTATTCGTGCACTTCTGACCCCGGGGTAAATGTTCGATAATCTCGAAGAATTCATTGATGACCAGAGGATTTGCACAGAATTTCTGCGAGGGATAGATTCTAAAATGGTACATGGTACATTCATTCAAATATGAATAAAGACTGCTTCGGGATTATGTAATATTATAATATGATACTAGATCGTTAGATCACAGTTAACAAAGACTGAACGGACTCTTTATTCAATTATTAAAGACTTTCGGGTATAATTCCCTCGAGGTGTGATTACAATGTGAACTGCTGTTGTACTGGTGTTGTCTTAATTCGATCTCGCTCGCATGGCAACGATACTTTAAAACTTCGGCGAAAATCGTTGGTTCAAAATTATATGTGTATATAGACTATGTTTACCAGACTGAAGAATAACATCGATTATTTCAAATTTCAACAATAACAGGTGTTTGCATTTAAAATCCAGAGCAGTCTAAACAGGAATCAATACATCATTTTCATGAAATATACTGTCTCCTGAAATTAATGAACAGCTTGAAATGAAATAATGTTTTTTAAAATGATCAAATATTCTACTTCAAATATATACAGATAAAACGGTGTTTGCTAAAATCAATCAATAAATTCCAAAGCAGTGTTGTCCAAAACCAATACACAACTTTCGCATAAAATAGAACTACCTAAAACCAGTAAATAACAACTAACTCAACACACCTGCCTCTTCCAATACGTGTTCCTCGAACATCAATCGCAGCCATCATCTATCTGTTCCCATCAACCCCGACTACCCACGGGAAAATTAATTCACACTCCAAGCACGAGGCATGTGGAAATTCGTGCGAGTAATTTCAAACTCGAATATTACAGGTATAGGGTGACGAGATCATTTCGCGATTCGCCTCGCGAAAAGTGGACCGCGATTTCTGGAAGTCGTGGAAAACGCGACTGGGCCACTCGAAGTAACGTGTTATTAATGATTAATTAATATCGTTCGCTATCTCGATCGCTCGAGTTAGACGACTAGCAGTCGGTTGCGCAACCCGCGGCATTCCTTCGGTGCACCGAGCGCAATTATGATTAATTTTATCGTGCGATCGATTGGATCGTGGACGGTAAATCAACAGGAACGGTGGGCGGCGAACGTGGAATCGATCCAGACGCGTTTCCGTGGCGCGATCGGCGACTTTTTTATCACCGTCTTCAGACGAATACGTTTCACCTGGCTGTTATCGCGTCGACAAACATCTTCGATAGGACGTTCTTGCTTTAGAACTGGACTTTATCTGTAATTCAGGATGATAAACATTCAACTGTCTGTCCGTGACCCCTCCATCTCTAAATAACACAGAGGTTCCCAAAGGTTTCTCATAGCTATGCTCTTGGAAAGGATTTGTGATTTTTGCACGGTATAATTTGAATGTACATTACAAATATTCATTTTATACGTTAATTTCATTTTTCACCTATTATTCGAATAAAATTCGACCGCCTCAGTTTCATACCAACGCGTTCCATTTACTCATATTTTCTACATATCCTATACACAAGTTTCAGACAAATATTTGTTATCGGTGAAAGCGATCGAAATAATATCCCAGACACTCTGATAAATTTCAAGCATGGAGAACCGCGAATGATTCCAGATTTTAATATTTACGGTCCTTTGTATAATTGAAATATCCTGCGATGCTCCGACGAAATAGCTGCAACACCTCAAGGCTTCGCTGCGTACAGTTTGCGAGCCTCTGACCAAGTCAAACAGCAAAGGTAAAAGTCGCAGGAGAAGGTGTGAATCACGCCCGAAGAAATTGATACACTCGGGATACACGAACTCGCAATATCGTTACGCAGTGCCGAGAATTCGCTCTGTCCAGGTCTTCACTTTGCACACGTGACTACGCGACAATTCTATTGTCCGCAAAGGGACAGAGATTTCGAGACGTTCGTGTTTTCAAAGATTCCACGTGACACGCAAAATGATAACGCGGGAACCCAAAGGACAAATACTGAGAGTACAATAAGGAACAAAAAGGGAACTGTTCCTTGTGTGGTAAAGAAAAAAATTCAGTTTGAATTACAGAATGTAAAGGATGTTTTTTGTGTGGTAAAGAAAAAAATACAATTTGAATAGCAAAATCTAAAGGCGTGTGATTCAATGAACATTTGGAGAAAGTTTCTTAAAAATTGGTGCCTGACTGTTGAGCAGTGCTCGTGTAGGAAAAACAGAGGTCGTTAAAGAGAGACGCGAGCCGGAAGCGACGCGTCGCACCGACGGAGTATAAAAATGAATTTTCGGAGTTCGGGAGCACTTTGAAAGGCAGCATTTCGTCGCCGTGGAACGGGAATCCTCTTCAGGAGCAGAAACATGACAAATGACGCGGGAAAAGCTCTCGAATGGCACTTTAACTCTTTACTACACGAGAGTTTGCGTAGTTCTGAGACTTCTCATGCATGAAAAGAGCAAAAAAATTCGTCAGAAAAATGTTAATATAATATATGAAAACTTATCATTGCACTCTACAAAGCTTCCAAGAGTATAAAGTGTCGAGTAGGTAGAATAGATAGGTTTATTCTATTCTACTTGAAATGTCTGACAAAGTGCGGCCTATTCTACTTGCATCGGCTGATTAGGTGTGACCAGTTAATACTGTCGCATTCTACTTACAACGTCTGACCAAGTCTGGCCAATGAATACTGTCTTATTCTACTTACGCCGAGTGACCACGTCTGGTCAGTTAATACTGTCTTATTTTACTTACATCGACTGACCAGGTCCAGCCAGCTAATACTGTCTTTATTCTACTTAAAACGTCTGACCAATTCTTACTGTCTTATTTGAATTGAAATGTCTAGCTAGGTCTGGCCAGTCAATATTGTCGTATTCTACTTAAAACATCTGGCCAGTTACTGTCTTATTGTAGTTAAAACAACTGACAGGTTCTTACTGTCTAATTAAAATGTCTGATCAAGTACAATTTGAGGTGTCTTATTCAGTCTATTTTAATTACTTTTCGCTTTCATTGGAAAAACTTTTGTCGTGATCTTTCTTCGGTGTACCTTGTTATGGAATAATTCATAGATAACATACATGAAACAGACTGCTACAAGTTTTAATCCTTGTCCATCGTTCGAAAACAATTTTTCTCGCCTCTATGGAGATTCCATCAGTCGTATCCACGATGTCAAAGATCCGCCACGCGACGGATAGAAGTGACTCGCAGGTTAGAGAGAGGACTCGACGTCACTCGACTTCGCGAGCCCGCAGAACGCCGCGGCGTCGAATTAAAGCGTTCCCCCGGCGCCAAGTCGGTGTCGTAGTGCCAAGGCCAAGGAAAAACGAGGAAAAATAACGATGGCACAAACGGAATCCGAAACGAGAGAGCTTTCGACACGGTCGCCCCTCTCCTCTTCGCGGAAAGCGAAGGCAAAGAGGCGTTCCCGTCAGACTACGATGACCCACAAACCCACTTCCGGCTGAAATAGCGACTGGACCACCTTTTCTCGCAGGAAAACGTGAACGAGCATGGCCGAAGAGTGCCGAAAGGAGGAATTGGAGCGTCTGTAGGGACAGTAATTCGAAGCGACAGGGTTCGAATTAAAGCTCTTTAGGGGTAGGTTGGAGGCAACGGCAGCCAACTGCACCCCCGCCAGCGAACAATGTCAAATCCAACGCTTACTCACGGAACCACGCGACTCCCTGACTGAATTTACATATCGCTTTATTACGGAACGCGGCGCGATTGAATTTCACCCCGTACGACGATGCTACGGCACTGTCAACACGCCCGCCATGAATGTTATTACGCCCACCCGCGAGAACATTGCTCGAAACCAGTAACCGAGTTCAGCTGCGCCTACGCTCGTTACGGTGGTCCTTGAAACCGCGATCGACGGTCCGTTCTTTTAGCACACCATCGTCACACGGTCGTGGATGCTTCTTCTCGTCTTTCAGCGTTGGTGTGCGATGTGTAGTAGCTCATAGCTGGTCTGTTTCATAACGGCACTACGTGGAATACGGAAGATCCTCTCGTGGCCATAAACTTAAAATGTTAATTTCCTTTTTATTTTGAAACCACGAGAGATATCGACGCCGCCAGCTGTGAGACATGAAAATAAATGATGTCCAAGCACTCCATTGAATTAGTAGAACACCATTCAGCGACTGGCGTACCTCATGACGAAGTAACGTGACCTGGAAGAGGACGACGCCTTCGTAGATAATATACTAACCAAATATTAGCTGTTGCGTAAGCGTGCACTCCAAGGAACGCGACTACGGCCTGAAAAATTCTCGAGCAAACGCGAAAGATTACGTAAATAAGTGTCGCCGTCTGTACGCCGTCTTGCCATGCTTGGAAAGATAACCAGATGGGCGTAGCTTTAGAGTTTCTGGAAATATGCGAACTAAACCATGATTGTTGTAATTTTCCTTGCTTTCTGTCTCGATATTAATAATGGAAAGCACAGACGAGGGGAATCCAGTTCAACAGAGCATGCTGTCGGTGAGGTAGACTTGTTTTATCTTTAGATTTTTCTGTTATATTGACACCATATTCTGTTTTAGCGACATGGTGTAATTTGATTCACTTTATAAGCTGTAGACCTCGTTCCCCTAAATGATGATATATTCTGAGAGTATTTATTAACATTAATCATTAATTTATTCTTTCCATATTCGATTCATTCTGTCGTTCACTTTTCAAATGTTCAAATTATCGGTGGCAAGTAAGCAAAATACCGATGTGGTAGTATATACCGCAGACAAGACGTCCTAAAACGTCTGCAGACAGCATGAAAGGCTCGTTAGGTTAAATTAACAGTGGAATGAGCGACTCGTAAACTAATAAGCGTTGACTGACAGTGTCAAAGTGTCGAGCGAGGAATGCATCGGATTTCTGATGATTTATCGTCCAAGAGCCACGTGAACTCGATGTTTCTATTTTTGTCGTGACTGGTGTACATTTGTAACTTCGCCAGAGTAACAAGAACCACTGTCGTAATTTTCGTATCGTCCCAGCAAATTAAGAAAGTCGGATCGAGCAAGTTTATCCGAGACCAGTTCAAAATGAATGTAGCAAGTACTTACACGAAGTAGCCTCGGAATTAGGTTATCGCGGGAGATGGGAAAAATTGATGAAGGAATGTTGCGTGTGACGAGGGAATTTATCCTCTTTCGAGGATATTGTGCAAATTACTGTTACAATTTTGCTTGGGTTAGTACGATACCTTTTCAGGTGAGTTGTTTCTTCATGTTGAACTGGATTAGGATAGCAATTAGATCATGATTTAGGTTTTGGAATTTCTATGTTTAGTAGATAGTTCCAATAGTTTGTAGAATTTAATAATTAATATTTTTATACGAATGATATAAACCATCGATATAAATGAAACACGATACAGTCGCAGATAAAAGAAGTTATTATACTTCGTTGGTCGTAGGACACGGGAAAGCTGGGCGAGCGCGCGGAACACGAGCAATTCGCGTAGATTAATAGCCGGACAGATAGAAACGCGCGGTCGACTATAACGGGCTGGAATTTTCCTTTGATAAGAGCCGTTCGGCCGCGATCGCAGATTAACGGCTGACAGAGTTTGACCGTCGGATAGTTTGAAAAGAAAGCCACGAAACGAACGGAACGGAAACACGGAGGCGTCCGGTTCGCCAGTAGAAATCCAGAGGCAAAAGAAACGAAAAGAAAATCTAAGGAGTGCCAGCAGTGCTGCCTAATATTCGAGAAAGGGGTTGAAACTAAAGTAATTAAGAAATATGGAACAATGTTTGAATGGAACTGCAACGCAAAAATACGTCACTCGTTTATCTTTTCTTTTTTCTTTCAGAAATGAAAGATCTTACTGGAGTTACTATGATTTTATACCTTTACTATATTTGCGTATGAACGAGTTTCGTGCATTCACCGCAATGAATGCTCTATTAAGATGTACGGGTGTGTGGTACAGAAAGAAATCGGACGGAAGAAGAAAAATCGTGGGGCTATCGGGGTTTCAATAAATTCGCGAACAGCCACGTTAATAGGAGCCGAGATAACTCGCGGCCCAGATCGAGATTAGGAATTTACGAGACGGTCGCGTTCTGTGCTCTCTTTCCTCCAACCCCTATAGCAAATGGTGGTCGAACAGGCAGGTTGAATAGAGGGAGTCTCTTTTCACCCATATCGCGACAGACCGCTTTGCTTCGGGCGTTTGCCAAGTTTAAAAAAAATTCTTCCATTTTTTAAAGTTATTGTCTTGATGCTTTGAAATCAAACATACAATTATCTTTACGTACGTTTAAATTGAGGAAAAGTTCGCTCAGTCGAATACGCAACCTTACGTAAAACAACCTAATAGTATCAAACATTTGCAGGTTTGTTAACCGTGTTCCTGTCTAACAATTCGCGTGATTTCCTCGTTAGACGCATTCTGCTTGGAAAAACTCACTTGCTGCATTGTTAATCCGCACGCTGGGCTGGGCGCAAATGCTTCCAAGCGTTTTTAGTGCACGTATGCGCCGAGCGCCAAGTTCTCGACAAGTTTACGTTTTAATTAGAAAGTTAAACTGTTTTCGGGGTCAAAGTGGCGAAGTTTTGGTGAAATTCTGCTACTCGACGTTTTAGTCCCGTACGTTATTTACAAGCATGCCGCAATAAATGGGTTAAATTTATTAGGTGACTGTTTGATCAGCGAGGATGGGAATTACCTATGGATGGCCATAAATTGGCAAGTGAAAGCGTAGTACATCTTAACACATTCGCGATTGGCAGATATTTTACGTTTCTAATACCAAGTACTGACGAAAATAATAAAATTCTGAAACTGGACATTGCAAATTTGTATTATTAGAGCGAAGATAAAAATTACAAAGTACGTTTTGAAATATCAATATTGTAAATATGTAGTGTATGAAATAAAAATATTTTCATAATTTTTTTCATAACCAGGAATAGAATTTGAAGCGATGTGAATTCACGTTGGCGGTCGCGAATGTGTTAAAGTATACTAAAAAGGAAATAATTTACCAAATGCTTGATAGGAAACTCACTAGAAAGTCTGCAGGATTTTCTAAAATGGTCACGGGAAATTCTGTAAATCTAAGCGACTGTCATCAATTAGAAAACTCGAACAATAGATCCACTTCGAAGTCCCTTGTAACCAGCTCTTGACCAGCGCTGCGAGCACTTCCTGTCCATAAATCTTCGCCACCTCCGTCCCAACAACGCTGCACCACCTACGGCGAATGTGTTCAATGAAATGTCAATCCTCGCTTAACGGATACATTCTAGTCCACGAACTGAATTCTCCAGTCAGAAGTGGTTTCTATATCGCTGACTAAGAACTAAATTCTTCCATCAGAGCAAGAATAAGTACTCTTATTCGTACAGACTCCGGTTCTGGAATTGAAATAAATTTCAAGCAACTCTGAAATCTTGTAGTTCAATTTGTACGCACGTCTGAAATTGAGACAAGTTTCTAGCGACTCTAAAACCTTGTAGCCCAATTTGTACGCACGTCTGAAATGGAAATAACTCGCTACCAACTCGACAACATGGTATTCCAATGAATACACGCATCGTGTCCATAGCTGCATAGCTAGTATCTTATCGTTACACTAAATATATTGCTTATTCATTCCATTATGCCTCTGACAATCACCACATAGCGTGTAATCCAAGCAATTGAACCGTATCCAATAAAATCTATATGTAAAACGTGATACTTCCAACTTCAAGTGTATCTATCTCAAAAAAATTTCGAAAACTCACGTAACAAATCGACCCAATTAAACAATCCTCGAGGCGCAGACGGCGATTTTATCGCTTCATTGTCTCCGATCGATGCTCGACGAGGCTCTAAAAATGCTCCATATTTTTGACCTCGATCGCTATTCCAGCATCGGAAAACAAACTCGCGGAACCGGTCCCGATCGCTGCTCCTCTCGTTCGCCGCACAATGAGTCATCGCGCAGACATCCTGGGGATTCTCGTTGCCGTCAATTTTTCGAGCAATTGTACATTCCGCGGATCGGAGACGGCGACATCAGCCACGGGAACGACGGGGATGATATCCTCTGCCTGTCGTTTGGAAACAGGTTCAGAACGGGTAATATCGCTGGCAAACGATACACGAAATAACACGAGCGAACACGTGAGGGGCTTGGATCTCGTGACAGGAAAGGAACGCACGGTTGCGAAATGAAACTGACGAAATTTGTCGGCATATCTTTCTCGTGGCAGAAAGACTGATACTACGAATTCTACCAACTGCGAGAATTTTCCAGCGAGGCGCGTCGAAAGGAAATATGCAATTTTTGGAGTATGGTTGCGGTATGTTTCGGAGTTTAGTTGTTTGAGGTGTGTCGTGTGCTGAGGATTGAGGACGATTGTGAAGGGAAAATGTCACAGATGTAAAGATGATACAGAATGGGATTCTTTTATAATTATATCTAGTTGTTTATGACCAAAAGAAAGAGTATACATCTTCTATTAATTAACAAATGCGAATCATTTTACAAGGGCCTCTATCAATATTAAATTGTGGTAGGACAGCTATCGAAGGCGATAAACACTTGCCAATCACGAGTCGATTACCGTTAGTCAGAGCTCATCCTGCTTCGAATTAATAAAACATAGACACGTCGCAACGCGCTATTCGTGACAGTAATAGGATGTTTTGTCTGCAATTTGAATTTAACCAGGAAATATCGACAACTGAATAGAAACTATGGGAGGACGTGTTTAAATTACAATACGATAAATTCACGTCGAAGCTTGAGGAAAGCTTGTCGAACGTTGTTGGACATGTGGATGGATAGCGTCGAGGTTTTATTTACTGCTCGCTAGCGAATGGGAATTGAATTCTGATTGTAATTTACGTTTGTATATAAAAAGTAGATGACTTCTATGAAAGCGTTCTATTCGAGGATGTATTTATCGACCAAGGATTGACCGAGATTTCATTGAATGCAGATTTGCAGGTGACGTAGCGCTGCAAGGATTGGAATGGAGACGGTGAAGATTAATGTGTAGAAAATACCTGAAAGGATAATTAAAGATGACGTCGGACGTGAACGTATTGTGTCGAGTTCCTAATAGATGACAGTCTTATAAGACAAACATTTACTATCGCAGAGTGGTTGAAGAATGTCTTGGGAAATGCTATGAAGCGATTTATTTGCAATGCATATTTAATTGAACTGTTATTCGCATAAACGACCAGAGAAATTCATCCCACCATATCACTAAGAAATTCCAGTGCAGCGGTACGAAGGGGCTCATATTTTCCAAAACGATAAACATTTTTTAATGAAACTTGATAGAATTACTTTTCAAAGTATGTTCTTCAAACGCATGTATCACACATTTACATTAGACATTCGGTACCCGTTAGAAAAAATTCCCAACTACTCCAAACGTTTCAAACGTGATCGAAATCAACTAAAAGTCTGCAGCGAGACGTTCAGGACGATTGGTCGCGGTAAGCAATCCCCCTGCTTCGTGTGTCGATTATTACCGTGGTCATCAGTCTAGTTATTCAATCAGCTACGTGTAACAGTGCGTGCCAAATAATCATTCATACCAGCTCCGCGCATACAAACAGTCTCGTTTCAATCGGCGCGCGTGTACGTGCACGCGCGATCCGCGTGCGCAAACACGGGGTGCACTCGCGTGTAAATGTGTACGTATATCACGTTTCGACACAGTAACTCATAATTGATAATCCCCATGGCGCCCGAGCCCCGCCGCACGAAACGCTTATTCGACACTCCTATTTCCCGTTTGAATATCTATTCGGTTACCGCAATTTCTATTTACGCTCTCGTCGATAGTTAATTATCAGGTTACGCGACGAAACGGTTACCAGAGCCCGAGAAAAGTGTAGGCATTCTTGACCTTCGACCGGCAGCTAGAAAGAAGGAATGCCGCGACTATCTTCATGCAAAGCAGTTCCCTTTAAAACTTGGCTAAAGACTTTTAATCGGCTTTGAGTGTCGATGGAATATTTGGGACATTTGGGAATTTTTTCTGATGGTAGTGAATATTAAATGAAAATATTTGAATGTGTTCAAAGTACATACTTTGAAGAGTTGTTTTGCCAATTTTCATGAGAAAATATTAATATATGAACAATTCACTGCACTGATGTTTTCAAGTATATGTTTTATGCATAAATATGTTGATGAATAAATATATACATGTATAAGCTTATTCATACACATATTTATAATGAAAAATTCATTTGATAATATCAAAACTTTTATTTCATTTAGTCAAACTTCTTCAATAGACATAGAGGGTACGAATATTTATGGGATTGACTGTATATACTCCTTTCATTCTCCATTTAAAGAACACATTGTAAGACATTTAAAAAATTAAAACTTGAACGTTCTTTCTAGCGTTGCGAGTACGAGGGGCGACGGCGATGATTTCAACTTCCAGTGAACGATTTTCAATGACTGGACAAGCCACGGTCCATGAAGCGGCCACACGAGCATACAAAATCCCTTGCACGAGCATGGCAAGTCGACAATGCCAAAGAATTCTTCGGTACAGCTCGAAGGACACCCGAGAGTCCTCTGTAAAAAGGGACGCACAACGGTTTCCCATTCGCTCGAGGATTTTTCTGAATGAGTCTCCCCATGACCTAGTCGGTGCACGTAATTTTTTCAGGAAAAGGAACCATCGTGGTTCGCATTGTCCGGTTGATATCGCCCATAACTGTTTTCCTTAGAATTTCCTGACGTATCGGAGTATTTATCTCGAATACTGTGACTCCGTGGCTCAAAAGGTACTCAAATTAGCGGCGCACAGCGGCGCTGGCTCGATATCGTTGAGTAAGCACGGTTGAAACCCAACTGGACGGCGTGAATCGGACTTTTAAAAAAACCTGTTCGCAACAGCTATATCCCGCTTGGTCGACGACACCGTCGTGTCCGTGAATGGCGCTGGTAATATTCGTAACAATGATGGCTGATCCTCGCGTCGATGAAAGAGAAAGAGAGGGAGAGATTGTTCGTGCCTGGACCAGACGTTGGCATTGGTAGTTGTTGGGTGCCACACGTCGATGGCTACAGCGCACAGAAGGGCGAGACTCGGCCAGACGCTGGGCGTCCTACCGAGTAACGAGGAGTCCGCTACCCGTCAAACCAGTTTTATCGACTACTTCCTCCAGGATGAGCGGAGCAGGTAGAACGATATTCACCTTTAACCACGGCACCCACCTTGCAGCCGTCGTTCCATCTATTGTGCAATGAGCAACGATCTACAGTGGGTCAAAAGACCGTTAATCTGGTCAAAACTAAAAAGAATTCTGGAAATTAAACATTTTCGGGTGTAGTGTAGAATGTGAACTTGACATAAACGGAAGGTACTTGAATTTTCGTCAGAAGAGGCAGTTGTGAACCTGTACGATCTCCGACCTTTCGAGTCTTGCGCACATGCGCATTCATCCCTCGACAAGGTGGTCTTATGGCAACTTTCTCCGCTGTGCACGAATTACACGGTGGTTCTGACATTCGAGCACGTGCGTCACGCTGATATACATGGGGGAATTGCATATATTCTAATATTGTGTGCGCCGGCGCTCGCGCCACGAATTCACGCGCGGAAGGCACGCGAGGATACGGAGCGAAGATCATCATTAACCTTTAACGAGCGCTCGAGGTGTATTTGGAAATCCATTAAGAGAAGCGCGAAAGACCTGCGTGCGCAGGATTGAATAAGTTTCAGACGCTCCGCCCAAAGTGAATGTTCACGACTCACGTTGCCCGATAATTATTTTCAGGACATACCCTGACGAAAATGAATTGTTCCGTGATGGCTAGTTAACGGAGAAATCTTTTGGGACGTGGTCGTAGCTAATACCTGAATACAATTAACACATTCGCGACCGGAATATATTTTACGTTTCCAATACCGAGTACTGACGAAAATAATAAAGTTCTGAAGCTGGACAACGCAAATTCGTATCGTTAGGGCGAAGATAGAAATCACAAAATATGTTTTAAAATATCAATGTTGTAAATATAGTCAGTCTCATAAGTATTCATACTCAGAGTGTCTATTGAAAAAAACTTATCTAAATTAAATGATAGATTTTTAAATATTTCATTATATAATATAATATTTATTTGAAAATATCAAACCTCGCATTTAATGTAGACAAATTTCTTTAATAATCATGGAAGGTATGAATACTTATGAGACTGACTGTATGTAGTGTATAAAGTAAACAGATTTTCAGAAATGTTTCATAACCACTAATAGCATTTGAAGTGATGTGAATTCACATCAGCGGTCACGAATGTGTTAAAATAAATTAACCAAAATTTGCTGGTCAGAGATGCAGATCCATTCCCATTACGTTCTTTGCGTTACTACGATAAGTCATGTTGAAATTATAATATCAGAAAACAAAACTCTTGACCAATATCCAAGGTCTAATCATTGTTCATCGCCACCTAGTGCATTCCAAACCCTCTCTGTAACAGCAAACATTTCAACCGGCCATTTCCCATCGTCGACCTTACAATTAATCCGAGATTTGTAACAGCCTGGAAGGTAAACGAACGAGCAATCACGAATGGAAATACTTTCGACTCGCATCGTTTCCATAATTGCTGTTCACATTCGATTTCGCGCGATCGGTAAATCACTCAGCCGCAGGCTTTCGACGATATCTGGACGGAGGGATAGCCGTCGTTTCTATTGATATCGCGTCGAGGTCGCGCTCGATTCTTTAAACCGTGATTAACGCGCGACTAATAGGCGTCATTAACTTTCGCTGTGCCACGATAATCAGCGAGCGCCGTGTAGCGATTGCTCGTCCATTTGACGCGTGTGAAAGGTGTATTCGAGTCGACGAATACACGGAGACGGAGGAACAGGTAATGAAAGACAGATGTCTTCGTAAGTATCGGTTCCTCTCGCTGGAAATCGTTGCATCGCTCGTCGAGTTTTTCAGTCGCCATGGCAAGCATGGAATTTATCAAAGGGGAGAGAACGAACAGTCATCGCGGCAGCAAAATAGCCGCACCGTAGCCATTTTCCAACCTTTACTGACTTGTTCCAGCGATTACTCGCCACTCTTGCGAAATTGCTGCGGCGGGAGACGGAAGGCACGGTCTGATATTGTGCAAGATCGCAAGAAGGGTGGACAGGTGATTCAGGATGCAAGGGAGGGAGAACCAGAAGTTGTACCAAGTAAGGGAATTTTGTTCTTTTAACCAATTCTAGCAAGATGAAGCAGTCGGGGTGTCTAATAACTCGACGGAGAATATTCAACGACTCCCGACGAAATCGCTCGTGCGCGTGTAAAGTTGCGTTACCGTGTTCAAGCAAGCGTTGTGTAGCACGCCACGGAGTGACTTTTCCTATGTACATCCATGAATAATAGTCGAAGGCACGACGACGCATACAGCAGCAATGTAATCCGCGCTAAGCATGCTTAAATCAAATAATCCCAGTTCTAGCCCAAGTATATGAATAATAATGTTGGAGTTGGAATACTTATAAAATATGCAACTATTAAATTATTCGGATAGCTTCTTATCGTCGTTATAAGATTAAATTACGATCTCCGGACCTATCACCTTTAGATCTTTATTTGTGAAGCCATGTTAAGTTGATTGCGTTTGAACAATTAAAATTGCAAAATGACAAATTAGAAAACATTCGATGCAATTTAATAAGGAAAGTACAGTTATTTCGACAAATTTTCATACTTATTCTTTTCGAAAATAAAGCGTCATATGAAAAAAATGTTATTCCACATTTTCGATTCACTTTTTTACGTATAATCACCCTCGACTCGCTTGTACCACCAGTTACGGGATACCCTGTATGTGAGCACAAAGCTACTTGTTATGCATTCGTCTCACAAAATTTGTATTTAAATAAGTATTTTACCCATCTCTCCAATTATCGTTCCAGTTGCATCTAATCACCCGACCATGACGCATTGTTTTGTGCGTTGCAACGCAATCGCTCCTCCCTTCATCCTTTCTCCAATGTGGACCAATCATCCCCCCCCGTTTTGAACAGCCACGATGCGCCTAATTGGTTTTTGACCGAGCATCAAGGATAAATCGTACTGTGATCGGTCATCGCAACGTGTTTTTGTAAGCGGATTAGCATGCATTCGTGCACGCTATGTATGGTGCGACATTAATACTCCCCACGCGCTGTTCGCAGAAGAAAACCTAGAGTATTTTCGAACGTAATTCTCGCGGAACGAGAACGCGTTCATTGTAACCATCAACTCGTGGATTGATGTGGGATGGAATCGATTCCATGTGGACGGGGCATTTGAAATTGTATGAAAATATTACTAAAGTTGTATTCATGTTTTGATGGGCGTTTGCTGTGATCAATTTTAATGCCTTTTGTCAATTATTTGTCAGCCTGTTCGATTGATCAAGAAGATTACATCGATATTTATTCTTCGCTGCGGAGTTCGCGAGAGCTTCGGATAACAGAGCTGATCACCACTCGATTAATATTTTGTATAGATTATTAAACAACAAAAACTGATTTTCGTTGGACCAGAGAATTAATTCATGTGCGCTGAGTATGCATTCATGTGAATTATTATTTAAATAAAATTCGATTCGATGAGACTGATTATTTTTATATCATGGAGAATATTTTATCCGAATGATATATGCAATGGTAAGTTTTTTATCAGTCAGAAGCTATTCACTATTCAAACATTTTAATCTACATAAACATCGTTTTGATATTTACATGGATTAATATCACTAATAAATTAATTTATCCACAGATAAAACATTATCCACGGCTTTGATGTGCCACACCTTCAATTACTCAACGAAATTAGCCATCTTGTTCGGTAAACATAAATTAAGAAAAAGAGTCGTTTGCTCAGCTTGAAGAGTATTCATCCCTTTCAATAACCAGGTAAACGCGGCTCGATGGAAAGAAAACTTTTACCGGAAACCCTTCTCCCATAGCGCTGGATAACGGTGTCTGTCGTCGTGCGTCACTCAATTAACATGAAATTTTCATCGTTCAATGCACAAATATTACCTCGTTACGCCGGATCACGATACATACACAAGCGCGCGGAGGGTTTCGTACAAAGCTGATGCTCAGTCGGTCTCCATTCACAGGGTCGTCGAGATAGCTGATGCTTCGGGGGGAAATGAAAGGCTTTCTCATTGATATTATCTCGCAAAGAAATCTCCAGGGTCTTTTGCCAGATTCTACGGAAACACTCTTGACCCAACGAGGGTGACTGTCGGAGCAGGAAAGAGCACACATACATGTTTGGCTGTGAAACGAGACAACAAACGTGTGTCCACATAGTCGAGAGAAACGAGTGAACCATGGCAGTTCACGGCGGCATCTGGGTTAGTGGACCGTTAAGCGATAAGAATATTACGGTTAGATAATTATAGATACATTGTACAGCCACATGTGTTCTGCATAAAGAATCGGTAGCGATTTACAGGTGCAAAGTGACAGACGCGTATGTGCAATAATTGCTAATTTGGGAAGAGCACTAGTGTGTAAGTAAATTTTTTTTCATTTATTTAAACCTCTATGAATCTCTCTAATAATGAGAATTATATGGCATTACATAGGTTTGTATATGATACAATTAATTTTGTATCTGAGGGTTAATAAAAAGTACTTGTTCTTATTTGTACATTATGTTTTAAATGTTTATAGCATTTTTTTGCTAAACGTATAGATTACACTCTTTTATGAATTAACATGAGTGAGAACACGCTTTACTGTTTGTCGTGTAGGTAAATACTCTTATTCGGTTTGCACTCGGATGTCCCCTATGAGGGGACATTGTAAGTCTAAGAAACTTTGTTAGTGCCACTACATTACACTAGTGACAAATCCTTTGTGTTTGCAACGATGTCAATTCAAGTCTTAATTAAGTCTAATAATACCAAAAAGACACGTTTCCAAAGTTAGACTATTTTATGTAATGCGATTCCTGTTCGCACATTTTGCAATGAGATAGCGCAGAGTGTAAAGGGCTAAATTCCTGAAGAATTCAAAATCTTTCTTGCCAAATGCTACTATCCGTCAACGTCAAGAAGTTTTAGCTTAGTTTTCTACAAACATGTATAATATCGCATGAATGAATTGTATTCCGTACATCCTATAGGAACAGCCATGATTGCAATTTCTTTAAACTTCCAACCCCATGTAATCTTTTAACGGACGAGACCACTCGCAGGATACTTTATACGGACGATCCTCAAAATTGAGCACCGAAATCGTCACGCTAGGGTGAACCTTTCTGTAAAAACGGGCCGAGGAAACGCGGAAGGAGGATCATAACCTGTGCCAGGAATTTTTAGAACGCAATACAATTTCCACGGAGAGCCCTTTACCGCGCAAACGCGTTCTTGAGAGGTACACGATGAACTTCAGCCACGCGCGTACACGAGTTCTCGAACTTCGTTAACCTTTTATTGTCACCGGTTTATTTCCTCTTATTCTCTTTTTTTAGAGGAAAAAGAATTAACGACTGAGGCACTAAAAGCTGAACGTTCTCACTCGAAGCGGCGCCATCCGAGAAGATTTTTTAAAGAAAATGCACCGGCCACGAGATACGAGGAGGCCCGTAAGTGTTTCCCTTCCGGTGATTAATGCCACGTTGATTAATCGTGTACTACGTCAAAAGTTGAGCACGCGGTAGAGGCTTAATGGATCTGGGTAGTTTTAAAGAAGCGCGATCTAAGGTTAAAGGTGAAAGACTGTGCTGGCGCCGCGAGATAGCGCAGGGGAGAACGAAAATGAAACCTTTATAAACTTCGCCTTGGTCGTCGGTTGCTTCTTTATTATAGACGAAAGTTAAGAGCGAGGTTGACACCGAGATCACGGGATGAGAAAGTTTGCAATCTTAATATTCATACTGCCGCGTAAACGGGGTAGAACGTAGAACTTTAAGTGTCCCTCGTGGGTCATTACGGAAGCTGCGTAAATCTCAATTTCTATACAAATATTAACGTACTCGATGTGGTAATTAACGAGTCCAGAGAAGTATTAGAAGAATCGATAACTACAAATAGCTTCAAAGTGTAAATCACCAGTATCGTTGTGCAATGCACCCCAAGTCAGAACCTCGATGCCCGTCCTTATCCCGATAACGCAAATGGATTTTATTACGGCCTGTTTGGTAAAAAATCGCCTGCCACATATGGTGGACAAGCTTGATACTCGACGATGGTTCCATTAGAACTCGTGACAACACGAGTGTAATCAACCGAAGAGGTTACGGCCGATTAAATTCACTTACGACGGCGCTCGAGGATAGCAAGGCTCGACTGTATCAAAGCTATTTCCGCTTCGCGTCCACTCGAAAGACGTACGACGGTGGATATTGCGCGGTGTTTGCACAATATTATCCAGCTATTAATCAGGATTTCGCGAGGGCTGAGCATGGAGGCATGATAGACTCGCGGAGTCCGCTTCGTTTTAATTCGCATTACATTCCAGCCGCGATTTATACAGGGAAAAACGCGACGAGGAGTCATCCCAGTCCAAGAAAGAGCGAACGTTGCTACGCACCAGTCAGGAATTCGTTTTTGAGAAAAGTAGGATTAAAGTAGCTATCACATTCCATTTTTTTCTCAACAGAAAAGTTTCTTAATCCCCTTCTGAATATTTCTCGTTTGTCCTGGAAATATTCACCTTCAAGCTCCAGCAAGAATATTAACCCTTTGCACTTCTATGTCGAGTGTGACTCGACATCAATTTTTGTTTCAGGAACTCCTTTGTCGAGTCCCACTCGACATTCTTTCATGTCCAAATTAATAGGGAAAGCCTGGAACAATGATAAACACGATCGTTTAGATGAAAAGACTCATGTGAATAAAACTGGTATTTAAGTGAATTTGTTTCTTCCTTTATTTATTTAAATAGTCTTTTTTAGTTCAAGTAAATTTCAAATAAAAACACTTAAAAGTATAAAAGTATATAAAAGTAAATAAATCGGAGTGCAAACGGGGTTAAAGTAGCTATCGCATTCCATTTTTTTCTCAGCAGAATAGTTTCTTCAGCCTCCCTCTGTATATTTCTTGTTTGTCCTAGAAATATTCACCTTCAAGCCCCAGCAAGAATGTTAACACAACGATCTTATCTCGCTCCGATCAAAAGTTCTACTGAACATACTCGGTGGTCTCCTGAGTGGTAGCAGACAAGCGGATGTACTAACTAACCTATCTAGAACCAACTACTAAACTAATTGATTTGAACTGATCGCTACAAGAGACACCCCCATTGCGATCAAGAAATGCTGCACACTGGTTACAAGACAGGAAATTCCAAGCCGACCGGGAAGAAGGCGCATTGATACGAGTGCTCGAGGCACCGTTAGATGCCCTTAGAGGAGCAGCAGAAACACCATCGATTCTAGTTTTAGATACGGCGCGCTCGAGATGTAGAATAAAAAACAAAACACATACAGATACACAGGCAAAAAGGAATGGAATGAAAAAGACCCGTGTTCTGCTTCGAAACTCACGAATATGCGCGCGGGGGGGGGGGGAGATACCAGGCAACGTTTCCGCGGGCGTACACGCTTCTGTGTACACGCACGCGCGCATAGAAATTGGCTTGATGATAGAAACGCGGATTCGAATGCGATCGGCGTGCCTCTCGAGTTTAGTTCGGTTGTTCATTTGAAACAAACGGCATTTAATCTGCCGCTGTTAGACATGCTCTGATACACCGTAGATATTTCCAACGTAAAATTTCATTTCCCTGCGCTCCAAATTGCCCCGTCTGATCGATTCGGCGACGCCAGTTTTCGCACAAAACGCGTTACGATTCGAACCGTTTCGAGCTATCGGCCCACATTATTGCGGAAAAATCGCCGAATCGATTGTATAAAGCTGACAGAGTGTGCCCCCAGGGTTCAAATGGACGATCGTAATGTACACGGCATTTTTAGTTATCATGCATGTCGACGGTTCTGGATCGGGATAATAAAATGTTCCGATCCAATTTTAGTACACCGCGTAAGGTGCTCCGTAAAATGCGGTCGTTACTCTCACGGCAGTTTTTATACGCAAAGATGATAAAATGGATTCGTAGACAGATGCTTGTACCGCTTCGAATGACCAAAAATTATTTAATTATTTTTCTTCCCTTACATATAACTTATTGTTAGATGTTGGTCTAAAATGTCTAAATATGTGCATCTTTAACTATCTGGATTATTTTGTATAAGTTTTTTCCTGTGCTCCATGCTTCCTTTAAACTAGTGGGTAGTTATGTTGTTTGCGGAGTGGTTCCGTATTTCTACAGGTAAATATTACGTTAGAAGTTCGTTACACGAACGGCAGGTGGGTATAGTGATCTTCTCAAGTAGGTGTTCATGCGTGTATTTTGTATGTCCAATTTTGATACGCGTAATTTTGACTTGTTCTATTCTGTTGAGGTGTCCTGTGGGTGATCCCTCGAAAAAGTCATCTGATATTTTATGGATTTTTAGTATATTTTCTGTTTTCTAAATATTGCTCCACTTTTTGTTAATCTAATCGTGTAAGTGTTTTTTAACATCTTGCAGAAGGATTGGTATTTCGTGATTTGTGGTATTATTGATGTTGGTTCCTTGGCTGCTGGATCAGTCTTTTTGTTTCCAGTATTTAATTATTGTATTTATCTCTCGATATACTTGTTAAACACTACATTTGGCGATACTTCTAATAACGAAATGTCGATCTATCCGTGGATGGTGAATCAAGATCGCGGCTCTTTATTTTCGTGTATAATTTTGTAACGTGGCGGCGCTCTCGTTGACCTGAATTCATTTTCAAGTGCTTAACAGAGTATAACGAGTGCACGCGCTTCACCCTCGTTCGACGGGAGGCTTCCCTCTCGCGCCTAAAGGCCAGAACTCTATCCCGCCAACGAATTAATCGGTGAACCGTGCCTAGGTATCTTCTCGCGCGTCAGCGATTCACCTCAAAGATGAATGGGAGGAAAAAAAGAAGAGAAAGAGGATCGGTTCGTTAGCGATTATTTTTATATTTATACGGACCTCTCGCTTCGCGCTGACACGATCTTAAAATTTAAACTTTTCAAATCTGAAAAATATTTCTGATATTTCTCGCATCTACCGAGACAATCTATCTATTACTCCCATTTCTGCTTGCTTTATCGAATAACCGACAGATAATCTCCAATTCGTAATACACCTGGTACGGTAAATCCAATGCCTTCTGTGTGCGCCAAGTTTCGAGCGATATTTCTTACCGTGATTATCCGGTACAGTAAAAGATTTGTCTCGCGTAATTCCACGGCGAACGAATTGCAAAATAAAGTAAATACATATTTCTCCTGACGGAAAACAGCAGATCGATAAAACGCGTGGAAGTCGGATCGATTCATCCGCCATTATCGCGGCTTCCAATCGCATCATATCCTTGAATCCTGACGCAAGACTGCGGAATATATAGCAACCGCTGCTCCGATCGGTCATCACGATCAGATTCGATCGATTAACGAGCACCGTCGAGTTGCCACGATAGAATTTCAACTGGAATTTGAATTCCAGCTCGGAAAATGGGAGTGTCGGTGAGAAAAAAGACGCTGCGTCGCGTGATCTCGCACTTAGCTGTAATGCGATACCCCGACGTTACGTTCAGGGGAGGATTAATGTCGATTATTTTACGATAACGCGGCACCACGGTCCGATGAATTCTATCTATTGGAATCCGTGTGTATCACGGAAAGAATTCGATTAATATTTCTGAGTCGACGAGGATGGGAAACGGAAAGCAGGAGAGTTACTCCAGCGATAGATTTTTCAGAGTATGGAGAGAATTCCTATCGAGAGGGCGATTAATTATTAATAAATTATTGAAATAGATGTTTTCAGAAAGTTTAAGGACGATGAATGTAAAATGTCAGTGATTTTAGTAGTATTTAGCCCTTTGCACTCGGATGTCCCCTATGAGGGGATATCGTCAGTCTACTGCAAACGTAAATCCTTTGCGAACTCCTGTCAATGCTTCACGAAAGCTATAAGAATTTATAATCAAGTCTAACGATACCAAAAAAAGACGTTTCTAATAACTTTATCCTGTGTAATCACTAATAAAGTTTACCTAGATCTACGATGCCCTTGCAAAAGAGACATCCGAGTGCAAAGGGTGAAAATGTCTCTTTGTTTGCACCTACACAAATATTTTCACCAATCGCATAGTGTTCTTAAAAAAATTCAAAAAAACTCCGAAGCTCGCCTGTAAAACGAGACACTGTGCGAACACCACGCACCATAATCCTCAGACTCGCGACGGACACGCAATGGGGTGCAATTAAACGGGCACTTAAAGAACGTCACGCGCTATAATCCCCGTACCGATGTCGACCGCAATAAACTCGACGAACGTTTCGGGCCCGCAGTTTTCCAGCCATTTCTCGTCGCGATTTATGAAGCGGAATACGCAAAGATCGAGCAGGACGTTACCGACGTATCGTGCACCGCATCCATTACGATGCACTTCCATCGTGTGCACCACGAGACCACGCACACGCTCGTTCGCACTCGTGTGCCACGGCGCATGCACGACCAAAGTCGTATACATTTGAATAACGCTGCGCGCATCGATACCAACCGAAACGAGCTCCCGCGACGTACAGTCAATCTATGTGATTTACGTTTATCCTTACTTATCGTTTATCGCTGCGGCGCGCGATGTGCCCACGCTCTTCCACCAGAAATTGACAGACACCCTTGCTCGTTTCGCCGTAACACCCTTCGATTCTTGATAACTCGTACCTGAAAGCAGAATGAACGCAAAATTAGACGAGATTTGGATTAATTAGATGCAGGATAGAGGCGTCAAATCAGGAACTTCCAACTCCAAATATTAAAAGATCTTTTCCAGAACAAGATTTACGATCCAAACACGTCAAACGTGTCGATGCAATTTCTCATCAAAACTGAAGAAGTCTATTTAATATCTGAGTAAGGGTGCAATCAGCGAATGTCCATGGGGTAACAGTAGTCGATGTCTGATCGTTAGCGATCATTCTCGCGAGACTGGTATCGCGCGCGATAAGAGATTAGCATTCGCGCGGCGTGTATGATGCACGCGCGAACTCTCGACGCGGCTGTTCGTAAATCGATTTCGATCAGCGTGTAATGCCCGGTGCAATTCGTATCGGCGATAACCGGCACTCGGCACTCCTAGCATTAAGATTAATTACACCGTACACGGATCCTCGCGTGTCGATGGAAATACGCGCTTGATAAACCGGGCGCCGTGTGAAAATTAATTTCGACTCGACTATCGTGGAAGTAATCGCAATTACGAAACCGACCGCGGAGATCGCGAACGATACCAAAAATTACGTGCAACGTATCGCGGAGAGTTGATTAAACGCGTTATGATTCGCCGCGACATTTCCAGCCATCGACCGGATTCACCTGCGAGTCGCAGACGTCTCCAGCTGTTATCGCTTTTATTTAAACAACCATCGATAAGACTCCAGACACGATAGCGAGTATCGTGGAATAATCAGAGCCCCATTGTACGACGCCGTCTCGATTTTCTCCGATCTTCACCGACGATACACCTCATAATTCAATGTGTAATATTAATTACGGCGGTGCACGGAGCTGGACTTCGCGGTACCGCAGTGGCTCGCATTGAGAATTAATTCGGCCACTACGGACTCGAAGCAATCGTGTTTGAGGGTTATCAGCTGGTCTCGTGAACGGAAGTCATAATTGCTGGATCAACTGAACATGTATGTCTGTTTTGCTCGGCGATTATTCTGTATCAGAGAACGAGGAAGTAACTCCGCAGACTAATAAACAAATGTAGAAGTATACTTTCTATTCGATTGAATATTTAAGATTTCGGTATTATGGAGAACTCATGCATAATAACGGATCTTTTCCACGTTAATAAATAAAGTAATCGACGCTGAAACACGGATCTCGAGATCGGTTCTTCGTCGACTTTATAGATGATGGAATCGTGTTTAAATATTATGAAAAGTCCTCCTACGTCTTCAAGCCTTCTTGCCGCTTGTAATCGATCATAATCGACTCTTTCGTCGATGTACAAAATTAATTTAACGCCAGCTCGTGAATTCTTGCGTGTCGATGGCTCTCCGATCAGTGCGAATTAATTTCGAAGCAGACGCGTCGAGTAATCGCAATTATGATCCGTAATCGATCTCCCATTCGTCATCGATCATTCCCTGCTCGCACGCGTGATCGCGTCGATCGAGAATCGCGAGGCTAGTCACACGAACGAAAGCGCGTTTAATTCAAGCGAAAGCGCGTTTAATTTGTATCCTATGGTGTTCGCCAGCGATCTTGGGTCAGAAGCTGGCCATCGACCGTGCAGAACGGAAATGCAAATATGCGCAGCGTTCCTGGTATCGTGAGAAATAAACAGACAACTCACAGACTTTGGTCAGAGAAAGAATTTCATTTCGAGGAACGTTTCCTCCGTTAGTGCGACACTTTTCCGCGCAAAGGAAGCAAGGAGTACGTTTAACGCTTTATACCTCAATATTCTGGTATATGAAACGCATAACAATTGTGCATATCTTTCTTGTTTTATGCAAATTAAGCGTTAAAGTATGAACGAGACAAGGTCTAAGAGATAGAGGGAGTCTGCGTACCTCCGAGGCTTGTAAACCACAAATAGAAGGCCATAAAGAAGTCTTCTTCCGTGGGTATCAGGTAGTGTTGAATTTTGTGGGACACCTGTCCATTAGAGGACAAAGGATCTGTTAGTAAGAATCGATGGTCAGACCCGAAATTCGTGAGGATAGAGATTCATGGCGGAGGATCTCTGATTTGTGTGGGACAGGTGGCTACGATACAACAGGAACGAAAGCAGGGCATGACAGAGGGAAATAAAACAGGCACGAAAGATGAAGAAAAACAGCTGGAAAAAGATTCCACTATCCAAATAAGCGATAACTTCTTCAAGCTGTCATTGCAAAGAAAACCTATATTTCGAGGAAAATTCAGAATTTCTGAAATATCCCTTGATTAACTACGAAAATGACAAATATCGGTAATAGAGCTCGAGCGATTTAAGTTAGACCTATAAAACATCCTCAAAAGCATCTGCTACCTTTCCCAATACCCTTTCTAATGAAAAAATGTTGAATTTTCTAACAACCCAGACCAATTGATACAATCGGTCGCTAACTTTAGGAAATAAATCCGAGACCTCTCTCGCTCTTAACGTGAATCGAGGCTAATAAACTGTCACAGCTGTGACGCAAGTTGTACGCGATCCAACCGTGCTCGGATGAAACAAAAACTGGTAACTTGCTTCGAACTTTCCATGTGCTATAGTCGGCGGTAGGGGGAGTCCGCTATCGATGCTGCCAACACAATAACACGCCTTGCGGTGAAATTGAATCGAAATCGCTCCGGTCGCAGGCAAGTTTGGCTAAATAAGTTAGCAGTCCGCTGATTACAGGTTACGAAAGCAAGAACTGACGGCTTATTCGAAGCGTCTCGCAGAATCGTTATCGCCAATACGCTTCCTACGTTCGTGCATCCTCTCCAGGACTGGCATAAACTTTTAACGATCGCCTAATGAAACCGCGCACTAGCACTCGCGCATTTAACGATCGCTAGGAAAATTTTGCATAAATTCCTCACCGGTTCTTTAGGATTACTGTAAAAATAGGTATTGGTCGACCGAGGTAGGAAGTAGGCTCAAGAATTCTTCCACGATGGGGATGATACACTACTGTTTATGTCAGGGATACTCAGGAAAGAATGGTTTAACACTAAACCTACCACGACCGGTCAAATGACCGTTCCCAAATTTTTATATACAGTTCTTATATGCTACATATGAATTACATACAATTGTTTCATGCATTATTCAATTTAGTTTTACGTGAAACATTTATGCATTCAATTGAAAAAAGAGTCTTTAAGACCAATTATTTGTCCTATCACGATCAAAATAGTTACAAATGAACTTCGGTAGGGTTAGTGTTAACACGTTGACCGCTACAGCCACATATAGATGACAAGAGTTTTCATTGAGAAAATAAATAAATTAATTCTAAAATTGAGGTATTGAAGAAAATAAATCTGGATAGGTTCGGTAAATTCTGAAGGGGTTGCAAAAATAAGTACTATTACAAATGTTGAATTGCATTATTTCTAAATGTATAAAAATAAAATTTCAGCATGGTAGGAATTTTCACGATCATTAGTCTGCCAGTCAACGTGTTCAGACACATTTTGAAATCATTCGAACGGTTTTCCATGTAATAGACTTTGCACAATGCAACAGAGAGATCAAAGCGCCTCGCTTGCCTTGGCGCTCACAATAGACGGGTGTCGAAAACAGTGGCTCTAATTTTTGGGCGGTCGAAGCGGCTCAACAGAGGCTATAAACTGGGATATCCCAGGCCATGCAACACGGACAGATTCGAGATAAAGTCCCCAGAACCGAGTCGGCTCACCCTGGGGTTATCAACACCCTAACCCGCGGGGCCAGCTAACGGCCGGACGTTCAATTATTTATTTAGTCTATCTTATCGTCTCGCGATGCTCGCACGAACCCGCACCGTCGTGAGCCGCGGTTCTCTCCGTTCTCGCCGCCTCGAGCAGCAATGCGGAATAGTCAACGTCGAAATCTGAATTGCTCCAACGGAACTAGTTTCGCTGAATCGCGGGGAGGTAGTCGCATGCCGACGCAATATCTGCAACGGTGTCAATCGGTTAACCACTGGAATGCACCCAATCCGCAAGTTCTGTTGCGAAGATATTGAACTGTTGCAAACAAAGTATGATAGATCATTATTTCCAAGGCTATTCTAGAATACATCGAGTCCTGATATAAGTTACGCTGCGAGTATGTCGGGACTTTGTGGGAAAAGTAACAAACTGTAAGGGATATTTTTGTGGACGAATAAACACAGAAAGTAATTAAAAGGAAAAGAACTGAATAACTGATCTCACTAATGAATAATCCGAACATATATATTTGTATCTTCGCATTAGGTGTAGTATCTTCGTGTTAGGTTTTTTTTTTGAGTTTGATTGAAATCATTGTACTGGTCCCTAAAAATGAAGAGTTTATAGGACCGCGATTCTCGCGACGCAAACGTCGCGACTGATCAATGCGATACCGCTACCAGCGCGTGCATTCAAACTTGCTTACAAAACAATATCGTTTTTTAAGGGACCTGTCTAACAGCGTTAACCTGAATTATACGTGTGGCGTTACAATATTAAGGCAATGGCAAAACACGATTTCGTACCCTGGAGGACCAATTATGCGGACGAGTCGCTCGTCGAGCGCCGATTAACGTGTATTTGCGTTAACCAGCATGCTCTTCGTTATGCAAAGGCAATAGCATGTGGTATCGATCCGTAGATGGAAACGGTAAATCCGTTTACCAATATCCAACGTTGAATAAATACGAGAGAGAACGGATCACTCGGGCGGTGTGTATTTATTCTGCCAGAGGGTGTACCTTACGAGCGTGGCCAATGAGAAAAGTTTGTCTCGTAAATACACGTCTGGAACGGTTCAAGGGTTCAACCAGACCACCAGCCTGACGCGCATAATGTTTCGTCCTGTCACAACGACTGCATTGATTGCTCTCGTGCCAGTTCTCACTTGGCCCTTACGTGCTTGCAATAACCTTTTATCGTGGCTAACGTATACCGCGTGAGAGAAGACGGTGGGAAATCGACTCTACGATGTTCTATTATAATGTTCACATTTAACAGTGCAATTAATAGATTAATGTCTGCTCACGGCAATATTGCTTTCATACACTCTGAACTCGTTCTCCCTCGCCTATTGATTATTCTTCACACTAATAGATGTTCCATTCATGTCAACCTTCTCTGCTCGAGAATTATCTTTTAAAGCGATTCAGCGTCTGGCAAGACGCCCGAATAATGCCAAAAGGTTCAACGGCGTGGAGAATCATGCATCGTATTGGATAAGTTTAGGAAATAGGTATAGTGGATGCGATTGGTTCGAGAAAACGTCGACTGGAAGGCGGACACAGCCAAGAAAGGCACGAAACGGCTATTCTTGTGAAAAGTAACCGAGTATTTGTCGAATAAGCAAAGTTCGTTCCAGAGGTTTTCTTTGCGTTGCCCTTCCATAGGTCCTAAACTTCCATGGAACACAGTTCCCAAGCACACGAGGATCCAAACCATTCGATAGGTTAAATCAACTCTCACCTAAGTGCTTTCCGATCAACGAGATCTTGAGACACTTGATGGGTTTAGAAGTTTTCGCTATAACAGAGTGATAGCTCTCAAACACCAAGAGGACGTCAAACTTTAAAATCTTCGTTAAAGAACGACAAGGAATTTAATTATCCACTTGGCTCGTTATGTTTCTAGGTACAAAAAAAATTACTTTTTGTAACATTTCGGATACGCTGCGGTTCTCGGACAGGTTGCTTGTTGGTGCTCTTGAAAGATGAGTCAAAGTGTCGGGTAATTACTCTCATCTAGAACAACCTGCAAGTGCAGTGCTTTGGTACACTTCTGGCACTCCTTTGCATAGATTAGTTTACCAGAAAAAAAAAATTAGCGTGTTCTTCAGGCGTTCTATAATGTATTCTGCTAATTGTTATAGCCTTGGTCTGCAGGACTCAATTTGCAAGAACGTCTTTCCAAGGTGCAGTTGAATTTTTAGCTGAAGGGTAGTCACCCTGATTAACCATTCGTCATTTTATCATTTCTCCTCTCCACGATCAACAATCACTCTGATCAATTTGTCCCATGCATTTAGAACTTCATTTTACACATTATTCAAGGAAGGACAATAACCGAACTAAGCAACCAATTATACTACCAAAATGAGTTCCCTACCTTCGTATAATTTGAAAGATATAATATATATATACATATATATAATAGGCATGACCTCGGTAGTATCAGTGTTGAGCACACTTTCCAGCATAACGAGCGAAAAGAGTCACTTCCACGGGTGGTTAGGGCCACCGATAAAGTATCAGAGGCTCTAACAAAGTGCAAGTCTGGGAAGAACACAGAAAGTCTTCCAGAAAGCGCGATACCATGGGAGATCACGATCTTGCCACCCTCGAAACCGGCAGCGATTGCGTGTGCGCCTGGCGGGAAGCCTGGTCCCAGCTACGACGCCATAGAGTATCGCTAACGACGTCGCTCGACCTGCACGTCCGGTAGTGCTCATCCTCGAGGCTCGTTCTCTTTCTTCGTGGCTAACGCTCGCTCGCCGGGGGGTCAGGCTTAACGATCTCGAGAACGAACGGGCCAACGTGATGCCAGTTTACACCCGTGGCTGTCCTTATGCGCGAAAGCGTGGGTGATCCGCGCGAATTGTCTATACTGAAGCTGCGTTGCCACGACGAAACCCGTGACATGATTTATGGACGTTGTGACAAATTTTTCCATAATTTTATCATGAAATATCAAGATACCTTGTTTAGGGCTTTGCTAGTAGAAACCATCTGTAAGAGGGTCATCGATCAGATCTTGCCTCAGACGTGACATTTGTATTAATCATTCGAGGAGTCTCCGATTATTCAAGTATAAGTATATTAGTACCTATACAATTGGCTTGAAGAGATTGTTCAGGCGATTAATGGTTTTAGGATCTGCTAGATAAGATGTATCGATAAGTCCAGCCAACAATTATTAGTCTAACCGAATCATTAATAGTATTATTATCAAGTGATGAAGTAACTATAGAGACTTCTTAATTACCTTTTTTGTGTAAACATGAGGAACAAGTCAAATGGCTAGTGAAAGAGTTGTAGTAGAGATGAATAAAGAACCTACCACTATCTTTTTCGTTGAGTTTGTCGTTAGACTTCCTAAATCTATTTCTCAGCTTATCATTAGAAGAACACGATTGTATTATCTCTACCATATGTCAATATGATATAACCGCGTTGAAAAGCCAAATTATATTCACGAGAACGTTAGTGTTGGTGTAGATTGCTTGACCTATGTAAAGATTCGGATGAACTTAAAAAACGGTGGTTCGTCTCGGTTCTAGATAGATGCAACTTCTTAGCAGACGGGGTGGAGGAGTCAATCTAGCGCAAAAGTACTCGCAAGTTGCCCTACGGCTGGCAGCGATCACGGATGAGTAGG
Organism: Hylaeus anthracinus; assembly: GCF_026225885.1. NCBI lineage: Eukaryota > Metazoa > Arthropoda > Insecta > Hymenoptera > Colletidae > Hylaeus > Hylaeus anthracinus. Next base: position 5,199,865 of record NW_026533254.1, read on the forward strand.
TAGCAGGCTCGTGTCACGCTCCCAGATGAAATTTCAATAAAGCCCCATCGTCGGTTTAACTTCGCTAGGAAGTTCGCGGCTGTAAGAGCTTGCGCTATGAGGAAACCTCGACGAGCACAACCCCCTTTGGGAGGGGAGGATGGGGGTTGTGTATCCTCGAGGACCAGTTATATGAATCGAGCAGTCTCTCCTTGGGAACTTCGTTTCGGCGCCACTTTTGTCACCCTCAAGATAATGGATTGTAAATCCGATTCCTTTAAATACGACGCGTTCCCTGCGAGGAATTACGCGGTGAACTTTGCACGGAGATGACAAAAGTTTCGTCGACAATTGAATTCGGTCGGCTTTGTTCGTTGTTTGAATGCGTTTTATGACGAAGCAAATAGCTGGCTATTGGATTTTCGCCGGCTGAAAATGCAAATCCGGGGACCCCTTTTCAGGTAACCAAGCGGTTCTTTTTTTTTTTGTTTTAGAACTTGGTTTAACTACTAGCGATGGGGTTGTAGATTTTTGGCGTTGGTGGAAGATAGTAATCTTTTTGTTTAACGTGTAGGATAATATAGTACGAGTAGTATAAGGTAGAATGTGTAAAACAGAATAAACTGTAAGTTGGAGTGTGTTGTTTAAATTATGGTTGGTGCACGTATAATTGAGCCGTTCATTGGACAAATTGATTAACTCCATAAAACAAAACAAAAAGTTGAGAAATACGATGAAATAATGTACATTGTTTTTTAAAATTCCCTTTACAATATTCAAATAAATATTTTAGCGACTGGTGGAATTAATCGATTTTTACAGTGAACGGCTGAATTGTACACAGTCTGTATCGAATAGTTTCGCAACAGTTCCTTGAAATCACTAGAAGCGAAGTTAGGTTTACGAAATCATTTGAAGCAGTCAGTTGTGTTATGTTCACAGTAAACAAAAAATATTTATTAGTTTGAGACTTATATTATGTTATTTACTTAATTTTTTGGTTTGTATTGGTCTCAAAAACGGTATTATTGTATGTGATATCTTTTATCATTGTGAAATTAAGAAAATATGTGTTAGTAGTAACGTCGAAATCTGAAGGGGCGCGAGAATTTGTTGTTTACATCGAGAACATGATTGCGAGATTTATTCAGTGGATTTGCACGTTCCTTTATGGATACGTGGGGAAAGCGAAGGGAGTAATACGAAACTCCGTCGGTTGTAGAGCGTCTTCAAGTCAAGTACCCTGATGCGAGACAAGAAAGATGGCATGGGAAAATGTAAGAGGAAAGTAGGGAGGTAATAAAGGGACTTTCGCAGCTTTTCGAGCAGAAAACTTTCAGAACGGGGCAGGAACCTAATTTGAAAAGTACAAATAGACCGTGCTGCGGGCCTTGAAATTCGCAGTAATCTGCCAAAAACAGTGTCAACTCTGAAGCACAGCTGGAGAAAAGGCAACGAAAAAGAAATAGAAAGCAGCGTTTTAAATTGATGACAAATTGTAAAAGTACATGCTAATAATATTCCTTGAACAAAAGTATGCCAAGCATAATATCTACCTTGTGGAAACAAATAAATTCAGTCTGAAATGTCACAATACACAATACTCTGGTAAAAAAAAAACAACATTTACATGAATAAAATACTGAAAAGCTCCTGTGCTTTAAACTTCCCAGAACAGACAGCTCGCGACCCAAGGATTGCACGAGTAACGTAAAAGTGAAATAAAAGAAACTAAAAACACTAGAAAAATCGCTACAGCGCAAGAAATTCGTCGTTTTCAATTGGCCCTTTCAGGAGCACCTCTATGCTTAGGTCGCAATGCCCAAGGAATAAAAGACGAGTCGGTGGTCAGGTCACATCGATCGTTTACGAATTTTACGGCTCATGCCAGACGTCCGAGACCTCAAATAAAGCGCGGTCATTGCAGATGTTGTCGAAGTTGCGCGTGTGGTGCACCGACTACGATTTAAAAATTTCACGAACAACGTCAAGGATTACCTTACTGGTTTTACTACTACGGGTCGCGGCGCGTGCAACACGAGCGCGTCGAGTGGGTAGACTAGCCCAAAAAACAATAGCTCTGCCAAAGGAGCTCGAACATTCGATTTTTCTACTTTCTTATCAGATACATGCATATTTATATTTCACTATTGCGAGACCAATACAAACCAAAAAAATTAAGTAATATGATATAATCCTCAAACTAATTAATATTCCTTTATTGTAAACATAACATAACTGATCACTTCAAATGATTTCGTAAACATAACTGATCACTTCAAATGATTTCGTAAACATAACTGATCGCTTCGAGTGATTTCAAGCAACTGTCACGAAATCATCTGCTACAGATCATGTACAATTGTACGTATATGCATACGCACACACATAAGGTGACATTGTCTTACACCATGCGCCAAACAAATCATAATTTAAACAGTACACACCAACTTACAGTTTATTCTGGTTTACACATTTTACCTTACACTTCTTATACTATCTATTCTACATTATATTTATAATTTTCTTATGAGAATAACACGAATGTTTTAAGAATAATGTTTATATGAGTATTGCAGACATTAATCCTCCTGCAAAGTCTAAATTTCTTTTTTTTTATTCGGTCACTCACCGAAAAAATCTACCAATCTCTGGCTTAGTGGGATTAATCTCATCAAAATTTCAGATTGAAAATTAAATTCTGCGCTCCAAAGACTTTCGAACGACCGTTCTCGTGTTCGAAGGGATTGTAAATGTAAGTACACGGAATCCAGGACATCGCGATAAACATTTAAGAAGCAACGACCGGCGACTTCCCACGTTTCGAGTTGGTAATTTATTTACACCAGTTTCCATCGCCCCTAGATCGTTTACACGTCTTCAATTGGAGTCGAAACGGAAAGTTCGCGAAGCGACGAATAGCTATGAGCGGTACAGTTGCTCGTAACTATCTTCCGAGGCTGCTTTTTCCCCCCTCCCAATCTTCTTTAAGCACCGATCTGAAACGCTCGTCGTGAATGGAATATGTGAAAGTTTCGACGACGCAGAAAACTCGGTCTCTCAGCTACGTAGCCACTACGCGGAGGAGAGACCGCACACCCAGGAAGTTTCGAGCCTAGATCTCCGGGCGGCGGCATCTTGAGAGATATTGTTCAAGTTAGTGAGCTTGGCCTGGTCCCTTTCAACGTGCTCTTCCCGTTTCACCCGTTCCACAGTCCCACCCCCTCCTGGCCGTTCTCTCTTCGTTCCTAACTTTTTCCACGGTTCCCTTATTTGCTTGCTTTCTTTTTCGCGTGCATGGCCCGCGGTTATACGGTTTCTTTTCTTCAGTCATCTCGGTCCTGGCGCGCTGGGCTCTTCTCATCCGTTTCATCCCCTTTAAAAACTCGACGAACACGCCTCCGACTACCCCTTCCCTCTCAGCCACGGATCGCGAAACTGCGTTTTATTAAAACGATCGTCGTCGCCCCCGTTCTCTCTTCCGATTCTACACGGCCATAACTCAAACGAGATATCTTCTTCTTTCGATATTGCTTTTAGCGGCCGTTTTCCAATACGTCGGCCCCACGGCGGCCTTTCTCGGGAATTTATGCGCTTCGGGCGTTCTCCAACCCCCAAACAAAGAATTTTGCAAACGAACGCGCGATCTCTACCCGGAATTGCTTGCGGAACAAACGCAACGTAAATTCTACCATCGATTCCCGGACCCTACGATCCGTTATCTTCGTCAAAGGTTCCTGTGTACGTTTCACCCCCTCGGATCTATATTATTAGAAAGACAGAGGATGGAATATTCCTTTGTGTTTTGGAAGTTTGAAAATGTAAGGATTTTTGTATGTGTTGCTTTGATTGAAGATGGTTCCTTCGCTTAAATGAGTCGTCAATTGTAGAAATCAATTAGCTTATAAAACAAAAAGTTGAGAAATACGATGAAATAATGTACATTGTGTCTTAAAATTCCCTTTATAATATAAATTGAAATATATATTGCTGAATGCATAAATACAGGTGTAGCTTTCATCTAACGTTATATAAAATTAATAAGAAAAAATAGCCAAAGAATAATCGTCAGTAATGTTATAATTTTTATGTAACTGGTAGAGTTAATCGATTTGGTAAGTGAACAGTTAAAATCCAAAATAAAAAATGGCACTCGAAAGCGAGATTTATTACAGTGAGAAGGTGTGGCATTCATAGAATATGTCTGTCGGCTAAGAACATATTTCCCCGAGCTGTCTCAATCCTTCCAAGTATCGTTAAAGACGAATGTAATCTTGCGTTATCCCTACTGTAAAGTAGTATCTGTCCAATTTGTCTCCGATGCTCGTTGTTCTTTTACAGCTCGGCCTAATTCCTCTAATTGGTAGCAATATTTCTGGGAATTAAGCGTTTCGCCCAGAGGCGCTTGGTTCGCAAGGAATGGAGCAATTTCTATCGCTCCGAAGAAGGAGCTTTCGGTGGTAGAATTGATGATTAAAGTTTTCAAGACGGTAATCTGCTCTTCTTGCAATGCTAATGCGGATTTTCCATCATCTGCTACAGGTCGATCCAACAATATACCATAACCACCGCTCTAAATATCTCATGTTTTATTAATTTAATTTTTTTTACAGAAGAGGCATGAAATCCCCTCTGCTTTCGGCTCGACACTCCTGTGGTCGTGAGAAACGTGACCCACATTTCACCAGGCGCATTTCTCGTAACCCACATATGAATGAATAAGGAGGACCACGGGGCGGATAATATTTTGAAGCGCAATGAGCATGATTTAGCGACGAGAGAGAACGCCCGCTCGTAAAGCGAATAATGTTTCTCGTGGCGGCGGGCCGCGAGAGTGCAAAGTCACAGAGAGCAGCGCTTAAGTCGACAGAAACACGGAAATTTACATATTTCGTTCGAATCTCTAAAGCGTCTTGGATGCTTCCTTGTGCATTGTCTGCGCGAACAGTTAAAGTCCGCCTGTTTCGTGCGGAGTTTCAAGTTTATTGTCGTGGGACCTCCGTGACGCGCCGTTCCATTGATTTTCAACCATAACCGGAACTCCATGTCTGCCATTTCGGCAATCTGGCTCTACTGTATTAATGAAATCATAACATTGGAGAAATTAAGTTCCTTGTATTCGTGTTGTGTTTGCAAATTGATATTTCGACTCGATATCAAATCATCTTCAAGATCTGCATTAATAACGATAATTTCACAAAGCAATTTGAAAACGAATTTTTTCATAACAAGAACCCTAAAAAAAGATATTCAAACTGTATTCGCAGTGCTAGAATGTCAATAATACGTTCGAATGTTATGTTGTTCGAATAGTCGAAGCTTTAAATAGTCTGAACGACTCTAGTCGAGAGGTAAGCGAATTAATGTGTCCCTTACACGACGAATTCGTTCGTTCGCACCATAAACTACATGACCGCCCACGCGAACCCGCGACGGTGCTGTTTGCGTCTGCATAACAAAGCTCTTCCTTTCTGTCGCGGCGAATTCAATCGACTTTCCAAGACAATGACTGCCAACGCGGTGTGATATAATTCACGCGTGAATCGTTAATGCTCTTACGTGAACCACAATGGCGAACAAGGTGCGAGCTCAAATTCCTGTCCAATTAAAGGAATATAGCCTGTCGCGCCTCTGATACGCCGAATCGTTCAACGAGTAATTGCGTGATTAATGACTTAATAGACACGCCGACGGATAACGAGCTCGAAAACGGTGCGTTACACGAACGATAAGTAGCTAACAATATGTAGAACGCGATGGTTGGCTTGTTTATAAATATTAATGCGCCTGGTATCGGCGACAGTAGAATATGCATTTCATTAGCTGTGTGCCAACTACCAGTAGCATAGAAATAACACGATACATTACTCTCTAACAAAATCTACTGCTGTGTTTTCTAGACCTTCTTCTAATTCAGTAATCCTTTCTTTTTTTTTTTTAACTGCAAAGGTCTGTCGAGAAAATGCAACTTCTGCCGTCAATACACGTGTATATTTATCGATACATGAATAAATTCTTCTTCTTTTAGTAACGAAGAGTTGGATAAAAAGTAATTAAATCAGTTACTTTACATTTACAAAATACATCATGATTACTCTTAATTATTCATTTGATTTATTCTTAACATTTTATACAAAATTATTAACAATACTTCCCTTAAATATTAATAACAATCACGGTCCAGAATAAGTATTCATTCGAGACATTTATCGTGCGAAATTTTTTTATATTTGTATATCTATATATTAATTTGAATAATTAAAAATTAATTTCTGACAACAGTTATATTAATTATTAACAGTACTTGTTATTTAAACAATGATAAGGGATATAATTTTGCTATGATATTAATGTTTCGCAAATAATTTTCTCGATGGATTCAACGAGTCCTCGAATCGACCGCAACGCGATTATTGTTCACCCTTTCTCTCTATTCATCAACAAGCGAGCCGCGACCCTCGCAGATATACGAGGGACAATACCGCATTTTTCAATGATTCTTCGGTCGGTACGAATCCCGCGATCGCCAGTGCGCGTCTCGTGTTTGTCATATTTATTTGTGTCTAATTATTAATATTTTCTTAATTATCGTAGCTAGGTATTCCGACAAAGATATCGCTTCTGTCGCCCAAGTCGCGTCGTTAGAATATAAGTTAGTGTAAGCTAACAAGGGAATATATCGAATCGACACATGCCGATTTCAATGAAACTTACGTGGTACGTTAGTTCCCAAGAAAATATTTGATCCGTGTTTTTTTGTATCTGCTATCGTCCACATTAAAGGGATGAAAACAGCCCTCAAAGTTAAGGGTGTAAAATATATTTTTGGATATATCTCCGAAATTAAAGGAAATAATACGAAGCTTTCTTTTCTTAATTGTGGGTCTATAAATAGGGAATTTTTCTGAATACAAAAATTTTGATAAATATCATTTGTTTAAATAATATATTGAAAATTTATAATTTTTGTTTATTGTTTTTTATTAAATGTTAATCTATTTTTTTTACAACTTCGTGAATAGAAACTATGGAGAAAAATAGAGAATACGTGCTTTTTAAATTTGTTGTTTTTTTGCAATTTAGCGATTATTAACTTTACCTCTTTATAATATTAGAATAGATTGCGAAGTGAGTAAGTTAGGCGGCTTTTGAAAATAAAGTATGCTTAAAGCTGGCCAGATATGTACTCTGTGTAGCAACGTCGAGCCAGCTGTCCGTAGGTTTGTATTCTCTGTCTCTCAAATGTAATTTTAAACATGCTGCATTTTCAAACATCTGGGTAAAATATTCTCTTTCCCGTGTCCGTACTTTCATACTTTTATACAGAGTATGGTCAGGACGAGTCGGCACGCGTAAAAAGAAAACGCACCGTCTCATCAAGGTATAGTTGGACCTTGCATGAATGATGCATCTTGCAGGTGCAACGTTGCACTTGAGATGAAAATGAGACCACAAAAAAATTAATATTGACGTTATTCTACGGAAGAAACATTACCTACAGTATATATTTCAATCCTTTTAATCTTAAAAAAGTTAAACGGTAAGTGTGAGTTTAAAATTCTCTCAGTAAATCTCACCGAGAAAGCAAAGGGTTAACTTCTCAAAGATAATTGTCTGAAACTCTTCAGAATCACCCTCCATCGTCGCTTTGGTAAGACGTTTACATCTGGAAACGTATCCAGAGCGACGCAAGTTGAAATTATCTTCGAATCTGTTTGCCCGTGGAATTTCACCGCCCGTCAAGTTTCTGTTACGTCTTGCTCTCCCATGGCGCGTCAACAAACCTAACCGTGGCAGAAGGCAGCCAATTTACGACTTCCTTCGAATTCACGACGAATCTTCCAGGCTTTGCCTAGCACCGACGACGTTCCCCGCAAGCATTGCGATGTTTCCTCGTTAACGATGGCCGTTGGTGCTATTATCCATCAGTTTTAGCAGGCGCAGAAGTACTAGATTGCACGAATTGCTCGCTGTGAATATGAAATTGTATCCCGTAACGAGAGAGCGTCCCGTTGCGTGCAACGTTACACCTTGCGTCGTTACTTGAACGCAGCACGAAGAAGTGTTTCGGTTCCCGTTTGTCACGATGCACTTTCGAGTAGAATTTTTATAGCGACTATAGTTTAACTTTATCGACGCTTAATTCTTTGTGTACCAGCATATTAATTCCAGTGAATTCAGTTAGTAACATTCGCAGGTCCCATAAATGCTTTAAGCGAAAGACTTCGACCTTTATTTTTCGAATAAATGTTCGATTCCGTAAAATTATCATCCTTCGTTTCGCAAACATACAGGCCCGTCCATGAATATTTATTTTCACCAAATGAAAATTTCGTCCAAGTCCTTGCAACGGTTGCCAAAGGCAGCAGAAGCTCCTTCCAACGTAAACGACCTAACAGTATTACCAATCGCGACTCGATGAATTCATGCTTCCGTTTGCCAAAAAGCACAACCTCTACTGCTGGCTAAAACGTATGGAATCCAGGTTTGGTTCAGAGAGACAATCGGGGAGGGATTCCCCTAACGTCGAGCGAATCTGATTCGAAACAGACAGTGGGAGCTCTGATCGAACGAGTTAACGTCGCTATTGTTGACGACGACACGTTCTGTCGCCGCACGACCAAGGGACGTTATTACGCGTCAAAGGGCAACAACAATGCACGCTGCAGGAACGCGTTTGGTGGTCGTACATCAAGCACGCGCGCGTCTCCTGGCTCGCGGAGACTCCGATACCCTGCGAGCGTCGGGACGCAACGCGCATCGACAAGATGGATTGGTTACGGCAACCGGCCTGAGATGGATGCAACGTTTAGGCGACTGTATTCAGGACACATTTGGGCGAACGTATCCTGATGTTAGGTGAGGTTGTTGGGATGTTTTGGGGGTAACGATGTGGGAGGGAGCTTTGGTGTGCTCAAATGGAAGATGATTTCGAGAAGAAAATTGATGAAGGATGATGAATATCAAATTACGATGCACTCTGTATTTTGGACTTATAGGCTAGATCTAGGGTAGTTTTAGATATTAATACAAAGAAGTAGGTGTCTATATTTTTAATAAATACTACGGCTCTAATTGAGCCGTTCATTGCGCAAATTTGACTAACTTCATAAAACAAAAAGTTGAGAAATGCGATGCAACAATGTACATTGTTTTTCAACATTCCCTTTATAATATAAATTCAAATAAATATTATAGATTGCATAAATATAGATGAAGCTGTCATCTAACGGTGTATAAAATCAATGAGAAAGAATAGACAAAAAATAATCGTGAGTAATGTCACAATTTTTATGTAACTCATGGAGTTGATCGATTTGTGGAGTGAATGGCTCAGTTGTGTGTCCAATGGACAGTACCATGATCCGGGATTGGGTATCTCGATGAGACAATGCTAATGCAACGATCAAACTTTTTTTATTATTAGCGTTTTTGTTGTAAAACTGTTACCATCATATTCCTGACATTTTTCTGATTAAAATGAGATCAAACACGACGTAATTCGCAACATATTTACTACATATTGTCTCACCGAAATAATCCCGGTGTTGGTCGCCATTTTCGCATGTCGCTCCGTCCTCTTCTGCATTCGCTGTCCTTCTCTACAGTCGAAGTTTATTGGCAAAACATTAGAAGATACAATAACAACTGAAGGAGGCATGCAAAATCGGAGACCCAAAATATTGACACTCGAGGTTTTTATGTGTTACACTTGATACGTGTCGAGCGTCGAACGTAGAAAAGGACAGATAGTGAAAGAGAAGGAGGTCCAAGAAAAAGAAAACACTCGACAGAAGCGTATCAATCGGTGAGGATCATATTACACCGGTGGTCGGGGCTACTCGGGCGAAACTACGGGCAAAAGAAATAAGAATGGGCTGGCAGCGAGGGGGATGGGTATCTGAGAGACATACAAGGTGTCCCAGTATAAGTAATACGGAGCTCTAACTCCAAAATTATCGGCCGAATGCAAAATTTCAAATATGGAAATTGCATGGTAAAATGGGGTTCATGTTTCAGCGCGAACGAATTTTTGTTACCTTTGTTATTTAACGAAATATGATGGTCAAGTTTCGTTTTTCAAATGGAACTATATATTTTTGTTTATACCATGCGATAATAATTTTCAAGACGAATTCATTAAGCTTTAATGTATTTACCCGATTTTTAATGGTTTTCAAGCTATAACGCTTCAAAGTTTGCTAATTTTCAAGGAGAAAACTCGGTTCGACCCCGGGCGGTCCCATATGCGGTTCTTAAAATCGATACGGAGGGTCTCCTTTGGGATTCTAGGCCCAACGAAGGAAAATGGGAAGAATCCCAATATTCTTGGCCGATAGTTTTGGAGTTAGAGCTCTGTATCACTTAGGCTGGGACACCCTGTATATCCTAATTAATACTCTAAATTCATACTATACTCCAATTGTATGCTTCAACTTTGTACTTCAACTCTGCGCTCGAAACCTGTACTCCCTCCTCCACAAAACGAATATACCTCATGATCAACATTTAGAAAAATACAAACCTCTACAACTAGCAAACGAAATCAAATTAGACAAACATTCTTCAGAACTTATTTCAGCATTTATGAAATGGCGAATCCAGCCCATGGGTCCATTCTACATTCTACACATTATGCTACGTGCTGTGTGGTGTTCAAGTATAGTAGGCTACGTTAACGATATTATCCATCTTGCGCGGCAAGAACGCGTTACGTTCGAGTTGATGCGTCCGTAAAAGCGCATCGAGCATATAACGAGCCATCCTGCAATCGGTACAATCTTGCGACTATGGGAAGAGTAATGTCCCGCTAAAACAGATAGTTTCGCATGCCCTGTGTGGGAGACGAGACACGCTGTTCCTGCGGTTACGTTCGCCGTTTACACGATACCGTGACAGTAAAATCTTGCTAGCCAGACAGCGACAAGGATATCTTTGGCGTTTATTCGCGGCTGTCGTTTATGCGTTGCTCAAAATAATTAGACGGCCACCCTGTCGAATAAGCTTGTCGACTAATGAGCAATCCGATACTCGGGGATGTTACCGTACAGATATCGCGAAAGTCATGTACACGTTTATTTAGATTCTTTACTGCGACAAAGCAAGATACAAAAATGAGACGAATACATAAATATATATGTACGTACATATATTTAAATGTATTTTATTCACCACGTCATTCGTTTAGGAACAGTATCGAAAATTTAATTTATATAAAATAGCATGTCACTCACAAATGAGTGGCATATAAATTATTACTTGTAAATGTAACAAAGTTCATTTTGTAATCATTTTCACGCAAAACAGTAATTTACGATGAAAATGAGGCAAAGTATAAACAAATCTAAAATGACGTTCAGGGAAGCTTTCAAAAATCAGCTTGACAGCCAATCTATTAAACAAAATTAATCAACGTACGGATTGGTCTTTGACCGACGCTTAAAGATGAATAATAGCGAACGGAAGACCATTGTGATTGTAATTCGAAATGCGATAAATAACGATAAATCAAATAAAATTTACTCGACGATTATATTACGTTAAAAGCTTAAATTTATTTCATTGCTGTATGTAGACTACGGATTATGGGCATAAATATGTCGAAAATACAGCCAGTTACTTAAATTGATATATTGAAATTATTATATTCATTTATAAAATGTTTTCTGCATACATTGCATATTAATATTTGTAATAAATTCATAAAATTCGCTGTTTAATTATCTGGAATTTCAATCTGGAATTTCCAAAGAAGTTTATATCATGTATTATGAATAGCAGGATTCATTAAAATTAGCATTTACACCTATAATATCTCCACGTAGATAGCGGTTTCTATTTTCAAATTCTAAATACCATATTCCTCCTAATTTTTCTGTCTACTCACACTATTTCACGCAAAACGTCCTAACAATAATTTTGCTCCATACTTCACGTATTCATAGCCGATAAATTCAGTCTGCGACAAAGGCCTGACTCAAAGGATTGAAATGATCTGATTGGCTACAGCAAACCAATCCATCGTTTACCTGCTTACCGATTGCTGATACATTGCACGGAGCAATTAACGCTCTGTCAACCGACGATCAAACTGACAACTTCGAAATTAACGTAAAATTCTCAGGCACGGGTGGCGCGCCTAATTAGATGAAACGGTAACGTGTACTCTACCCAGTGACTGTCATCGAATCGCTCATTTTGAGCGACTGCGTCCCGCAAATTAGAATCGAAACCGACGCGAGTCGCCGTGTACCCGAATAAAGAACAGCTATCCATCATCGACGAAACGGAGAATGCAAATTTCGCTCGCTGGTGCACGCTTGATCATAGTTTCCTGTACCAAGCGACACAGAACCGCGCGATAGACTGCAAACGGTGTAATATCGCCGCTAATATCTCAAGCAACTACTACCCCAACTCTCACGACTCCTCATAACTTCCGCCCTCCGTCCTCGATGGTCTGCCATCGGTATAGGGAGCGCCCTTCCGACGAAGGGATGTTACACCTGAGGACTCCACGTATCGCGACTTCGTGGCTCTGACCCCAAGTGTGAGCAAATATTTACGAATCAACGTGAGTTAATTACACGTAGTCGGAAACTGTTCCTTTGCCTGTGACGTCGACTTTGCAGACCCTCGCCGACATATTAGATATTCGGGGCTAATTAATAGGGTAAATTCGACGTATCTATTTAGAGAAACAAGGTTTCATTTTAAGATTGCTTATATATACAGTGGGTTATAAAAGTATTGGCAAACCCAGTTTTCTTTGAATACTTTAAACTGTAAAGTAATCTATTAATATTAACTATGTGTGTTAGTGTCTTTTGACAAATCGCAATCGAGTTGACCGAAAGTACTTACAATTAGAGAACGAAGAGATATCGTCAAAGAAGCAATTAATATCGATTTGGGCGTGTTATATTTACTATTTTTCATTTTTAATTAGAAACAGAAAAAAGACTTTAAATCATTGCTGGCCCATAAATCCTTGTACCATGTTCAATATTTTTGGCCAATTTTTTTGGTAACTACAACTGAAAAATCGATGTGAACATTTAATCTTCTATTCCGTGGCCATAAAATAAGCCTTTGTCTTTCTCAAAATGGTTCTGTTGTTTCGTTTTTTCCATTTTCCTGGCTGTTCGAGCTTTTTTAGTGCTCTTTAAAGTACGACGTTCCGCACTTTGTAGCCGTTCTTATTACGAGAATCTGCAAATACGATACCCATCGTTTCCATTATTTTTAATATGATATAATATAATATTTTTAATATGATAGAAACATTGTACTTTTGATTTATGCAAAAAAAAAACTCGATTTTTTGAACCTGCTACACCCGAATTCCCCATTAAATACCGTCCTCCGCACGTGCGAAGCAATATAAAGCGTGTATCAAAAGGGGTGAATTCGCTCAAACCATTGGCGTTGGTTATACTTGACAAACAAATACACGGAGCTCGTAAATGTTTTTCCACCCATCCCGAAGAGCTTATATTATCAAATGGTGTCTCTTTAGAAATATATGTGTGATACGGAAGCTTTTTACAAGCCGATTTAACCGAGTCGCGAATGGAGAGGGATTATAACTGATCGCGGCTCCAATGCCTTTTGAACTCGTTCCACCGCGAAACATTCCGACAGTCATAATAGAATCACTGGTGCGTACTCGGAGATATCAGTGATAATGCAACGCGCAACCGTAACCGGCCTTATTAATTGCGGTAGACTGATTACCAATTAACACGTCGGGATAAAACGCAGGTATGGTTTCGAATAGTATTGCACACGTGACCTCCCTGGGGAAAACGAGGCAGAGGGAGAGGAATATTCATTTATTACACGCGTAATATGTATTTACAAGGGATGAAAATCACAGTGATGTATAGGTCATTTCTATTCTTCGTTAACTTCCGTGTTTAGACTGTTTCTATGTTGTTTATATATTCACTCGATTTACTATCATTCTAACCCTCTACATAACAGGAAAAAATGACTAAAAAAGTGGATAAATCTAGAACTACAAATGGGGATGCAATATGCAAATAAAAATGAAAAATACATTCATGTGAACATAGAAGAAGAGGGAAAGAGAGACCAGATAAGCCTAGCGGCGTATCAGAGACAGTGCCGCCATTCAAAACGCGTATTTGTTCCGATAAAATACCATTTGCTTCGAGCACCGTGTCACTGGACGCTAAAACTGGTCGACAATCTCGCCATCGCGCATTGTGTTTCGTCGTGCAGCTCTGGTGGTATCGCGTTAAAATTGGAAGCTGGGTGGAAACGGAAGGCGACGGGATAATGAACGCGTTCGGTGATAGGCTGCTTTTAATTTCGCATTCCGATCGCGCATCGCGTTAAATTATATCCGCGTCTAATAGCGACGGCCAATCGCGATAAAAGTGTGCTTCGAGCAAACATGAGCCGGCTATTAATTATCGACGATACGTCATAAATCAGCTTCGAGAGGAGGACGGTCATATTGAATTCCGTGGAACGAACAAAGACGTTGCGTCGATTCGTGTTAGTATTATAGTTGGCATTATGTAGCGTAACATTGCTGCTATGTTGCAGGTAAGTGTCAGTTCGAGATGAATCATTTGAATTGGAGCACATCTTTAGAAATTGTACAAGCATCGAACATTAACCATTTGCACTCGAGGAATTTTTTTCTGGTATCTATCAGCAACTTGAGATACTTTCTTAGCACTCTATTGCTCCGAATGCTAAACTTAGATTGATTTCGAAAATGAGACCTCTAATTTGAGAGGTCTTCTTTCTTGAGAATCAGGTCAGCTTTGCCTCACCGAAAATCATTTTATTAACACTTCGAGTTCTGAAGAAGTTAAACCTAAACAAACATTATTACTAGTTGATTTTCTACTAGCTTCTGTCGAACCTAGTGGTGATCGAGAATCACCTCTCGAGTGCAAAGGGTTAAATAAAAATATATGTATATGTATTTAGTGCAACATATGGATTAAGAGGACAGTGTAATTTTCGTAATTTTTGTCTATTATCTCATACCCTTCTTGCTTAATGTGCCCCCCCCCCACACACACACAATCGGTACCACCCCCTTAAAAAATGATCAAATGTACGTAAAAGTGTACCAAACACATGCACGAAGTTTGAGATTAATCGCTTGTCAATGTTTCCCTCTCGAAAAATTCGCAAAAACCTTTTCTCTCTTGCCTGCGAAGTAGAGAGACTCCATGAGTTGATCAGTTGTCCCAAGCGATGATCAACAGCGACAGTGACGTCAACGCCTATGTAAACTACGCTGTGCGGTTACGCTGAGGTGCGGCCGTCGCTCTTTTATGCACTTTTTGTTTATTCATTCATCAGCCGACGGTCTATCGATTCTGGAGGAGAGCCAAGAGAACGGCCGACTGCTAACAACTCCTCGCGCTGCCTATCTGCATCCACCGTGCAGAAACACACACGCACGCGACACATCGTTCAAGATGTCCATGCACAAAGCCTGCATCAGCGTTTCGGATCTATGTATGACGAGCAGTCACGCTCGTTGAAAAACGAAAATCGATTTGCGATTTTAGGTAACGTTAGCAGAGAATTGCTCGCGAATTTCCCCAGGAAACATTCTCCTTCTGTTTCGTCAACGTCAAAGAGAAGACATATGAAAAAGGAAGAAAAGGTCTCTGAGATTTCGCAGGTTTTGAGGTTTTTTAAAATAAACACAAACGGTGCAGAACCTTGCAGAATTGATAACCTTCCCATAAATCCCACTTACCAAGTATCCATCCACTCTTTGACGTCTCCATATAAATCAGCCCTATCTATCGGCGGATATCCCTGTAAGCTATGTCACTAGCGCCATAGGAGTTGATACGTGTCCTCGTAAGCAATTGTATTGACGCATTTCTCACACATACGTATGCATCGCTCATAGCTCCCACGCCATGGTAACGCTGATGAAGTGCTGGGTGGTATTCGATCCGTAGGTTAACAGCGAAAGGGACTAATATGGGTCAATCGTTTTAAGATCAGAGCTACTCGTACGCAAGGACTAGTGTACACTAATGCATTTTCTTGCTGAACATACTCGAAAGCCTGGAGCTTCGAGACAATCAATCTTGATTAAATAGAATGACACGAGAACTACGACGTTCGCGAAGTAAAGGAAGAAATTCGTTTTGATCGAGGTATAACCCAATTTCTTATGTATTGACGTTCCTCATTTGTTTATGCAGTATTATACAGTTATATTTGTATATACTTCTATCCGACACCAGAAGACGACGTCGATGGGTCAGATATGACAATTCCAGTTTAGAAAAACTCAATACTGATTAATAGAAATGGGGTATAATGAAAGAATACAATACTAATTATATTAAATAAAAATTTTGATTTTAATACTAAATATCACGAGTAAACTACGATCTTTACTCTACGAGGAGCCGGTCAAGACTAACTGACAAATGTTATAAGTAAAAGGTAGAAAGAATTTTTAGCTGTATACACTGCAGTATTTTCTCACACTGTTTAGACATTTATTTTTGTAATAAAATAAAAAGTCGAATTATAGTAAATATTCCAACAATGATAACCAAAGTAACTCATGCCTGATATCGTGGACGTATGGGGTGCGATACATACTGCAGGCGCAAAACAGTATACCCTATGATAAAACGACCCAAAAAGACGATTTTAATTGCTTCAGACTCGACATAGCATATTCCAGGTCTGTAACACCAGTTATCGACGACAGAGGCCTCATGGGGTCGCATGCCGCTGGTCTCAGCCTTGCGAGTCTCGATGCTGACATCTTGCAAGCCTCGATGCCGACGATATAGATCTCGCACGACGCGATACCATCAATCCTAAACTCTATAGAAGGAAACTCAGACCTACTGGGGGTTCAAACTCGAGGGACCCTATGGAAAGTACCTGACATGGAAGATGCCAACCTTGTAGGGCATGGTACAAACAACCTTAGAAGCCACGAGGCTCCATATGGGGTCTAAGACTCCTGCGGAGAACAGGGTGGTTTCTGGATCCTAGAGGACTTTTAGAGGTCTCAAGATTCCTGCGAGGTCTCGAGAAGTCCTGCAGTTCACGGGGTCCTAGACCCTCGGGACCTTCGGAGTTTTAAGACCTGCAAGATTTTCTGGCGTTCTTGAACCTTCAAGACTCCGATATATAAGTATGTCTAAGACCAATCTTAAATCTTGCGCATTATTTTAATTTAACTACCTTTTACGCTACTTTTTGTAGAACGATATACCTATATTTAAAGAAGCCACAGACCTAAACCTTGGAAGTACTTTTTGCTTGCTGCAGCTGTGTAAATAGACCTTAGGACTGGTTCGCTGGGTAATCTCCCCGAGGAGCCCGCTATCAGGCCTAGATCAAACGCATACCATTCCTGTTCCTCCTCATCGGAGGCAGCCCTCGGTTGCTACTTCAGTCGATTAGATACATCATGTAAATGGAGAAGAGATACCGGTAGCAGGAGTTTTAGAATGCTTTGAAGCTAAACAAAAACGCCTTCGTGAACATGTATACAGAAATTATTATTCTTGGGGACATTCAGCCTTGGGCAGACAATTGTACTTCTTTGAACGCGCGATTACGCGGGTGGTACTACTGGTATCTCCAGAGTTCAGGTCGTCAATCACTGATAGGGGACCTCAGAGTTGATACGTCTACTCCATTTGTATTACGATTCGCTTCGAGCAGTAATAGTGTCATTCACAATTAGCTGTTTAAAACGAACTATTAACTTGGCAGCTACATTACGAGATATCTGAACAACTATTAGTTTCTAAACACGTGTTTCTCAAGACTTGTCTCTTTCTCTTGTTATTCACTCTGTCCTTTAACTTTTTTTTGGTTAAGGGGAAACCAATCGTCGATTTCATTTTTAGGTGGGGAAAATAGAAACAGAGAACAATATATTCTGCTAAACTAGTAGTAACGCTAGGCGAAATAGCAGGAATAAATCGTCCGCGTCAAAAAATGGTGACCGTTCATTGTTCGTAGCGGTTCCTGTCGACGAAACGCGGGAACGTAAACGCGTGAAACAAACCGTTCACGCACTTTGTCCCTATAAAGGGTGGCCCACGAGACGGATTTTACGGACGCGTATTGAATTTCGTACACCGTGTTTTTCTTTCTAATAAACTGATCGACGAAACGACCGCGCGAAACAATAGTCAGCAATTTTCGAGTCGAGATGCGTATACAGCCGCAATTCGGACAGTTTCCCAGACAAATGGTGGATCGCATTGTTGCTATTTCTACAGTAAAAATCGAGTTAAACGCACAACCACCAATACTTCGTCGAATTTTCAAGCAGCATGGCGTCATTCTGCGTGGCGCTATTTCATTTTAATCGCGAATAAATGGAACGAAATTAACGTAGAAAATATGTATATCGAATGAAGTATAAGTATAAGTGAAGGATAAATGTAATAGTGTTAGAGTATGTGTGGCGTGAATGAAAGGACTGCAGGATGTGGGAATGCGCATGTGAGCGGGCCATGCCGTAATGTTTGGGCTAGAGATAAGAGGCGAAGACACTTGGGCGAAAGACAACCGAGAGATGAATGAGTCGATCTAAAAGTAGCAACCAGGAAGCATTGTTTTAAAACCTTTTGTTTATTTTAATTAAATACTTTTGTTTCATTTAATTATATCTTTATTTACATCCCCTCATCCTCAATAAAGTAAAGAATTCTACATAAGTTCCATAACTTTCATATGTTTAAAGAATACAAAAATTCGAGGGTACTAAGCAAGATTGAAATAATAACTTTAATTGCGAATAAACAGAAAAAATTCCGTGGTTGCATCAGGATTAAAATGCATCGAATGAAGCGTACAAATTGTGAGCAAGAAAATGAATTTCACCCACCGTTTCTGTAAGCCTCCGCGGAAACTTCTGGGTTCGGGACAATGCGACAAAGCCAGCCATGAAATTTAAAGCAGAGGAAATACCAGGCACCAGAGATAGTTCCCGCTGGCATAGAAATCCCGCTAAATGAATTGTATCGGTCGCGTTCGAATAAATGCCCAAGAGCGTCGGGGCGGGCAGAGCTAGGAAATGCCGCAAGGTGCGATTGCAAAAGTTAAGAGAGTTGGCTATTCAGCCCGCGGAGATGCACGAATGAATTTCAACGCGCGCTTCATGCTTTCTGAACCTAGCCAAGCTCCTGACTGGGCTCCCTTTACAACCTCTGATAACTCGCTGAATTCGCAATATACCGGATGACTACGTAGGCACAATAACGTGACAATTAAACTGGTCATCGATTTCATCGTTATTGTTGTTCGTCTGCGCCAGGTTGCATCGACAATCGGCAAGTTTCGAAACTGATAAACCTACGAAAGAATGATTTGATTCTTTAGAAAAAGGTGGAAGCTATCGTTGAATTTATTGTGATTTCCAAATGGAAAATGACACTGATATTTGATTATTTAGTTCCATCATGAGGTAGGTAGCATGGTTTTCCTGGGATGTACAAAACAAAAATATGAAACGGTCAAAAGAATAATGAAAAAGCCAAGCAATCGGAGATTATAGAAGTGGCAACAACTTGACACATGACGTGCAATTGCGAGATCTGAGTCAACCCTTTCCACTCAAGGAATTTTTTTCTGGTATCTACCAGCAACTCGAGATACTTTCTTAGCATTCTATTGCCACGAATGCTAACTGTAGATTGTCTTCAAAGATGAAATCTCTAATTTGAGATTTGAGAATTAGATCACCTTTGCCTCACCGACAATCATTTTATTAACACTACGAGTTCCAAAAAAATTAAAGCTAAACAACCATTATTGCTGGTTGATTTATTGCGTCGAAACTAGTGGTGACCGAGAGTCACCTCTAGAGTTACAGCATCGCGTTAAGATGTGACTGAGAGTCAGTTTTCGAGCGCAAAAGGTTAAATGGCCCAGCCGGCTCACCCTCCGATAGGACCAGCCATGAAATTCCTGGACGATCCAGAAACATACAACGAAGGCGCAGGGACCGCGAAATCTCATTCATATGCAAATAGCGCCTGAGTCCGTAGTACAAACTACAAAGACGCACCTGTGTCGCGACAACGCTCGCAGATGACGTAAGACCTGGCGTCTTCAAAAGGCAGAATATCGGTGCGCGGGCGCGCACTAGGAGCGGAGAGATTCATTAAGCGACTAGATTACTGCTATCGCGATGCTGCATGCTTTAACATAAGCAAACTGTGTATTTCATTGCCTCACGGTATAAAGCACACGGCGGTGCCATGACATCATCGTCCGTGTTATTTCAGTTCCAACGAGTCGAGATATATACGTGCATTAGCCCGCGAAGCATGACGTTCCAGGCTAGATAAGCCATTTGAATCTAGGTATGGAAAACACCCACACCCGTGGCTTACCTATTCGCGTAGCCCCCGATGTTAGAAAGCCTGTCGGACTTATCGACTCCGATGCACGAAAACACCGTGGAAACACGTCGATGATTCAACTTGGGACAAAACGTGTCGAAGATAACACCCTACCCTGAGGAAACGTGATATTTGTGTGATCGATGAGCGCAAGAACTCGAATTCAAGAGTTATGTCATTACGATTCTTGCGAGACGGTAGCTGATTGCTTTGCGTAACCGAGGGAACCTTGTAACCGTATAGTCCACAGCTATGTAAAATAAATTTTATTTATTCAGCGCGAGCGACTCCCAAGCGGGAACGACAAGCTAGCCAACGCAGGACTTAATTTCATCTACTAATGAAGATTAAAATTTCCATATTTGTTATTGGATTCGCATGCGATGTCGAGCGTAATCGGATTGTGTTGAATTACACCGATTTGAAAGTTTCTGAAAAATAATTCCCTCAACGTCTGATTAAAAAAAATCTAACCGATCCATTAGTAATATTATTTCAAATGTGCACCGAGAAATATCAAAATTTTAATTTTTATTAGCGAATGACACATTTTGCAGGAGTGCTTTATCGCTCTCGATAACGAGTCGGACGCTGGTAATGCGACACTCGTTCACTGTTGCGTTATCTCGCTCGGTCTCGTTATAATCCCATTCACTGTTCTCAGCGGGCAGCAAATAGAAGGGTTGGCGTCAACGAGAGATAAAAAGAAGGCCGATTCCTGAAGAGAAGCGCCACTTCCTCTAAATCGAAAGGACTGGATCCATTGACATATAATACAGAATTATGATGCATACCTGTGACCAGGAATTTGATTCCGAGTTTGCTGTTGGACTAATGGATTCGTCTATGTTACATTTTCGTGACTCACCTGAAACAAAATGAAAAATCGAGTTAGCGGTAAAGAATAACAATTATGTAACAGAAGGTAAGTGAATCAATGAGCTATTATTTGGTAAAACGAATAAGCAGACGTTGGTCCAACGAACTTTTACCTTCGCTCTCGTGCTTCAACAGGATTAGAAGCATCTTACCAATTCGACGAACACGAAAAAGGAGACGAGAAACTAATCGGTCCCAGCAACTTATCAGCGAGGTCTCGAAATGGTATGGTACGGTAGTTTCGCGGAAACGAACGATTCGATTTCTTCCCCAGAAAGCAATAACAGTGATCGTGTCTGCGAGCGAGCGAACGGGCCTTCGTAATTGCCAGAGCAATTACTCGGGCGAGAAACGATTGTCCTGTGCCTCGAGTCCCCTTTTCCAATTCAAAAGCGGCGACGTCAATTCTCTAAATTTATTTGTCCAATGTAGCATCACCTTAAAAATTATTATAAGCGACTGCCAGTTACATTTGAGCCGTTCACTGCATAAATCAATTAAGTTCACTTCTTGAAAAATCTTAAATTTAAGTGTCATAGCACTTGGTATAAACATAACTGTTTATATTTATAATGACGTTCCTGAATAATAACGATTAACACCATTAAACGACAAAATTTGTTTGGCCATTGAATAATAAATAATTTATTTCGGAGGCCATTTCATCGCATTACTCAACTTTTTGTTTTATAGAGTTGATCGATTTGTGCAATGGACGACTCATGTATGATGTAGTATAATAAATAAAAGACAGAGAGTATAGGTCTCGTGTATCCGACTATTCTTGTCCCCTGTTTATATCATTCTCCAAAATAACCACTTTAGTCTTTACTTCGACCCAAAATAACCGTTTCACATCTTTTCTTCCCAAAGTAGAGGTCGATCCAGAGCGCCCCGTCGACAGTCGACTGATTAAGATTCGCCCCCTTCCCCTGATCAGGGACGGTATCCTTCCTGGAGCACGGTTCAGTTCTCGAGAAAATCGAGCAGCCTGGAGAACAGGACATCACCGTGGATCGTGGCAGGGGAACCTGATTGACCAATTGGCCACGTTACGCCACATGGCTGGTCGACGAGTAACAGAAACTGGTTATGCTCAATCCCATGCTTCTCCGCTCCCAGCTTCCTCGTACTTGCTACCACCTATTCCTACGCGCGAGTGTACGACCTCTGCGCGCACGTGTGAGCAGTTTGCTCGTATGCGGCATTACAGGGGCATACCCGACTCGGTGCTAGACTGCGGTACGTGCTGGAGGTACTACTGTTCGTGTGTCACGGGTACGCACACGGTGTGCCCGTACAATTCCACGCTAGGCGACATGCTCTCTGGACACCCGTCTAATCGACTGGCCGCATACAGTTCGCACACCTGTTCCTCGGACGCTTGGACGGCCACATTTTGCATCCACAATCGACCCGGTCTCGGTGGATCTACCGGTTACGCTATTCAGGAAATCGAGACAAAACATGCCACGACAGTAAGGTATCGGCCTCTCGTCGACTTCGTTTTCATTATGCGGTTCATAATCGGTACGAGTCTTTCTACCAGCCTGCACGTGATACTTTCACGAAAATTAATCCGTCGTGTCGAAGAGTAATACGAATGGAAGGGTATTGGGTGGATTAAGAATTTAATTTACGGTAGGAACAAGTGCTGAAACTTGTAAAAGAATTATTGGACGTGGATTAGGCTCTTGTATAATGCGGTGGTATGTTACGTGTTGCATGTTGAATCGTGTTATACGAGAATTATTTCAGGTACAGTTAGAGAAGGTATTAACACTAAACCTACCAACATTCATGTGTGATTTCTACTACGATGTAACAAATAATTAATCTTAAAGACATCTTTTTCAATTAAATACAAAAATATTTTACATGGAATTAAATTAAGTAATACATAAAATAATTGTATATAATTTGTATATCGCTTAGAAGAACTGCATACCAAAGTTGATAACGGTTGTTTGACCGGTCATGGTAGGTTTAATGTTAATCTAGAAAATTTACGTTAAAATACATAATGATATGCGTGTTTTAATACCAATCACTGATTGTCCTCCACCAAAAGAAAACCAATTAAAAATTACCCAATTTTCCATCACGATTAATCAAGGAACGCTTGTACGAACAAAATGGGCGTGTCCTTAACGCCTCGGATCACACGAGATATCCTGGAGATGAGGTTGGCGTACCGATCGGCTAATAAACCAGCAAATTTGTCAACGGTGATAAATTGTCGGTTAGATTGAGCGTCGATGATCTTGATTTTGACAGCGAAACACGGTGGATGGGTCTTACGAGCAATAAAGCCATTATCGAGCCAGGCTTGTCGGTGTTGGCGGCGGTCGCATGCACGGACGATGGAACTACGACGACTAGCAATGCAAAACAGCGGTCCAGCAGATATATCGGCGGAGCCTCGTGCGGTTCTGTCGACCGAAGCCGCAAGTTCACGAGCCTCGTTCTGTACCTCGACACTCGAGAAAATCTATTCACTCGATTAGGCTTAGAGGCACGCTGGTTAACAGAATTTATATTTGGATAAAAATTGTAGGTGAAGAGTGAAGGGTAATCGATGTTTAGAATTTGTTAATTATACAGTTCTGTGGTTTTGGTTATTATATGAGCCAATCGATTATCTCCACTTTTTGAAAAATCTTAAATTTAAGTGTCAAAGCACTTGGTATAGTCATAACTTTACATATTTATAATAACTTTCCTGAATAATAAAGATTAACAACATTAAATGACAAATATTATTGCATCGCATTATTATTTATTATTATTATTATTGTTTGCACATTATTTCATCGCATTTCTCAACTTTTTATTTTATGGAGTTAATCGATTTATGCAGTGAATGGTTCATATTTGATCCTCGTCGAGAGATACAATCCAAGGGCTTCATCTGCACCCTACAGCTTGCAACCCCCTGCGGCTCCCCAATTTTACATTAGGTTCGTCAATACGCAAATTCATTCCTAGAAGAATCAGCAATCCCCGATACTATTTACCCAACGATTCCCAAATTTCGCATTGCAAACTAACAAACAGGAACCATGTACCCTTGAAAACTCCGTTTTGTACCTGGTATAATCTTTTGTTTACAGCGAGGTTCACAATAAACCTTGTCTTATCGAGAATTTAAAAAGTTCTCGACGGGCTTTCCTACAACTTCCTTACAACAGTACGTCGACACGAGAAAACCTAGCGTCTCGTGCGGCGAGCGATTAGGCTCGAGACTAGGCAGTTCTGGCGAGAGCGTATGCGTGGCGGACAGTCGGCCCCTCACCATAAATCCTTTGTAAACGGAATAGATGTCTGCTGCATCGAATTAGCATCGGATTAGCCGAGTTAGTACTTTGTTCGTATCCGCGCGGGAGGAATAGCCGAGGCCCCCAGACCACGGGAAACCGCGAGATCGTAAATTTATGCCGCGCGCGTACACTCTCCGCGGCGTTTCGGTACGAAATGCCCGCCGCGCGCCGCCGCGAAACAAAAATCACCGCTAGCTTTGATACGCTGCGCTTCTCGTCGTACTTTTAATTAGCATAAGCACACGATCGATCCCGTGGCCACGTCGAGTTCGACGTTTCGAAACGATACACATCGGCTGACCCAACACCTACTGCCGATTCGAGATGTGTTTCTCTAGTACATCTTGTTTTATTTTTGGACACTTAAACTTGGATGCGTTTATATTTTCATTTTTGAGTGAATCGATTTGTGTCAAGCGTTTAAATAAAAATTTAAATAATGGGGTGGTTGATGTGATTGCTTGGATTGTTTGAGACCAAACACATTCAAGTGTTCAACAGTGATCGAGATTCTGTAATTGTCACCAATCAATGAGACGACGGTACTTTTAATTAGCATACACGATCGATTCCGTGTTTCGCAACGGTACAACGTCGGCGTTGCTCAAGCTGGCATTTCGAACCTCTGCGAATCAATGTTTCGAAGTTATGCGTTCCACGTCTATCGCATCCCCGCGGATGCATCGACTCCGGCAGTCATTGATGCCTTTCAGGCTGCGAATAACGCGGCCGAGCTAGATCGAGGATAATTAAAGGCATCGACTAGAGTTGCGAAAGTACACTGTACGCGTACCAACGCCACCACCGAGTCCGTCCAAGTGTCGAGGGGTTACGTCATCGATTCAAAATGTCGATACCGTTCGAATGTTTATCGAAACACCCACGGTGGGCGGTGGACGTGTCGCATTTGCACTACGAGGAGATACGTGTCCACCAGGAAAGATAAATATCCGTGAAATACCTTGGTAAGATATTGCACATTACTCAGGAGTTACCGAGGTACCTATGAACTGAAGGGGAGGGACTGCAGAGGCAAGGAAATTTCACCGTGCCTTTGCTCCCTTACGAGCCCCCTTCTTTTCGAGCAGTCACACTGCATAGTCGTACTCCACACTACATTGCCACTTAAATATAAAGTGTATCTTATGCGTCTCGAACTCTTTAATTTTTCCTACTATTGCTCTCTCAGTTTATCGCGATATGTCTTGTTCTTAGTCTTCGTTACACGGTAGCACTCTAGATATAACGAATTTAACCAATAATGAAAATGCGTGTGAGTAAAGGTGTCGCCGTTACGCGGCAGTCAATCGAACTGCCTCGCTAACTTCTGAGCAACGGACTATACCTGCGATAGAAGTCTGCCTCCAGCCCATCGTGTCCCTAAAACATCTATCAATTTTTGCACCAACCGCGTAAACAACGTACGATTAGGTGTTTATGGGTGTGTGAATGTTTGAAAGTGCGAATCGAAGAACGCGATAGATGGAATGTTTGTAAACGACCGTGAGATTGACAAGTATGTAGACGGAGAGTATGGAAGAAGAGTGCGAGAGGGATGCAAGATGAGAGAATCGTGAGGAAACGGAAGAAGCGTGTCAGAAGGAAAAAGGGAGCGAATGAGTAAGCGCGTATCATCAGTAAATAAATTAAATTATCAAAATATCAGAGTTCGTAGTCGATCAGTCCGGTTCCCGGAATTCCTACATTTCTCCGAATTTCAGAGACCACCGCTGCCTTTCAATTCCGGTTTGATCTGTCTACCACAACAATTATCCACTTTATTCATCGAGCAAAAGAAGCAACTCGACGTTACTGCTTTTCAGGAAGGATTTCTTATTACCTCACCCGTAAAAATTACCATTTTATGGTGCGCCGCGTTAAAGTTAATTAACTCCAGTACGTCAATGTAAGAAATGGGAAAGATAACAATGAATAACCGGATGCGTGCCAGCGGGATACGAGTCCTGAAGGCCAGACATCCATGTCACGAGGGTGGGCGAGCTGAAGACAATGGCGGCGATGACGTTGTGCAGACTTGAACAACATCGTCATCCTCTTCGAACGGTTCACAGATGCGGGGTCTGCGGAAAACAGACTTTCCCATGTGGGAACCACGAAATCAGGATTGGTGAGGATCGATCCTGAAGTGCCTCCCACGATCGGACAATGAGGACCATTCTTGCATCAATGGTCACGGGAACCCATGAAGCATCTGCGATACAAACACTGTCTGAGAATACATATATGCCACGAGTACTTCAAGACCTTATCGTAATAATTCCTTAAGTCAGATTCACTTTTAGCTCATACTTTCTCAATCTTTAGTGGTTGCCTTGTTTGATTATCGTGGCTCGGTTTATGGGCAATGTTCTTCTTCTTGACTAGTATTTATTATTCAACGTATCCCCTTCGCCTTCGTTTTGCCTTTTGCTCTTGTGCATTTGCCCACATTATTCTGTTCCAACGTTCTGGTTGGATGATGGTGTGAGTCAAAGATTGGCCCTGCATCTCTGCTGTCTTATTTACCAAGTCCTTGTCTGAGACACTTTTAATAGATTAAATATATTTCTGTACAGTTTGTACACACTCCAACCATCAGGGTTTGTTCTAACGTTCTTCTTTTTCTTGCGTACTTGCTTAACTATTTTAACTCTGGCCAGTACACCTTAAAATCCTACACTTCTTTCAAACTCGCAGCTAGGTGCTCTACTCTTCTTGTTTCTCGCATTTAATTTTCTTTTTCCTCTCGCTCTCAGCACCATTTTATCGTCCGTCTTATCTCTCGGTTAGGTTGTTCGTCTAGGGTTACGTAGCGAAACAGCAATTCGCTGAACCTCGCCCTTTCACTTCGCTTTCTCTACTGCATCACGTTTTCGTAGACTTGAGCACGTGGTGAATAAAGTTGTCGAAAGAAACGTAAATTAATTTTATTTACTCGCAGAGATTACTTTTTTTGAAATTCTTACAAAAATTGTATAGCGAATTGTACCTCAATATTGCTTGGAAAAAAATGGTAGTTGTATCAAGTATTTTCAGTCTCTGGCAAGAATATTTCAGGCTACGTTAATAGGTGGTTAACCTCGGTTAAGAGATGATAATGAGGTTAAAAGTACAACTGCCAGAGGAGTTACGAAATATGAACGGTATTGTTGTGTTTGTTCAAAGCGTGTCCCAGAGCTCACCATGAAAAATATCTACTAAAACTATCTGTAGGTATGCGCTTCGTCAACGTACGCGAACCACGTCACTCGAGGGGAGACATTTTATACGTTACAACCACGCAGCCTCTCTTATAAAATAATTGTAGTCCGACTTATGGTTTTTTCGAGCCATTCCATTTCCGTGCTTTCAACGCCGTGTACAGAGAAAGTTGACCTATTTTATTAAATTCGAACCCTTGCGAGCGACGCTTCCCTTCCACGCTGTATTTGCATTTACGCGTCCGTGCAACGACTTGTATTTATGGAGTAACTTGAATATTAAAAGTACGCCTGCAATAATAAAACGAGCAAATTAAAACGAATGTTATTGGTTTATTACGACAGGCCGGATGAAGCAAAAATTTTTATTTCGCTATCTTGTATAATGTATTCGACTAGCTACTTTCCCCTTTTTTGCACCTATTGAATTTTTAAAAAAATACTTGTAATAATAATACATGTAACAAAGTAATTATTTTGTGGGACGCTGATTCTAAATCTGAACTAAAAATTTAAAAATTCAAAATGGTGGATCCAATACGGCGAACGAAAATGTGAAAAGTGATTCGATTTTTATGAAATTTGGTACACAGATGTTCCTTCGTTACGCGTTTCACTTCGAAAATCTATACTCTATGAGTAGGAGTAATGCGTTACCGGCACTCTTACAGTAGAGTATTTTGAGAATATCATGTAAAGTTATGGAAATACGTTCGAAGTAAATTAAATTTGTTCGTGCATGATGCCAGTTAATAATCCTCGCACCTGGACACTTTTGAAGCCGTGATCTATTTATATCGTCGCATTAATCGATGTATTTTATTAATACAGACGCGATCACGTGCGATCGTACACGAAGTTCGACCAGAGAAAGCAGATCGTTAATGAGGCACTCCGGTCACGTCGACACTCGATTTAATTTACAACGCAAGGCTTAGGTTAGAGCCGACTAATTGCAATCGTAGTTGTAATTAAGAAGATGAAGGTTCTATTAAAAACTGTCAAAATACTGTGAACACTTTAGCATATATATAATTTCTCGCGTTAAAATTTACACGCTACTCGAAACACACAGATTATAAATGAAAGAAATATTGTAATTTCACCTTTTTATATTTGTGCAAGCTTAATGTTGAAATTATTCAATATTTATCCTCCTTTCCGTCGACAAATAACTTTCATCGATAAACAGAGACGATTGACCATTGCTTCTTAAGGTATAACTTCATAGATTCCGACATGTTTTGCTCGCAAACATTTATAAGGCTGTGGCAATATTTAATACTCGTAAATTCAAGAGAATTATTTGTCGTACACCCGCAGCGTTGCGAAAACTACCTAGCGCACCAGCTATCATTATTCTATTTGAACTAATTTGCATAATTTTCTACATCTCAGAAGCACACAATGGCATCGGCTACAAACATTAACCGTGGACTTTGAATGATTTATTTTGTGTATAAAGGCTGGTGTATTCAGCGCGTTGTACTCTATTCCTAATATTTAATTCATTTCTTCGAAGCTTTCAGCAACGCGGTGATTCGAGAAAGCTATATAAATATTAAAATACGATTTGCATACCTTTATTAATGGTATTTAAATAATTTTATTCGTTTACGTAATTTGTTCTAGATATTATCATTACTGAATACATTTCATGATATAGAATATCTATAGACATTTAGTTATGCTAAATGTAGGATATAAATAAATATTTGAATTACCCTGTAATGTCTATGAATTCAAATGCATCTGTCGTCGAGCAGCGTCTACTAATACATCTTTAAACATTTGCAGGTAACGGAAAATTAGCGCTGGAGCGTGGAAAATACGCAGAATTTACGCAGTCCGGTCGACGAGACGCGCGTATAATTTTTAAAACGCCTGCGGTGTCACGGTGTTTGCATTGGACCGTACTTGGAATGCACGCGCGAATGCACACAGCCAAGCACGTTTGCGCGTACACAATTGCAAACACGTCGAGACGCTTTGTCGCGTTTCTATTACACGAAATCATTTTCTACGTGTCGGGCAATGCGCGCTGCGCGACGCACGTCGAGCTCTTACCCTTGTTATCGTTCAATTAACCGAGAAAACGACCCCGCCGGCGGCCATTTACCGCGTTTCCTTGGGGTTAAGAGGATTCTTTACTCTGGAACTCTCTAGAAAGACGTTCCTAATAAATTATTTTATTTCAAACCTATTAATAATAAACAGAGTTTTGAATATTTTGCGAAAATTGTAGAATTTTCACAGAAATATTCAATCCATTGCGAATATTGACAGTTTTAATGATAGTTTTGGTTTCCTTTGAAGATATTATTTTATTAAGGAGCTTTAATTAAGGAGCGCTGAATATTTATTGTATGTTGAGCGACCCGTTTACACATTCATTGCGCAATTAAAGCAAACATGCATACCAAACACCAAGTAGAATAATATTGTCATGAAGGCAAGGCTACGTTTAGGCTTAACCTCGATGACGATACGTAGATGTAGAGATAAATGTACAGTTATTAACCGAACATATGCTGTTATTAATCTAACCTAGAAAACAATGCAGCGTGGAGTGAGCATTGGAAGAATAACAGCATGCCAATTTAAGAACGTAACAGAAAATAGACATGGAGATAACACGATAAGAAGATAGACAGTTAGTTCCGAGACAATATAAAAACACACGGACTTGATAGAGAACGGAAGATGTATCATGTTGATTAGATCTTTAATGTAAACCTACAGGGAGTAAATAAAGCATACAGACCTCACGGCCCGATAGAACCAATCGAAAGAAACAAGAAAGAAGTTTAAGCCTGGAAACTAATAGTTTGAGAGACAGCTCTTTAACTCGTATGCACAGTAGAACTCCATTTAGTTATACCTGTCGGAAAACAAGACTGTTTTGATAACAGTTACGACCCTATAATAGCACTAATTTCCCTTCCAACGACTATTTTTCGATCAGATAACAACAACTGACGCAGAATGGATTGGAAAGTATGAATTCGTTTCGTCGGTGCGAACATATCGAGGCGATTCCATTTGTAAACAAAATTCAGAAAATGATATTCCGCTAATATTTAGAGCGTGAATCGTTTTCTTGGCTCGGTTTGAACATAATTGTTATTTTCATTACAGTAATTTCCAGGTTTCATTGGTTGATATACACACGGATCTAAGTCATTCATGGTCCTTCAAACACGAAGTTTATTGCAAAATTTTCGATCTCGTTATTTCGGTTCGTTTTAATTGGCGAAAAATATTTTTCTTTGTGCGATTTTCAGAAAAATAATTGCCATCTTTGAGGAGCTAAAAATTTAAAGCAGTTTCTATTATTACAGATTACACTGACTTCTTTAGTTCAACAGATGAAACTTTCACGATACGAAAATATTGTCTTGCGAGTAGTTTCCAGCTCGTTTGCAGGCGTGTCGAAAAGCTGCTCGTCCACTTGCCGAGAACTAGATCGACACGAGACTAGACCGTGAATTAGCCGGTAAGATTTGACGGCGGGGCTGGATGAAGTTTCATTAAAAGTTTCGTGACAAGCCCAATCTTCGAGCTCGTGTCTTGGAGAGAGTCAGTCCTAGGGAACGAGGCGTGAGAAAAGGGAGATAACCAAAAAGTTTCGTCCACGATCTTCCGCGTGCAACTTTTCTACTCCCACCACCCTTTGGTCGCCGCAGCAATTTCAGTTTCTAGCGTAATTACGCGCGGCGAGCGTCCTGTTTCGTTCGCGGTTCAATGACTCCAACGCTCGTCCAGGCAAATGACAATTGCGATTTAAAAGAAATGTTCATTTGTTACTTTCCAGAAGAAAAGTGCTTTAGAATCTCCGCAACACTTTTCTATTTTCGCGTTTCTAGTTACTTTTCAACATTTACGGAAAGTTTCTGTAGTTGATGAAGAATACTGTTATCACACAAGGATTAATTTGAAAATGTTTCAAAATATTTTCAAAAAATCACAGTAAAAGACATGCTAAAAGAATATCCAATGCATAATATTATACGAGAAATATGAAACCGATCAACCACCCTGAAGACCAGCTTAAATGACAAGAAATGCATATCGTAAATTATATCTTATTTACAAAGGACAACAATTTCCAAAGGAATATAAACTAGAATTAACAAGACACTACAACCTTCAAAAATATATGTTTAATGCTACATAGTATTTATAATTATTGTTAGATGTAAGAATTAGTTATTCTAACCATAAGTCATTCCGTATTTATTTTAATTATATTATGAACCACGTATGTATATAAATGTTGAACATGTAACTCGTTAGTGACTTATAAGCTGATGCGACAATAAATAAATAAATACAAATAAAATGAAATAAATTATTATAATAAATACGCGGAGCTTCGTTACCGTTTTCTTCAGCGAGGCGTGCACCTGCGAGCCAACATATTTTTCCTCGTACGCCCACGCGTGAGCCCGTATAGGTGTCGAAATCGAGAAGCGAAACTACAACTACAAGACGAGTGGGTCTCGTTCCAGATATTCGTTTCACTTCTCACGCAATCGTAGAAATCGGCAAATAAGAGCGAACCCACGATCAGTGTTTCTCAAATTCTGAGAGCTGGGAACAGGGAACTCTCGGAGGAAAGACGAAGGTGCGGCTAATTGCATTGACCTCATTTTCAGAAAGGAAAATCGAAAATTGAAAAATCTTCAAACCATAAAATGAACCGTAAAACCCATTCTTCTACAAGAATAAAATAAACGATGCCAATATTTCTCACAAGTAATTAATTCCCATGCAAGCTGACAATTCCTATTTCCATAACAACGCTTAATCAAACAAATGAATTGAAATTGAATCCGATGTTTCTCTGTCCAGAAGGAATAGGAGAGACACCAGAGATCATTGGCGCCCGAGTGAATAAATCAAACTTAATGCATTAACGGAACGATCCTTAAAAGTTGTTTAATTAATCATGCGAGCAAACCGCTGTTTTATCAAACAACCCCCACGCCGGTGACCGTGTTTACACTTGTAAGTCCCTGCGTTTGGAGCACGAGGCGAGACTCATTGTCAGTGGTACGAGCCACCGGTACGCTGCGATAATTCTTCTCGATCTCGATCGCGATAACGATCGCGTCTCGTTCGCGGTGTACACGGCGCCCTCTCTGTCTCGCGCTAATTTTAATTACGCCCATGAATAAATGCATTAATATCGCTCGCTTCGCGCCTACACGACCGTGTCACAAACGACGGAGATAGATATAGCGCAGGAGAAAGGGGCGCAGCGTGCGTAGTAAAAAAAAAAAAGTGAGGGAGACAGAAAATCATGTAAAACCGCATCATGACACCTGCAGCCAGCATATCCTAACCAGGATGTGCAACCTAAGTCATTGTTGCGACAAGACGAACGATACGCATGAGGACTCGCGTCGCAGGAGGAGGTCCGTGGCGTCTAAGGACGGACGCCCATCTCAGGTGCAACAAAAGAAATTTACAAGCGCTTCTAGAGCCATTCGTCTCTTAGTGAAAATTACGAAACCATTATTTGCTTCTCCGGGATATAATTCGTTTGGTTTATTCATTATAGAGTCCGAGGATGGGATAACAAAATTGATAAAAGCTCGCGAAGCTATTAATCTTTTCATATAAATTATGTAAATCTTAAAAATAAATCGACACGCACTAGAAAAGTGGCTGAATGATTAACAAAATCCAAAAATGAAATAAAACGATATGAAGGGCAGGATTAACGGTGAATATAAATTTCTTTTAAGAAAAAAAAACATCATCAACCTTATTGTTTACATAATATAACGTAAAGTAAATTTTGATTTAATTCGCGAATTCCTGCTATGGATTCATTCACATGAAAGCAGACGATACTCGAAGGGGGATATTAAGGTACTCGCGACTCGAGGATGTTTTAGATAATGGTCCATTTTCCTGCTCAGAAATGGCACTGATGGCACTTTCACGGTGCGAATTCATCGGTGACGTTATGCCTACTGTGCCGCAGCATTCTTGAAATACCGGTTACCCACGGCAATGTTACGTTTTCTTCGATAGGGAAACGAGAATCAATTAGCGAACGCGAATATTAAGTAACACTGTGAAATAGATAGCTATGCCGACTGTCCGCTAATTACGAATCAGCGCTACGATTTGCTGCATCGATACCATTTTATGGTATCTAAATGTCTCGGAGGAACACGCTGTCGATAAGAAATAACCCCAACATTAGCAATCTGACTCTGCTCCGTATGTTTTCGTAATACGTAGCAGAGACGTTACAAATGACTACTATGTGCAGTTGAATCTATTATCTTGTTCATCTACATATGAATTTTTCTTATCTCTGCGAAAAACTGGAGAACGTAACAATAACACGGATACCACTATGCAAATTGTTCAGCAAATGAGACTTATCTTCTTTGTGGGCCTGTGAAATTTACGGTCGGAGGCGTGCGATCACTCTCTCTTAATTACCCGCTCGTAAGATGATGGCAACACGTTTCGTACAATGAAAAAAAAAGTCCCGAAATCTTCAATTTTGCGTACCGGTTCGCCTTAAAGCGTCCTGGAAACGGGCTCCCCTCGATTCTAAAAAGAATCGAAATGTCATTCCGCGCACGTTCGCGTCAGTCACGACAGTCGCAAGAAGCGGTCGCGTCGGTCGTTACGGACGCGCTCGAGAAAGCGTTAATGGATTCAAGAATGTCGAATACCCGGTAAATCCAATGTTTTCCGCGTACAGCTTAGTCACCGTTTCGTCGACGTACAGCAGCCAGCCGCTGTCTGAATCGTAAATGGCAGTGTCTCTCAAGCTTCACCTTTCCTGATTAACAGTTTATAGGCCCACTAAACCAAAGTTAAATTATTTGAATATGTTTTAAAATGATTTTTTTAAGAAACTCTGTTTTACCACAATTTCACACATGGCAGCTTCCTGTGTCCCATGTCACTCTCGAATAAAGAGAAATTATTTGGTGGTTCTCTAAAATAAAGCTAAAGTATTACATTATTTTTTTACCAGGGACCTCCAAGCGAAAGGAACCAAAGGCCACAATTTGAGAGACTCTGATATATGGTAAAAAGAGAAAACGGCGTGTGTTACTCACGAGGCACCTCGATCGGGACTCAAGCGAGCGGAAACCGAGCGTCGTGGGTGTGCGCGACCGAGAACGAAGAAACCGCGACAAGGTTGCGGTCGAAGGCTATGCATCTCCGGGATTATAATCACAAATCCAGCGACGTACTCGCATAAAATGTAGATTAGAATACACGTCTCCGCATTAACATAGATCGCTTTGACAGACGTCGGCATCGCCCGGCTTGGTCCGTTCCCGCACGCAGGAAGTATGTTGATTTTTAAGATATACGCAGGCTGCACCGAGAAGAACAGATGGTCCTGCGGTCGTCCTGCTGGTAAAGCACCTCAGACTTTAACGGAAACCGTCGATACTCGCGGCATTGTATGCTGATTGGACGCGGGGGACCATCCACGCGGAAGGAAACACAAATGATTCACGTTCTTTGTCATGAAATACAGACCAAACAAGTAATTGGGTCCTTTTTGTGATAACACTCTCAAAAAGATATTCAACAATTTCCATTTCTGATAACCATCATTAGAAATATTAAGAACTATAGACAAAATCATTAAATAAAAATTTGGTCCTTTCTGTGATAACACTCTCAAGAAAATATTCGACAATTTTCATTTCTGATAATCATTATTAGAAATGTAAAGAATTATTATAGACAATATCGTTAAATAAATATTCCCTTTTTCACGACTTCCGTAAAGTGTTCAAAAATCTTCTAATGCGATCCCTCGTTAAGTTTTGTGACTACATTCCCTCGAAATCTGTGACTACCTCACCTTGGTACCATTGAAAATACACATACGCACACAGGAGGCGTCATTTCACGCAACAACTGACCGATTCGATGCACCAGTGATTCTTCCACTCGCGCATCAGCGTGACTATAATTATTGGGCCCCGCTATGAGCCGTTGATGTTTCGATTAACCCGCACGTCGAGGATCGCGCGTCATTCTTCGGCCGAACGTGCGCGCCGATGGATTTCGTACAATGGCGGTCACAAGGTTGGGGGAGAATGAGGGGCGCTTAAAGAGTACACAAAAGGTGCGAGAGAAGACAGACAAGATCGTCTACCTGCCCGCGAGGCCCTTTTATACCTCGAGCACAATAACGACCGGACGTTTCGTTAATTTCAATGAGCCCTTTGTCAGTCTCACCTGCAACAAAAAAAAGAGGGGAAGCCATTGATTATTACACGCGTCTCGTCAAAGTAAACGCGTGATTACCGAACGCAAAACTCGCGCGTGCATACAGACACGCACACACATGCATATAGACATGGAGGCATGCATTCATCGCCCTGCCGCCGATAGCTCATTACACTTCGCGCTCCGCTGCCCCGGTAACGTGGGTCAAAGCAGAATTTCATTCGTCGTGCGTTTCCGGATAATCGGGCAAAGTATGCGTCGGCCGCAAAATCTCGTATCGTGTTCGCGCCATGATTCGGATGAACTAGTAACTTTGGGCAACAGAGATGGACAAAATCCACAATTATCGAATCGAACATTTTCCTGTGTAAATTATTTCCACCCTGCCCTAGAAAAGGCCTGCAGCCCTTTTAACCCGTTGCACTCCAAGCAATGCTACATGCAGCTAGTCAAGTTCAAGATCATTTTTTTTAGATTTTTAAGTAATAAAATGACCGCGATAAACTCTTTGCAGTTTGTTAAATTATACGATTTTTTTAGTATTTTACATTTTTATTAACCAAACATTCCTTCATTTGAGTATTGTTGAAAGTTTTGCTAACACTACCGCGGCTAGCAAATACTTTTATCGCATTACCCGGTTACTCGAAACTCGTTTTAAGCCCAGTACTGCTGGCCTCGGATCGCACCAATGGAATACGAGATTCATTAACATCGCCTCGCGGAAAGAACATATAATCGCCTGACAACGATAGCAGAGTTTTATCGCCGGTATGGTAATTACAGAAATTATAATTCGATCGTTTCGTACGGGACGATATCTGTCGTTCCCCTCGCGCACGTTTATCCTTCGATGAAACCGTGTTTCTCATTCCCCATTCAAATCGCTGATCCAATCTCAAGTACCGCGGAGACCTACGTTCAAGATTGCGTCGCAGCCACCGTGTTCTTCTTCTTTTACTCTCTTCTCGGGCGCGGAACGACCGATTCGAGAGTGTACGTTAACGTCAACCACTGTCAGGGTTTACGGTCAGGGACCTCACGTTTTCTTGTTTAAGTCCATGGAATTTTTAATTCAGCGAACCAGAAGCTGAACGTGTCCTCGCTTTCTTCTTCTTTCCAAAAATCGAAAGAAACAATTAACCCTCTGTAAGTGACTCCGAAGTGGCTACATCTTAAAAGTCTGGTCGAATCTAATTGCAATAGTAGCAACGAGAAGATTTCTGTAAAGAAAGATGCACGGTTCGATTTAAAAAGTAAGCGCATATTCCACTTGCACCGTTGCACAGGAGAAATTGTATTATCGAAAGATCCCATTACAGGATTCAACTCTTTTCTCTATCAGAAGGACCTAGAGTTTGTCCTAGTTTGGAGAATCGTCTTGTATAACTCCCTATACTCGGCAAAGCGGGAAACCGCTTCGATTAATCGCGCCTGATAGTCGAGACTTCGCGAGAACGAACGAAAGTTCTGTCAGATTTTCCGCCTTCGCTTGTGCATAATGGGATACGTGCGTTTGGGATATCCTAGAAGGAGAGTTATCTCCATCGCGGGTTAGAACTCCAGATGAAAGCTTTAATTAACGATTATTAAGAAACAGGAGAAGTATAACGATATGATCAACCATTATCTTCTACTGTCATATTATTAGGATAACGAAGTCATGCAACAACGTGCGCCAACAGCATATCCATATAAATGTATGTTCAGACGTTGAGACGAGAAGAATCTGACAAGTATCATTATTGCATTCACAGATATTTGTACCGATTGCATATCGTATAACCAGAGACATTTTATTATTCGAAAGCTAATGACCTCATTCCTCTTATGGAAAAAGTTTGTATGCTCATATAATGAACTATGTATAAACGGAATATAATAAAAATGACTCTGATGTTCGTTAAAAACCATGTGAAAATACAGCGTTCCCTTTTTTAAAATTTGCCTTATTCGTTATATTTCTTTTTCTTTTATTCAAGCTTCTATGGAACTCTCCAATAATGATTATTATATGACTTTACATAGGTTTGTACGATGCAATTTATTTTATGTCTGAGGGTTAATATAAAGTACTTATTCTTATTTGAACATTCTATATCAAATGTTTACAGCATTTGTTTTTTTTTAACTTGATAGAGTAGCATAGTGATTTGCTCGAACACAAAATAATACATTCAATTTCAATTACGTTTATCGAATCCCAAACAACACGACACACGCAATTAACGTTCTTTTTGCCGAAAGAAATAAATGAAGGCCCGAGGAGATTACAGTCCGTCTTCGTGAGAAATGGAAGATCCCTGAACCCGGTTTCGCGCGCGAAATTGATTTTCTGGTGGCTTCTCTGAACAACGCTGACTCGATAAATCCGCGATCTGAGGACGAGATAAGGTGTCGTACGCATCGTGAAACAGAGAGACGGTATTTATTATACCTCGACGATTCTCTTCGCCTCGTTGGGAGAAAATTAACCAGACGGTTTCTCATACTCCCGTAATTAAAGGAAGAAAAAGTGCTAGGCGGAAGATGAGCCGCGAAATAAAATAATCATACCAGACGACAGTGAGAAAAGACTTTGATCCTTCATTTTACAGACGTGAGTATTCCTGTTAGTGGTTCCAATTGTTCTTCTTCATTATCGATGTCTAAACGTATACCTTTTCGAGCGCATTGATCTTTTGTTTTGCACTGAGGAGTGGAAACATGGAAACAACCACAGTCCAATGTATTTATGAAGAGGTGATATTGACAAGCGGAATGCTTCTCGACGCAAGCAAAACGGAAGCTGTGTCTGGCGGTCTAGCGATCAGGCTTCTCTGCGTTTGACACTTTTCTCCTGAAAACACTCCAGACGCCACCGATGCTCCTCTAACTCGCGAGTGTACACTGCTGTACACGCGAATCGTCTGGGACATCCCCGACATGGGGGAAATATTTGAGCAAGAATAAGAACGGTTGCTAGTGGATAGGAAAATTTGTAATTTTACTTCTTATATAAGAAGTAAACTATCTTATATAAGACGTTGGATTTTACTGCGATTGGTTTTTATTGAATTAACAAATAATTTGTCGTCCAATTTTTCAAATACTTTGACGCACACGAAGACTCAGATATCAAATCATAAACGAATCAAATCAAATACATATACAATACAATACAAATACAATACACAGTCAAATACATTTTTACACCTAAACTACTATGTCGCCCCATAAGTTCCTGGACACTTGCAACCAATAAATCATTTTATAATAACATTATAATCAAACAATAATTATTCTTCAATCCATCTTTCTGCCAACTGTTCAATTCCAATTTGAATCAAATGTCACAAAGAATTTTAATGTCAAAAATTCAAGCATCATATGTCCGGGAATTTATAGGAGAACCTAGTACCATACCAAACATAAGTTTCTTTCAATTATTTTATTCCCACTGACCACTTCTCGTGTCTATTTTAATCGAATCCCTCGAACGACGAAGGAATTACCACCATACGGTTCGAATCGCCTCCATATGCGCAGGTCAGACGCGTGAACTTGCACGCAAAGTGCTCGACGAAGCTCGCGTTCACCATGACGGATCAGAAATAGAATACCGCAGATCGCAACTGTTCCCTGCCAACCGTAACATCGCACGCACGCGTGAATGGCATCAGGCAGGCGAACACGCGCGGGACAAGCACTATGATGCGTTACAAAACGCAATGGCAATGTCAAGGGGGCCCAGATATAAGCACGTCAACGACACAACGGCGAGCAACGCGTACCATTCTGTCCCGTCGACGAGCTATCGTGTACACTGGATAATCAGACACGCGGAAGATTCGCTTTCACGATTACCTCTCGAGCATGATTAACTGGCCGATCGATAGCAAGCACCGAAGTAATCTGATTCAAGTGTAATTAAAGAAACAAGCATTCAGGTACGTGGAATGTACTTACGTTGTAAGGTGAATTATATTTGCGTGGGTGAGTGGTCAGAGTTTAGGATTAGTTTGATTTGGATTGAAATGCATCACACGTAGTGTACGAGTACGGAAATAAAATTTGATGAATGAGAAAAATAATGCTATTTCGTATAATTAACCAAACCTAAACAAGCCCCTAGAAATTGATCGAAATTAAACATCGATTACAGGGCACAATTATCAATCGAAATTGCGGCGAAATGTAATTACACTTGCAGATACTAGACTCCCATTCCGATATGACACGAGTAGCCGTATTCCCAGGCAATCTGTATAAATGGAAAGTATTATGCAACCGTTAATTGACGCAATCAATTAGCGATAATTTTATTCCTCCGACCGAACACATCGTTTTGTGATTTCCTCCCGTTGCTATCTAAATTTCTATGAAATGGAACTGCGCCTCTAAATTGGCAAACGTTTCTGTTATTAATATTCCTTCTAATTAATAGTCATCTATTTTCATTTGTACGTTCATCTAAAATGAATTCTGTTTAATTAACATATTTTTTCATCGCACACTGATACATTCCTAAAAACTGCATATATTAATAATTATGTACATAGGTAATGTATCAAGAAATTGCTTTGAAAATGATGGTAACAATTGCAAGCCAATCGCATACAACACAATAACGAGAGAAGACGACGCATCACGGTCAAGATATCACTCGAGCGTTATCATTCGCTCAACACGTGCGCGTTGTCGTTTTATTCAGACAATTAAAATTCTCGGAATAAGACCCTCGCGCGTTCGACAATAAATAAATTAATGGCGCGCGTGCATTTCTTTGCTTGGTCAAGCGTGACGACTTGGTGCTTCTATCGACTAAATATCGGAGAACGTCTACAGACTGGGTACGGACCCTTCATTGGATGGAACTTCCTAGAGTGCTATAGGGACGGAGGTAACAAAGATTTATGTGCAGGAAGTGGCTGACAGTTAGAAGGTCCTCGAAGTAGATGCATTGTTCCGACTTCTCGAACAGACAACAGCTCCAAGGGGCTACCATCTGCCATAGACAGTCAGTGGAAAACGTCTTAGAAGTTTCAACGTTTATCTACTACATTTTTACGTTCAATAACGTAAGAGTTGTTCGCGGTATTGAAGACACCATTAAACAGAATAGCATCGATTCTCTATACATGGAAGTCAATATAAGAATATGTAATGATTTTCTGATTAAACACTTCTGAGATATCGAGCGAATAGAGGTTACACATACTTAACCCTCTATAGGCCTGTGTAATTTTCAGGTCACATGCTAATATATCGACATTTTACCAAATAAATTTAGTTTTCTCACAATATGTCGTATACGTCTTAATTACAGTCAGTCCCATAAATATTCGCACCCTCTGTGTCTATTGAAGACATTTGTCTAAATTAAATTATAGATCCCAAATAAGTATTCATTATAGACATATATATATGAAAAGTTTATTCTTGCAAATATTTATTATGAAATATTCATTTGAAAACATCAAACTCATCATTTAATTTAAACAAATTTCTTTAATAGACATAGAGACTCTGATAACCAATAAGTATATTGAAGACGGTTGGCAGCATCATCATCCCCAAATATCAAAGTAAATGCCTTGGAAGTTGTCTGCAGAAGAAAAAATTCGGCCAACAGAGGGTTGAAACATGGAAATCTGTAAAAAATCGGTCAAATATTAAACCATAAGAACACTTCGCTCTTAATACCAGCCATGAAAGTAAAATTGTACGTGAACACACGCGAATGAAACCGAAAGCGCACCACTGAAAGGTCCCCAACAGGAAGCACGAACGAGTCGCCATGTTCTCACGCGGGCGTTGCGGGACGCGAATTATTTATGAAATATCAGCCATCTGCCTGGAGATTCGAATTTCTATAGTGTGTTTCTCGGAGCGCAATATCTCCCAGCGCCGTATTAGTCGTCCTCTCATAATACCGAACAGCGAACACCGTGGGGCAAGATACAGCGCACTATCGTCGGGATTACCTGCAATGGTAATGCCGTA
Organism: Hylaeus anthracinus; assembly: GCF_026225885.1. Classification (NCBI taxonomy): domain Eukaryota; kingdom Metazoa; phylum Arthropoda; class Insecta; order Hymenoptera; family Colletidae; genus Hylaeus; species Hylaeus anthracinus. The sequence goes on from NW_026533254.1 coordinate 5,241,865, forward strand.
TAAGTACGATAGGCAAGTATACGGTATATGCGCGCACGCATATATTGTCCCATACATACCACGCAACAAGGAAGGGAACCGATCTATCTCTAACCCTACCCTTTTGCCACTGTATGCGCATGCATGTCCAAACCTCCTTTGTTCTTACGCCAGCGAAGCCAGGCCTAAAGGTTAAAAACTAGTTCCCGAGGTCTCTTTTTCACGGGAAACACGGCCGATGCACACTTGCCAAAAAAGAAAGGCTTGCTGGAAGACTCGCTGGGCGTATCCGTGCCACTGGATACCGACTTTCCATTGTTACATCGAAAGCAGAGCCTCGCAAGGGATGTTTTTAGGAGAACAGATGTCGAGGATCTAGGTATTCTAGAAGTCAAAACTGAGAAGACAATTGCGACGCTTTTGGGTTCGTCAAACATTTTTTTAACCACTAACTTCTCAACTCTTAAAGCATTCATTTTTATTGTATTTTAATTTATTAACATTTTATGGAATTCATTCTTTTACCGCGATTTATTAATATTTCTATAAAATTGTACGTCATTTATTTAACACCAGGAGGAGAATCCTCGAAAATGGTAATCCAAAGCTGATGACGCCTCGATTGACTTATTCGATCTGTCTACAGCTCGTCCAGCTTTGAAGTAGCTGACGAAACAGTGCCCACATCGTCAGCCAAAAATTTAAAGCGAACGATCAAAGAGCACTTCGCAAACAACCGATCCTACTCAACTCCTATTCTCTCTAGCCGACCACAACTGTCGCGACGTCCAAGTTTGTGGATCCAAGTGGGCCGAAACGGGTCGGGGGTGGCCGCAGAGAATCCCACAGATGGATCGGAACGAATTGAAACGGATTGACGTGAACCCAAGCTCGTAGGGTCGAGTTTCGGGTTACGATGAGGAACAGGGTCCAGGTAAATCAAGGCAGGTCCGGTTTAAATATTTGCCGCGAAGCCCAAACAACCACGCAGCGTTTCAACTCATCCGTTAAGAGGGTGCTGGAGGACCCTGGAGGTTGCGTGTCTAGGAAAAATCTTCGTCTTGGGAGAACGAAGGCAAAGCAGACTGAATAAAATAGCTTGAATAATGGAGGAGAATGTGATATGAAAATTAATGGGAAAAGTTTTGCAGAATTGCTGGTAGAGATGGATAATTTTTGCTATTATCTTTGAAACCATGAGAGATAGTAAAATTTGAAAAGGATAACATATGTTAAATGTTGTATTCTTTTTTTCCTGAAAGGGAATGCCACATTCAATTACTCCATGACGCTAAAATAAAAGATTCGAAGAAAACTATCTACCATCTACTCCATACAAATTCGTACTTACCATTCTGTTATATGTATTATTTTATTAAACGTAAAGTAAGAATATATTGATTTTTGGTACAAAGAAAGAAGTCTATATATATATATATTGCATATTGCATGAAACACGTGTATATTCGCCGAAAGCTGGGCCGCGATTGGTTTCGCAATAGGCGTAGCGATTCTCGTTAATTGGCGCGTCGTGCCGCGCAATTCAAATGTAATAAATGTAACAATTCAGTAAGAGAATATAAAAGTGAGATTCTCTGACAAGATCTTCACTCCTACAGTGTCATTTAACACTAACGAAAAATATCAATGCTACCACTTAATTTTTTCCACACTTTCAAAGCCTTTCTCGTTAGTTTCGCGTTACGAACGAGCTCGTAGATCAAGTTAAATGAAAGCAGGTCCGGTTCAAATATTTGTCGTGAAGTCCAAACATCCGTGGCATTTCAACTCAACCGTTAAGACGATGTTGGAGGGTTGCCCTCGTCCGCAGGAAAAATACGCCGTGAAAAATGAAAGCAAACAGGAATGGAGAACACAAGCGCGGTCCGATAATGTTTCCAACGAGGTCATAGAGGAACGACGCCGGTGCACGATATAAAGCTTGAAGAACACGGTTGCCGAGGCTCGTCATACGACCCTGCGAAGGGGAAGGTCAGAGAACCCCTGGAGATCCGTTCACGTCAGGCTCCATTATATCGGCGACCCGGCGGAGCGTGCATGCACGCGTTACACGGGGGTTGCCCACCAAGAAGAATATCAGAATTCCGCGACGCTGACACCGGTGTACGTAATACACGTGGGTCACGCCGTGTTGTACCAACCTATATCTACCTACTTAACTTCCCCGGCCAGATATCTACGCAGCTACGTGCTCGTGCATATTCCACCTGCGTGCGCTAGGGACGTCACGTATTGTTTCGTACTTTTGTCTCCTTAATTGGAGTTATCCTCAACATTTCCCTACCTGAGAGCCATGGTTCTTGCTAAGTTTTGTGAAACTATGGCCTGCTGTCTTGGAATATATTAATATTAATATAATTATTACTCGCTCTATCCGTCTAATACAAATGTTTTCAACTCCAAAACGAGTGACATTCACTATCGCTCAAAAGTACGTGAACGCTTCCTTAATTGGAATAAGTATCTAAATAAAGTTACGAATTTATGAATGAAGATCACTTATGTTTCTATATTTAGTTTGTGTTGCATTAGAGAATATATTTTATTCAATGTTTCATCAGTAATAAGAAAAAAGCAATTCAATTTTCTTTTCATTAATCTATCCACAGTGTGCTCTTAAAATTTCTGTTAGCAATCTTGATAGATAAGCTATTAATCTAGCTAACTAGTAATTTCTTCGCTGTATCCGAAGTAATATTACTCCCTCTATTTTTTTAATATCTGATCACGAGACCCTCTACAAGACCTAACATCCCACTCAAAACTTTAATATTATTAAATGTTACCAAATATACATCCAATACAGAATATAGTAACAAACAATTTCCTAGCAATAATTCAAGGTGTAACTATTCATTGAACGTGGAACGTGTCCACATATTTATGAACGGGGGCGTACATAAAATAGAAGTCGTAGTACGAGTGATGTAGTGTCTATACCACTTTAAGTAGAATTCCTACGTCCCTTATAAACTTCCGTATAAAATTCTATTTCGCCAAGTTAATTATCAGAATAAATAAATCATACACATCGGTAAACTCGACAAACCCTTCGCGTAAACTTCGCCGCGTTCCTTTAAACCTCCCCTTCGAGCGCCCCTTAAGAAGCCAAACCGCAACCTCGAACGCTCCTTTTGATGGCTGGTCGATTGCCACTAACTAAAGACTGCGTACACTCGATTATACCAATTGTAGGTAGACTCGCAGTTAGATTCTGTCAACAAACACCGAGGTCAGTGGATCGACTGTTAACCCGTCTATTACTCGTTCGGTCGCGGTAACTCTCGGATAAGTATCCACACGCGCATCACGGTTTGCGAAGCGTTTGTACATAGGGGTCAGAGAGCATTGTTAGCGTCGAACAGATCGACGCCCCTGGGCTCTGTTTCCATGGGAATTCCCGATGAATTCGTAGCCGAAATTCAAGCGGCCTTCGCAACCCTCTCGTTTAATTAACGCCCCAGCGCTATCGCGACGCTGGGAATCTGTATCTTTCTCGAAGTTGCGCGCGTTTTGGTGCACGGAATCTGGTTAGGTAATTGGTTCGATAATTGGGCATCATTTCGAGCAAACGGATTATTCGAGTTTCTGTAAGAACAATAACACACGCGCCGGACAGAGAATCCCGTTTCGAAAATCCGACTTAATCAAGCATCGGACGGCCTGGTAATTTCAATTTCAAATTGCGACGTTGTTTTGCGTGTGAGCAAGATAACGCGCGGCGGTGGATGTGCAATCATTTCTGGGGAGAGAGAAATCACAAGGATGGAATAATATTTGCACGTAGGTGTCAACATGTTCGCGATCTACAATTCTCGAATAATTCAGAAAGGGATACGTGAGCGTAATAGTATTTTGATTCCTAGTAAACATAGTCTGTGAAATGAATAAGTGTACTCTTGTGACCCATCTTGGATAACGTAAAAGAGCAACCGATACTATGTACACTTTTCGGAAGCTAACCAGAAAATATTTTATAAAATGAAATATCACGGAAAGTATTATTGTTCCATCGGAATTGGTTCGATGGAATAAATCATCGATGATACATTTCGCAGCTGGAAAATTATTAATATTCCATACGTAATAAATTCGTCCCACTCGTCGAGCGAGTTTTTAATATCGCGCCAATCGAAAAATTCATAAAAGCGGTACTACAACGCTGCGCGAACGAATACTACTATTCGTTCCTACTATTGTCATAAGCACAATTTATCGTGACAATCGCGATGGAAAATGCGATTTGCTTTTACAGTACAATGGAAGGGACGCTTGTCAAACGAAAAGCCTCTCGAAAAATTGAAATATGTCGAAAACTTTGTTATTGTTCCGCAATAAATGTTTAATTTTCAATTTTATACCGCGAATGGGAGAAAAAATACAGGAACAATTTCGTTTATGGAATTGCCGAGGTTTGCGAAAATGGGGCGACATCCGCAGAAAAAAACAACGAACCCAGTACACGGTAAATTCTGTACGCCGTGGGATAGAGGAGGGAAGCATAATTTACCCTGTTGTAATATGTAATACAACTAACCCAAACTAGGGGGATCGTCGAACGTGGGAGACATCGCAGAATGTGCAAACAGTCCGCTCGGATTTAATTTAAACGCGCGGCTACGTAACTGGCGAGAAATAAAAGCCAGAAGAAAAAAAACCGTGTCGCGTAATTTCTTTCCGCATATACAACCTCCTGCATGTTTCCCGTGATTTTTAATTCTCGTGGAAAGAATTTTCTTCGCCATTCGTAGAATTTTAACGCGGTCGCACAGCATCGAGTAAACGTTTACGTCTGAATTATTAACCAGTTAGTTGTGTGTGTGACGAGTATACTCGTCATAGAGAAGTGGCAGTATTTCGTGTCACTAGTGACCATTGTTTACTTAAATTGTAATTTTAGTGAAAATCAAAACATATTCTCGAATTTCAAGATGTTTTGAATATTTTGAGGCCAGGTCGGAATAAAATGAACAAGTAAAAAATATAAATAATTTGAAATGAACTTATGCGTTCCCGTATGCACTAGCTGAAACAGCTTATCAGTTCGCGTAGCGAATTTATTTATGTGCGATGATAACGCTTTTTATATGTAAAAGCATGATCGCTGGTCCGAAGTCACCTAGCTATCGAGTGGTATAAGTGCCACTTGTTTAATGTTAGAACCATGTGCTGAGACTTGACAAATGGTCCGTTTCCATACTGCCTAAAGAACGGTTATTTTGTATAACTGTTTAATGTGAGTATAGAGTAAAGTTTAATTGACGAGTATACTCGTCCTCGCTCGATTTACGCGACACATGTAGATCCATGCTCTCTAAAGAGAGCGCCACAGCTAACTGGTTAATGTTGAATTATTTTGAGCCAAATGTATAGATTCTAAAAAATTGTGTTTCCCTTATTATCAGTGTACCTCTCGTGTAGCGCGAGGAAGACACTTAATTAGGTTAGACGTCGCGTAATTAATCATCATAAATCAGGACGTTTGCACCTGCGGTGTCTCCATAATTCCTTGGATCAATATGCATAGGATTGCTTGCAACCACTACGCCGACTAGATTGGTGTGTTGTGCCGCTAAGAATTAACGTCGTAATTGATTTTCTTGATTCTCATTCTCCTACGGATAACTCAATGCTTACATATTGAATATTGCCGTTGTTCACTTTGCATAAATAAAAATGTACTTTGCTCCACTCAAGCTCGTCAATTTGAATCTTTCCAGCAGAAATATACCGCGTTCCTAACGATATTACTACTTATACTAATTTATTTCCAACACAAGTGATCAATCATGTACACTCTGAAATTTATAAATTATAAAGAAAAAATAATTAAGAAGCAATAACGGTATCACGACCGTTTGAAAAATGACTCTTGATACCAATAGGTTAATTGGTATAAGATAATCTGCGAACTTAAAGTAGCTGTATCTCGAAAGCAGAATTATTTTTGCCCGATCTCGCCGTTCTGCTGCATTTAATTACGCTCCAGATAATTACACTTAAAAATATGACTTGCAACGGCAAACCTTATCTGCTTTAACGCTATTATTTTCTTACAGTAAAGATTACAGAGCCTGTCTCCTCAAAGGAAATTTTCATTCGCTCTGACAAACGCTGGGGCATTATTAAGGGTAGGAAGAACACCTCGAAACGAATCTCCTGAATCGAGTGTTTTCCGTCGTTAGGGGTGGAAAGATCACAGAGAACGACGACGACGATTACTATCTCTATTTCCTCCTTTCAGGAGGCAAAGTACGCAGTTGCGCTTCCACAAGAAACGTTTTTCTGTCTTCTTTTCCGGCTTCTTTATCTCGCGGAGACGGCGTATACGTGCCCGGCCAGGCTTAATGAGACCGTAATAGTTCAACCAGACATTAAATCGGTGTCTGGCCAGCTAACAATTCTCCGCCGTTGTTCGCTGGGAGCTTTTTCAAGCCTGGAGCTGGACTAATTTCTCGCTTAAGTATACGAGATGCTTCCGAACGAGGGAAACGGTCTTAGTGGGTCACGAGGGAAACGCAGAGCATTCCGTCTTAATCGATTCCCTCGAACATCGTGCGAATTGTTTTCAACATCAAAAAAATGAACATTGAATGATAGAATCCGACAATAAATGAAAATAATTTCTAACTAAAGCTTCGGAGCATTTACTCTAAGAAAGGGTTTGGTCGAAACACGTTTGAATTTCTTGCACACGCCAACACGTCTAGTAATCTACCAGAATCGCCATAAGTTTTACAGAACCGCTGAAGTAACACTCAATAAACTGTCGTGCATAAAGTGTACGTTTCCTGCTTCAAAACCGTGACGTGTTTAGCTAATTGCCGCAACGAACACCTACTGCAAGAATGTGCACTAGGTGCTAATTTCTAAAGACCAGTTAAGCGTCTTGTTTAATAGCTTGCACGCGTAGTGCAAAATAAAAATGTTGACGTTGTGTTAACGTTATTAATTACGAGTTAAGAGCTTTTACGATCGCTGAAACACCTTTTCGTGTTCGTAAATACACGAGACATCTGATGCAATGCTATCTCGTGTTGGGTTAGCTAAATTGACCATCGTTTAGACGAATTTGTATTCAAATGAATATTCGTTTAAAGAATTATTTAAAGGTGAAATTATATACTAACACACATGAGTTTTGAACATTCTGAAACAATTTATATAGAAAGGACTAGATGAGAGAACCAACTGGAACTTCAATAATTATTTATCATTTTTCATTTTCTATATGACCATGCTTTGAATGAGAAATTTAATTATTATGTGCATTTGAAATTTTATTGTCACTCGCTACGTAGTGTCTGTAGTTTCGATAAAAATTCGTCCCCGGTTGCGCCTCGTGTTGCGTCAGTAACGCCTTCAGAAATATAAATAACGTCGATACGTAACTTTCTATCCAAACTGTCGGGTCAACAATTTCTAAGACCACTTCTGGGACTCCCGTTTCGAACACATTCTCATCTCGGGAGTGCATTTCGTAAAGTATAGTCTGATCCGTCTGTGTAAACTCGGCTCCACCTACTCTCAACCGCGGTTACGAGCGGTGCAGTTGTATTGGGAGCTGCCCACGCAGAATTTCTTAATGAAGTGGTCGTTCACCGACTTTGGTCTGCGAAATCATATTTGGACAAAGTTCGTCCAAGTACCCGACGGAGCTTCAGGCGTCGTTCGCGGTGGAACGTAGTCGGACTTTGTCGCTGAACGTTGGAAGGCGAATCTCTTCGTTAAGTCTTAAGTTGTCGGAAACAACTAAAGGACCATCAGCAGGATCTTCGACGTTCCGACGTTAAATTCTATTGGCGACACTTACTTCACTCCGTAACAGAAATGTAACCTCTCGTCCAATTAATTTTCTAATTAATTTTAAAATGAATTATAATATTTGTAGATTTTAAAGGCGACAAAAAGCTCAACCTTAAAATTTAACCCTTTGCAATCCAAATTGTCTGATTTCAGTACATCGTTGTCGAGCCTCACTCGACATAGGAACGCCAAGAATGAATAAACACTGCTTGTTTTAAAACTGTTAAAATATTAGGTTGCCCCTCGAACAATATTGATCCTTTTATTTTAAACTTGCACGTCCTTTTATAGATAAATAATTCGACGCTCGTGTTTGGCGCGGGGCGATAATTTCTTAGATAAACGTTTATTAATTAGCAATTACACGTAGGCGCGAGCGCGTACCCATTGGTCTAATTTAAAACCAAAATTGCGCAAATTCGCAAATAGCAAATCGGTGAACCGTGGCTTGCACGCCGAAGGGAGGGGAAAACAGACTAACGCGATACCGAGGCGATGCTTTGGCGAACTCGCGGGTCTCGTTGTGGCTGGGCGTTAATATTAATCGCCATTCAACCATCACGCGCATTTCCTTCTGTAAATACGCCCGCTACATCCGTCGCAAATAGCCGAATTTTCCATAAAACACCGATCCCAGCCGAAATCAGACCGTTAATGCACATCAGCCATTTGATCTCACGGTTAAGCAAAATTATTGCCACCAGCGGCCGATAATTAATTGAATTGGAAAAAAGATTCGCTCGTTGAATCCTAGCACCTAAAGAATTTATAACAGGAAGAATATACAGTAATTGATATGCGCTTACGCTGCCACGTTACTGTGGCAATAATGTTAACCCTTTGCGATCCTATGTCGAGTGAGGCTCGACAAAAATGTATTGAAATTAGGGAATTCGGAGTGCAAAGGCTTATTCGGACAAAAATCATCGCATGAACAAGTAAATATGATTCATGTAATAGTTACTTAAAAAATAATACAACAATTTATTCACGATGTCAAACAAGCTATTACGCACTCAACGTGAAACATAAGTTGATTGCATAATTTACATTGGAATTCTTATTAGCTAAACGACGAATCAAAAGATGCTCATCTTTTATTCATTATTCGAAACGTTTTCTTTAGCTAAGTACTTCGATCATTTCTGTCCATATGTGACATATAGCATGTCTGTTTAAAAATCCATCCGTGCAGCTGCAGGAAAATTAATATTTTACTCGAATTCGTGGCGACACGTATTTCTAATTTTAACGCTAATAATTCTGACCAATTGCAAGCTAATTATACCTGCTCGTCATTTCGCGAAGGATTTCCCACTATCCGGCAATTAACGTCGTTTATTCACCTGTCGTTCTTATCATCGCAGTGCGCTAGGGGAACGTTATTCAGAGTAAAACACGTTTTTGTCATTACCAACCTTTTACGCGACAATAACAACTATTGCTCTATTACGCGCATTGTGTAACTGCCAAAGACCGATGTATGAAGCATCGCGTGGGATGGACATGATCGGACGTTGTTGTCGAGAGAAATTGTACTAGGTCCATAATAATAATAGTTTAGATTTAATCGAATATCATTATTCCAATATTACCGTTCGAAAATTGTCAATATTAGTCAAAATTGCATTTCAAAGATAATAAGTTACCCCTTTCAGACCTGAATCATCTTTTGTCTCGTACTTATGTAATTTAATTTTTAGGGTTAACTTGGAATAAAATTAATATGAAAAAAATCATAAAAAAATCCTAATAGTGTAGTTTTCGAGGAAAACTAGTTTTTCTTCATGAGCATAAATAAGGACATTCGCCCAAACGATAGTGTCGGTAATGGTTAAATTTTATATCCTCAATTGTGGACGCCAGGTTTAAATGGGTTAATACTTCTCCGACAGAGGTGCGTGATTATATATAAATACCTGTGTTGAGAAATTTCTTTGGAAACTACCTGTAGATTCGTCTATTTTAAGTTGTCGAGACTTACCTGGAACAAAAAGGAAATGTTAAGTTAGTAACGAAATTATATTAGGAAAATAGTAAAGACGAAACATACGAAATTGAAAGAATGAATAAAATTTTGATTTCTTCGAATAAAAGAAATGCAAAAACGACAAAATGCTACTGAAATTACATTCATGAAATAAACGTAGCAAATAAATTCCTACAGGGTGTTCCTACTCGCCCATCTGCTATTCGAATAAAACGCAGCCCATTTCTGGCCCCCATCCCTAGCAGATGAGAGAAGCCAGGCTCAGTGAAACGACACAGCAGGTCTGCGCAGCCTTATCAGAAGTTTGCTGGAACCTCTTGCGCGACAAAATCTGAGAAATTCGGATCACGAGCAGGGCTCCTCTTTCGCCGTATGCCGGCGTGCGCGCACGAAACAACTTCCTAAGTGGCGACGTAAATCTCGCGCAACGATTATTCCGTACCTTTCTCTAAGTGCCACTCAAAACACCGGGCTGGATGTAGCTTTATCGAATCATTAAAACTTTTCGGGTTTTCACTCACGAAAGGAAACGCTGGGGCAGTTGATCTAGTAACGAAATCGGCGAATAAAAGTTACCAGTCACTCGCGAATAGGCGTGTCCGAAGGCGCAGAGCCGACACGAAGCGAAGATAAAAGCGACGAGGTGCAGCAACGAAACAATCTGCTGCACACGATGTTTAAAAAAAATGAAAGTCATGCACTTTGCCGGGCAGTTGCATTCAGTTCTGGCCAACATTCGCACGAAACCGCATATACATAATAGCTGGTAGATCTCAAAAGCGATACCTTTTGTTCCTTTTTGCTTTCGAATCAATTTGTTAGCGAATGCATTAACGTGTGCACTTCTGTGATTTAGGGAGCGTACTCGAATTTATGTTTCAAATTTAAGGCGTTGAAAAGACTCCTTCGATTTACATCAATTGAAGTCATTTCAAATTCTCGACTCGTGAGGGTGGAGCCCGTTTATCGTTTCATCTTCATGATGGCATCGTAAACATAACAAAGACAAATATAACAGGCAACGTCGAATACAGTTTCTTTTTATTTGTATGGCTCCGCGTCATAAAAAAGTCATGAGCAACAGTACTCCGGTAGATAAGAGCGATTCGATACGATACGCGCAAGATATCGTTTCGTAGAAGCGTTGGTCGTCGTTGGCTAATGAACCATGGTTGGGTAATATACACATTATCTAATAAAAGAGAGAGAGAGGACATGTCGAACCAATGATAAGAATCGCGTAAGTCATATTTATCAACGGCACACGTACCATACGAACTTCAAATACAGACAGAGTGCCAATCGCGGATCGTCTTCGTTCACAGATCGCAGACATAAATAAGCGACGTGATGTAGCGAAAAAGAGAAGAGTCCAAATCGAGCAACTTTGGGATTAAATATTCGCTAGAGATATCAAAGAACGCTGCAGTTGTTTGGTACCAAACAAACCATTCCACTATTTTTATGTAAAGAGCAGAGTTGGAAGAGGTGCAGGTAAATCGGAAGCAATGGCGCTATCCTCGTGAAATTCTGGCACGTCGATATCAATTAATTTAACTACGTTTCCGGGCTCCTGTCTGGCATACAGCCAATTGCCTCACAGATACTGTCTCACATATTTTCGACCTTCTCGTGGAATAACTGCTCCAGCATCTAGAAGAGATTATATACTGTTTCTCCCTTTGTGGATTTCCTACTTCGAATTAACCGAAGTAACAGAATAAAATACAAGTGTGAATGTTTAACAGCTAATAAATGAACCGTTCATTGCACAAATCGATTAACTCCATTAAACAAAGAGTTGAGAAATGCGATGAAACAATGTACATTGTTTTTTAAAATTCCCTTTAGAATATAAATTGAAATAAATATTCTAGAATGCATAAATACAGGATGTAGCTTTCATCTAACGTTATATAAAATTAATAAGAAAGAATAGCCAAAAGGTAATCGTCATTACTGTTACAATTTTTATATGGTTGGTGGAGTTAGTCGATTCGTCCATTGAACGGCTCAAATATAATCACCGGATGCGATGTTATAAAATTCCATTGCTTAACCATGGTTAAAAAATTCTCAATTCAAAGCGAGATATTCCATCGAAATTCGAACGAATCCAACGTCGTCGATTAAGCTGGATCCTCTATCGACGCGATCCGCGGATTACACCCCCGCCCTTGTCGGGACAGGGGAACCAGAAGCGTCTAACTTCGTCGAACATAAATCTTCATCGCGTATCACGGTTCGGCGGGTTTATGCCTCACAGACGGCGCGAACGCATCTGTCGCGTCACGAAAGCGGCGAAAACCGGGGAAAGGAATGCGTGCACCGCATTATAATAAACTTGACGTGTAGGGGGTTACGCGCTCGTTCGAACAAAACGCCTATTGTCGCGACGAAGCGGACAAAGCCGGACACGGTATAGTGTAACGCGACGTAACGGCGTAGGGCCAGGGAAACCAGGCGAAACGAGGGAACGAGAACCACACGAGCAGTTCACCAACCGCAAAGTATATAAAGCGGAAACCATACACCATTCACGAGACTCGCATTGCTCCAGCGTATGCTCGGTCGTCTCACGATGCCTGGGCCTATTCTTTCTCGAGGCGTATTGCTCCGAGAACGAACGATGCAGCGACCACTGCACGCTTGGTTTTTAAACGTTTTAAATGACGCTACTTTGAGCTACCTGTACCCTTAAGGAGAGAGAGCGTATGCTGGAATGTTTTTGGTGAAACCATTCTTTAATCAGGGTTTGTAGGGTGAAGAAATGTGTTTGTTAGACTTTTTGTGGGTACTGTTAACTATATTGAAAATTGTTTTTAACTATGGCATTTTATCGTCAAGCATAGCGAACGGTTAAGGTTTAGAAACAACGTTCTTTTGTACTTTTATTGATTTATCTAACAACATTAATTGAGGCACGTCAATTTGAGTGCACAGCTTCATGGAATATTATCGTTCAAATTGGTCGTCAATCTGAATAGTTAATTTTGGCCTGCGGGTATTGCAATAATAGCCAAATCGTCGTTACCCTCGATTGCACTGTACCGCACAATCTTCTGTTTTCTTCGTTTCGGCGAATTATATGTGGTTTCTCCATCAGCTTTCCCACTCCACGAGAAGTAGACGGTCTATTACGAGCCGCAATGGCTCTTCCGCGAAAATTGCCAACCAGTTGATCCCCTAATTGTAGAAGTAACCTCACATGTGTCACAGGGATCTGGTTGGTATTAATTATGCTTCATGCAGTACGCGAGATTTTTAGATCGAGTATCCCCAATCTCCAAAAGAACGAGTTTAACTTTTATTGATTGCAGTGCTCATGAAAGTACGTAAAATGCCAACTATGTAGCTAGAAATTTATCAGCATAATTGCAATATTATTAGTTGCGACGCTTTTCTAGCAGGGACGCGATATTATTACTCCCAAAATGGAGCGTCTTAATTAACGTTCTTAAGATTATTCGAATATCGTTTCGTAACGGGGTTGGCATGTGGCAGGAATGCTCCGCCATCTTCGTCAACAGGAAAAATATGTCGCCGAGAATATCGACGTTCACAAGAAAGTATGTCTCCACTGATACGAAAAATTTGATGTAATTTTAACAAGATCAAAGGAGAGCTAGAATTTTTGCAAATTATTATTCCTGTAGTAATAGGAGTCCCTGCTATTTTATTTTCTGCTAGCATTTTTGCTAGTTACAAGTCATGTCCACTTCGAGTACATTCATAGAAGAGTCCATCATCGAATTTGATAGCTCAATCTGCGAAGCGGTCATCCAACCAACAAAAAACCCCAAGTCCAAGCTTCGGATTCCTCTCCGTGAAAATGTCACAAGTGGGATCCGAATCGAGCCTTTACGTTTAATTTTCGTGTCATTTAGGCTTAGTGAAAAAAAAGAACCTGGTCGACGAACTGGATAACTCATATGGTGGACCTGTCGTCCGACAAACAAAAGATCCCAGAAAGAGAGACACTGTCGGCAACCCAGATAGCTGGAATCAGCAAAGCAATCTGGCCCAGGAAAACGAAAAAAAATTCCAGCCCTGGCAATCTGATTCTTTTCATCCCTTCGCGGTACGCAAAAATTTTCGTGCATACGCGAGCAAGCAAAAACGAAAAAAGGAGTCAAGAGAAAAACGTGCTGGACGAAAGAAGGGCACTGAAGGGTGGTTTCCTTCAATTAAAACAGTTTGAGAGCGACGCAAATGTCCATTATAAAATACTTCAGTGTAAAACACAATTAAAGTTACATTTATCACTCAACGAGTCGCAGACAAAGAATTGTTTACTTTTAAGGGGGAATATAGGTTTAGGACTACATTTTTTTGGTGATATATATGAATTTTTTTCTCGACAAAGAAATATATATAATTTATTGAAACTTTCAGAACACTTTATACATATATTCAAATAAATATCGTAATTGCTTTGAAGTATTCCCTCAGAAAAGATGGAGTATATCAGGTGCCAGCCATTAAAGGTCACCATCAGACGTAACTGTTTGTGTAGGTACATTCTGAAGGCCACAGTTTTCATCTGAAACTAATAGATTTTAAAATTTACTTTAGGGGTATGTCTTTTTTCTATATGAACCCAACCTCCCCTCTAGAAAATTGCAAATTGCATTTTTAAAAGTGTTTAAACAAGAGAACATCATTTCTTGACACTTTTTCATAATTTCTTTTGTAATAAAAAATACTTTAAACAATGACATTACTCCAAATTTAGATTCATACAGAGCCTGATTACGTAAAGAAACTATTATTTTTTAAAATGATTGGTTAACAAATTTTTTAGCTACAATGTCCATAAACTCAAAAAGAGTCGAGAAAATCGCGTTTGGAAGAGAAAGTACGGAAATCAAAAAATTTAAGGCAGTAATGAATTCATTTAATTTACTTACTGGTTAATCATCAATCCTAACGCATATAACAATCCTTATTCTTCTTCATACCCTTCGTTTTGAGCTTAGAACTCTACTTTTGAGCCTAAACCTGTTTTCTCCCATAATTTCACGTTCGAAATTCCGATCGCAGACAATAATTTCGTCCACCTCCGTCGAAAAGTGTATCGCTGTTGCACACCCATAGATTTTGGCTCTGCAGCCACCCCCCTCCCCCCCTTGTAGGGCCTTGATGCGCAGGAGTGAATCATCATCCCAGGGGTCGGACTCCCTTAACAAGATACGTCGTTTCGAGAAGGGTGCATGGCGATAAACACGGGTGGTTCTCTCTTTTTCTCTCAAAGGTCCAGCACACATTTGGGCGGCAATAAAGGAACCGTACCGACAGCACCCTCGTTTTGGGGCTCGTAAGCCCACTGTTCCTCTAACTCCTGGAACATACAGGGGGGTGGGGGGCGGGATGGTATTCGTAGCTCGTGCGTCGATGCTGCAATGACGAATTGCGTTATGACGCGAAATCTTCGCACGACGCGGTTAAATGAGATCCTCGTTGCGCTAAATTGTATCACTGCATTACACGCGGCTGGATTCCCGCGAACTATTAAATTGCTTGCACGCCTGTAGCATGAAATCATAGTGCGATCGGAGGGAACGAGAATCCACTCCAATAAGTTTCACCGATGACCACTGTTGGTTAGTCCCAACACAAGCGATATTTATTATTAATTGGACTGTAGATTCATGGCATATGTGGTAAACATATACAAACCGTATGGAGAATATGTTTCGTCGAATTAATATGGAGTTAATATTCCCTATTAACCTGACAGAAATTAATATAGTGATATTAACTGACTGTGACATGGGTATATGCATACTAGGCTTAGCATACGTTCCTTTATATTTTACTAAGTTAGAATGCATAAAATTAGTAGTCTTCGATTCATGGAACTTTTACAATAAAGAAGTTATTTTTACAAAGATCAGAGGATGTTCTCGAGCAGTGTTGCATGAGTTATCGTTGAAAAATGTGCAGCTGCAGGTTGCAGGTGCGTCTTTCATGGGAAACGGGCACGAGAAGATGGACTGACTAATTTAAGCCCAGGTAAATAGCCGAACACCAACGGTCTGAATAATTCGCGAAGTCGTCGCAAAATTTCACAGGCCCGCTAATTTTGTCGTGTTTACGCGTAGGTTCGAAGTGTTCACCGAAATCGGTATCCAGGCACGTTCTGCCAATTACTGTTGCATCAGGCCCCAGGGAAATCCGAGCGAAGTGGAACGAAGAGGGCTATAGCGACTGCCACACGTACACCACGGAATGCGGAATAATCAAAGTCGTGCGTGCGTGAACCCTCGCGCTGCTTCGCTCTAACAAACTGCGCGACACTCGACCGCGAAAATATTGATACGAATGCGTGTTTCGAATCCAAAGATCGACCCAGGAATTATTTATTCGTTTTTGTATCAGATATGAAATTCTTTCATTTATTTTATATGATCGGTAACACTAGTACAGTATGCTTTGGCTATGTATGACACTATTTATACAAAAGGAAATTACAAAATATTAAGGGGGGAGTGTCTTCCAAAAATAGAAACCTAGTACTATTTGCACTCTAGGCCTTTTTTTCTGGTATATACCAGCAACTCGAGATACTATCTTAGCATTCTATTGCCACAAGTGCTAATCTTAGGTTGACTTTGCTCATCGTACTCTGTATGTAAAATATTTCATTTTAATTCATTATGTTGGTAAAACATAAAATTTCACATTTAATTACGAAATAATAACCGGTGACATAAAGTCGTTTCTGTGTTAAATTGCCGGTCAAAAATGTGTTAAGATGTGACTGAGAGTCGCCACTGGAGTGCAAAGGGTTAAATACAAGACCACAGTCATAATGGAAGAAATTGCATCTGAGAAATGTGCATGAACTGTATATCAACGTAGGGAAATTATAATGTTTGTCTGTGTCTCAGAATCGAATTTGAAGGGAGCACGAGTGACATTCGAGGAGGTAAAGCGGCCGCTCGTACAATTAAGACGTTCCAGAAGAAACAATCTCGACGTGGAGCGAGGGGAGATGCAGACAACAACGGGCAGAGGCAACGAGGTTGTTTCGTAAAAGGAGCATTACCACCCGGGTAGAAAGTTTATACGGAACGTGAAGAACATACGGAAGGCCGGAACTAGAAGCATTTGTCAGCTCTAGAGAGCAACAAGAGAGGAGGGCCTCGCAACGGCGCAACAACGATAGCGCAGGACAGTCCATGCCAACTTCCTCGTCTCCTTTCGCAACATAAGTTGTGCTCGAGCAACGTGAATATAAATGAGACTAACGAGCTCTCTGTGATGTCGGTAATGACGGTAGATTGCAGTCGGAACAAGCGAACGGTCAAGCTGGCTGGATTCCACGTTGTCGTTGTCACGACCGACGGACCTCGAGCAACAGCACGCCACGCTATCGCATCAACCATGTATATTGGCAAAACCTTGACAGTGGGATTAGCTTCCTTCATAAATCGTAAGCGGTGTCCCGCGAAATGTGGCTAAATTGTGAGAACTCCTACTCGCCAGAACATGAAACTAACCTGACCTCGAGAACAGACAATCTTTTAAAGTATTTAACATGAAGGCTATGTAACGAAGGAAGTTCATATCTAATCTATTTATCGTTAATTGAGCCATTCATTGTACAAATCGATTAACTCCATAAATCAAAAAATTGAGAAACGCGATGTAATAATGTTTGTCGTTTAATGGTATTAATCTTTATTATTCAAGAAAATTATTATAAATATAAAAAGTTATGATTATACTAAGTGCTTTGACACTTAAATTTAAGTTTTTTTTTAAATGTGGAGTTAATCGATTGAATAGCAGCAATTACATAGAAACGAAGTGAGCATTATAGTTGAGAAGTGAAAATCGCTATTACCATCGTCGATCCTTCTTCATCAATAAAATAGCTTCTATTTAGAATAAAACTGCAATCCCGAGATTTTTACGATCTAAAGGGGTGTTTACACGTCCACGCGATCAAACAACGAAATCGAGCCGAATTCCTCGTGGGTGGCGAATTGGTAAACACTAGTGAACACGTGAGCCTTAATTTCGGGCGAAGTTGGTCGCAAGGGCGCGGAACAAACGCGAAATCGAAGGCTCGCGCAGGTACGAACGTTAACCATTAATCATGTCTATCGGACACGGCAGCACGAACATGAATAATTGGTGCTGTGAGCGATCGTGAATAGTCCTTTCCTCTCGAACCAATTACCGGTGCCACCGGAGCATCCCTCCAACGGAAGATAGAGGGATTCGTGTAAAGATTATCAAAGAAATTGTTTCAGGACCAGGAGCGGTAATGGGACAAGGAGCCTGGGGTGGGCAGCATCTTAGAACGATATTGATGGACTTTGAAGTGGAGACGTCGCGATAGCCGATAAGAAAACCTCCAAGATCAAACGAGAAACGTTGCCAGGAAAAACGAATGGACGAGAGAGGTGGGAGGAGGTGAGGAGTTCGCAGCAGAGAAGATAAAGGCTGAGAAGCCGAGGCTCGTTATCTTTAGATTCGTTATCTAAAGAAAATTGCAAAAAAATCGATTCATAGTTTATAAAAGATCTGGACGAATGTGGGTATCAAAGAATACCGACTGTTGTTTCGAAGAATTCCTATTGACTGCATAGCGTAACGACATGGAAAGTTACTCCTAATTGGACGTTGGGGTTCGCCACTTCAAGAGGAAATCTTCAACGCTGGACGTGAAAAAATGTTACGAGTTTACAATAAATTATCCACGATTTGTTTTCAGAGTTATGACATGTCTATTACCTGATCTTTTAGGAGTCTCGACATAAATTCAGGGTAGTTTTTCTTTCGAAGACGTCTGGAACCTATTGTGCATAGTACGGAAATTAATGACGTCCATAACTTGCGACGAAAGATGGAGAATGGTGTCTAGTCTTGTGCACTAGATTTACCATTTGCATTCTAGGTTCTGGTCGGCGTGAGGAAATATGTAACATTTGTTGGATGGTGGCTATTTATTTCGTCGTTTTTTCTGACATTTTCGATGGTACTACATATACACGTACATGATATTTTGAAGTTAATCATTTTCTTGCTATGCTACATATGTATATCTCTGCATAATAATGAAACTATGATTTTGCCCTATATATTTTATACCGTGATGTTTTATACTCGGTGTTCGTTATACTCAATTTTTGATTAATTAACACGAACTTCATTCGAATCAATCAAAGTGCACACGTGAACACACGACATTTCTGTTTCATAGGTAGAACGAGAGTCTAATGCTTTCTGATCTAAAATAACAGGCTCACCTTATTGCACTGTCACGAACGTTCATTTAGTTACAATCTATAGTCATCATTCATCATCCTGTATTACTTTCTCCTGTCATGTAAATCTTCCGCGATAATTGTAACGGACCATTTATTATTTTCCATCGACTCTGTCATTTTTATAGCAATTACTCGTCGAGAGATATAGATCGCTTATAACTGCATAAATCACACGCACCAGAGTATTTTCATATGATGCTGATTCTAATAAAGCTACTATCGTTGTTGGGTGTGATTCACGTCATTGTATGCTGTATGCCATGACATTTCCAGACCTTTCACTACTTCCTATTAAGTATTCCGTTACAAAATGACTCGAATGTCGTCAATGCGTAATCGTATCAGTCCCATCGCAGCCTGTTCTTCCCAAGAGCACACGCGAAGACGTTATCGCGCGTGCTTCTCTGCGCGCGGGACACGAATCGCGTGTACTCCAGAAATATACGCGAAACTTCTTCGCGGGGCACGTAACTCGACAACTAGGGAACAATGCCGGTAACTCTGACGGCGCCTGTTTCTGCGCGCGTACATCCGGCGACAGTCTCGCGTGTACGCGGCGCTGGTGCGCGCCAGCGAGGAGCAAGGTAGCACACGGCCTCTCGTTTTACCGTGTCGTTACACTCGTGTATCCTTCGGGTTTATACAGACTCTTTATGACCAGCGATAAAATTCGCGAGCTCGCCTCGACAAACAAAAGCGGACGCGACCAGACCCGCTTCAAAGAAACCGATAAAAGCGGATTTCGTTCGAGTTTGCCTCGTTTCGTAATTTTTCAACGCTTAAGCGAAAAATTGCTTTATGATATGCAATAATCAGCTGCTCCAAATTGTTGAGTAAATTCGTAATCGTTGAGAAAATTCATGTAAGTATATGGTAAACTGAATTTTAGTGTTGAATAGCAACTTCAGTTGCTCCAAATTGATATAGGATAATTTGAGTAATCGTTGAGAAAATTGATGTAAGTACAGATTGAATTTGAGTGTTAAATAGCTGTCGCAATGATAAATAAGAACAGAAACTGGAGTTGCCCTTTTAAATATCAAATGACGTAGAATTACGTAAGCGACTACCGTAGATTTAAAAATGACGTCAGCGGTTGTAAATATGCGAAGAATATTTTGACGAACGTGGTCACAGGACGCCGCAAAGATTAACAGGTCGTATTTATGGCGCCTCGGAACTGTTTTTCAACGAACAATCGCTGATAACTACCCACGCTTAGTTTCTTTCGCCGAGGGCGAATTATCGCTGAAGCGGGTAAATACGAGATTTACATGCGTAACGGAGAAGCCAGTACGAGATTGAGTTCAGTGTACGTAACCATGAATAGTGGTTGAGAACAATACTCGCAGCGTACGAAGTATCATTTTATATCAAACTGTATTAATTGCGTGGGTGTTAAGCTGGGTACCTATTCGATACCCACGCGAAGGTATCGATGCGTATCATTTACAAGAAAACTTGGGCAGTACTGTTTATTAGGTTACACGTAGCACTGCTACAATATTAATATTGGTTTAAAGAATTCATACTTACTCATACTACTGCTTCGTATTTTATTGATTTAATAACTTATGATTCTTATATTTTTCTATTGTGAATAAATGTGGAGCACAATATCTTTCCAAAATCTTGACTCTGTAACAGTACCTACTCGAATAATTATCATCCTACTTTTGTATTTCAGATACGCGTGCGATCGTGAATTAGAATGAAGATATCGTTCGGCATGCAAGCGCTTAGCAGTGATTCAATTTCAATACCATTCTCTACGAATGAGAATCGTATCAAGTTTCCTTTCGACCGAGTACATCGTGCACGATCGATTGATTCATTGATACTAATCTTATCGCGTTTCTTTGGTCACGCGAACTTATGAAGATACCTTCCCAGCTGTGTTTGTTACATTGCCAGCACGTATTCCAACAGTAAACAGTATGTTTGAATATCTTCTTGAATGATTTTGTGAAAGCTATGCTGAAGATTTCTTTACGAGTACAATTACACTTAGAATTAAAGCAAACGTCGGGAACATGGAAAACATGCATGACAGTCATTTAAGAGACCTGCGTGTGCATATTCGTCGCATCCGCAAATACTGTTTCGTCGAAGAGTGCTTCTTGCATGGAGAAAAAAAATGTTATCCCAGGCTTTCGATTTATTTTTTCCAATACTTTAACAACCCTTCCGCCCGTATCGTCCGTTACGAGTACAGCGGAGTACATTCGCAGCAAGTACATCATCGTTCCGAAGAACCGGAGATACCGGCCCTCTACGTGTCTCGAAATCCCCAACAAAAAACGTGACTGCCAGAAAACAAGTAGCGGGCTCCCTTCGACGACGTCGTTGTCGTTCGTTTACGTAAGACATTCCACCTACATAAAAACGAACCCAAAAGTACAAAGGATTAGCGACATCCAGGGCTCGTACCGAATTAGAGGGGGCTTATTACCGCGGCTGCAGCTGGCCAGCTGTAATCCTCTTGCGCAGTGGCGCGCCCTAGAAATTTACCAAGTGGGTGGCAGCTAAAAGTTGGCAGATATGTCACAGTACTTTGCAATACGTCGATTTGATATTGAGTAAAGAATTGTTTCATATACTCTAGAAGTATACAATTTTATTTGAAAATCGGTCCACGAATAACGATGCCTACATCTTGTAGGTAGAATTAATAGAAATTTAATAACCTTGTTCCTAATGCACTAGCGTTCGTTGGTCGCAAAAATTTGAAAAAACCCTTGGAATAAATTTTGAATAGGATTGTTCCCTCACATCCCCTAAGTGCAGTACTTTCCACGGTCGTGCGACCGCAGATACACTCCGCGCAACAAAGCCCTGGGCGAAGCTCTCGTCGGGACGGGTTATTGTTTCTAATTTAAACCAACGATTTCCTGTCACGGCGAGCAGAAACTAGACGCCGCCACCGCGTCATCGTATTCGTTCATTCATTCGTACGTACGTTTCCTCGTTCGTTCTTTGAAACGGGGTTACGTGGGTTACCGGTCGGGTTAGCTATGCGTGCGGAATACGCGTGGGCACCTTTTAGCATGTCGGTCAACAACTCTTACGCGTCGTCTCGGTGAAGACGGGCTCGTCGCGGACAGCAAATCCGTCCACGACGGATCAAACGGTGAATGAATCGTAAAGCACTTGCTTGCCACTCCTATTGTGTCGTTATTGTCTGTTAGAGAAACGTTTCTCGTTTTATTAGCACGACATTACCATGCTGAGACGAGATGGTCGAATACTGCTCGTCTACGCTTTGTGGAAGAACCGACGGCGATGTAGAAATCGTCGGCACGTTAAAAGAGAAAATTGTACAAAGGCGATTATTATTGGAATGGCATTATATTGTGTTCACATTGTGTGTTGATTTTGGATGTGAAGTAGTTTCGAATCAGCATCCCTGTCGTTCGTCTATGAAACAGCTGCGTTATAAATTGGGCTACCCAGTCCAATTATAGATTCCTGCCTCCTGATCTTAATATTCAATATGGCTGCTGCCTATGTTAATTTAAAATGCATGCATCAATTCGAGGGATGAAACTGAATTCTGTGTAAATACGTAGGCATCAAACGTAACGTGTATATCTTCATTGTACTTACAGAAACAAATTTGCCTAACTAAAATTATAGATTTGATGTTTCCAAATAAATGATTCGTTATAAGCATATACATGAATAAACCTTACATGGATATACATTTAGAAAGAACAATTGATTTGGTAACGTCAAATCTATCCTTTAATTCAGACAAAGTTTTTTAACAGACATAAAGGATATGAATATTTATTGGAACAACTGTATATACACCGCACTTTTCTCATACGAAATGTTCTAACCTTTCGAAAATAAAAGCACACGATCTACTATAAATTATGATTTCACAGCACGTACCAAGTAAAAAATCGCTATTCCGCGTTGTCGATATTCTGAGGACCCTCCCAGCCAAGGCGATTATGAAAGTTAGTCAACGCAGGAAGAACGAATATTTCTATTTGACTTTCGCTACTAGCTGAATGACAATGAGGTGCCATCGAATAGACACGAGTAGGTTCTGGTATTTCCGAAACGATGGATTCTAAATATTCCTTAACGGAGGCGATTGTCAGACTCCGAAGACAGAGAAAAAGTGTTTCCCGTTCATTACGAAGCAAAAGCGATCTCACGAGTGCCCGGGTAATAGGGCAGTCGATTGGTCGAGCTATTATTTCCTTTTTTTTACGACGTGATTACCGTCGCCTCCGCCCTGAAACTCGATTGGTCTATCCGCGGAGCACTCTCTTTTCTCTTCGTGTTCATTGCAGGCCAATTTTCAGCGATCTGATTTTGTTGCGAACGGACAAGAAGAAAACGGGCGAGCGCAAAAAGAGATTCAAGGAGAAGGAAGGTAGATGGGGATAAGTAGAAAGGGATGAAGACCATGAGAGCAGATAATGGGGGAGGAGAGAGACGAAGCCAGGTCCACGTAATTTCCACGTTATTAATCCGGACCAGGGGGCTCTAGCGCGTTCCCATTTGCGCTCGTTTCGTCGCACATCCCGGGGACTTTGCTTAATAATCTCAAAGCCGCGCGAAGCTCAGATTACTTTAAGTACTTCAACATTTATCTGAACTTGCTTTTACAAAACACTCTCCTGGCGAGCACCTCCTTGGCCGTGAAGGGAAATTAGTTGATAAAGTAAACGATCTGCCAGCTTTGCAACTGTTATGTTCCATTGAGAGCCTTGAGGGCCATGGTTACGTATGTACAGACGACAAGACACTTTCTGATACGTACGAATGAACTGCATTTCATTCGAGATGGAAATCTTCCTTCGCAATTGATATTCTCTCGTCTTATTATCTGGTTTGTAATAGAAAATCCTCACTAAGAACGAAACGAGGTTAATAAAAATGAATTTTAATATGACAACTATGTTGAGTTTTATCGAAATTGGTGAGTATGTAAATATTAATACAAGTATGATGTTCAAAAACTTTTTCGATCAGAAATTGTTAATTTCAGCATTTTATTAATATTCAAATATTACCACTACATGCTTTGTAATTAAATAGCGATTCATGCTTGTAATTAAATATCCGGGTATCGGCAAATACTTGCTTGTTAGCTTACAACCTTTTGTTACGAAATATTTCACAGCTATAGATGTATTGGAAATTGTTATTAAATACGAATTTGTAACGATGAAACAATTGCGTATAGTCGCAAGAATTTCTTTTATTGTTGTATGTTTAGGCGCCGTTAGACAAATTTCTACCACCGTGAAATTAATTCAATTAATGCTTAATTTCGCAATACGATAGACCAATTATGCCAATAAGCAATTAATCTGCGATATACCAGTTTCCCGCAGTTTTATAACGGATTACATTTAATTGTGTCGTCGCGCGATGCGTTTTCTAGACAGTTGTATGAATTATGCGGAAGTTAATTAGAATGTATGAAGCAATCATCAATAATATATTGCGCGAAGGAAATCCCTTTCTCTTGTAATTTATGCGACCGTGTGCCAACTAGTCGCAAGAGCGAAAATTTATATTTAATCATCGTTATAAATTACCATTTTCGAAGGAAAAGAAAAATGTGTTATTATCGAATGATCGACGTCGATATTCCACGCATAAGCGAGAAACAAAGAACGTGGACGATGTCGCAGAAGCGTAAACACGGAAAATAATCCATCTTCCGCGTTACAGTATCCTTTAAGTACAGGTGTGAGTTTTATTGATGTCATCGGACACTCATTTCCAGGAAAGTATATATTAACTCTAGATTTCTACTGTATGCTGCGGTGTTGGGCAAAATTTAATCCAAGTAAATAATCCAGGTAATGATTTACGCTTACAATTGAAATGGATAATCGTTAATGGCTCACGACGACTGACGATTGGATTAATTGCTTTAATGCCACTCGCGAGCAGAGGCAATTAAAACAATCGTTAATTTCTCCGACGTTACTTTATTCTCGTTGAATAACAAATCGTCAGGCAAATTAATTATGTTGGTTGAGATGAATTGTTGGTTATTTTTTGATAGTACATTTTGATACTTGTAATATTCTGTAATTGATGTGTTTATGAAATCGTATAATATATTACAGAGTACTGCGACGAGAACATCAAAATTCTTTTACCAAACAGAGAAAACCTACTTCAAGGATCGAAAAGCAATGATGCAAACGAGACGAATTCACGAAATGTAAATAAGATTACCTTACGACCCGAGGTAAACTAACTACGAGACTACGAGCTCCTGGCGGAATCCATACGTTAGGGGATAATGGAAGCGAATATCACGGTCGACTTTATGAAAGGGCAATGCGTAAAGAGTTTATTGCGGTAAGAAAGATTTCCGCTAATGCGGGATGCTTTATGAATGCTAACGAGAATAGGGGACTTTCTCTCCGCGAAACCGTGCATATAATCGTCATATTGCACATCATGAATTTCCACGCTTTTCGCTGCACCATTAAAGCTCGCAATACGCCGGGCAATATTTCATTTCCGGCAGTTTTCCCGATTACAGTGCGCCATTGCTAAGAATTTTTTGTTGCTTCGTCCCCGAATAAGTTAACCAGTGGTTCTCGAACCGCGGACCACGCAACCCCTAACGAACTCTCAGAAAAAAAAGAAAGGAAACGCACACAGTGGAGTGGCAAAAATGCTCCTCGTAGTATTTTATACTTATTTAAAGTAAATATACTTATTTTATTTGAAGTACAGAACTGGAATAAATACATTCACATGTAGATACTCATAGTTATTCAGGATAAATAAATTCACAAATTTATAATCTAATAAGTCAACACATTTCTATCCTATAAAATCCCGCCACGAAGACTTCTATTTCTACTCTGTCTCAATCCACTAAAATCCGACTTCTCGAACAGTCTCGACTTAAAAATAATTCACTTTACCAGACACGCGATAAAACAGTGCTAAATCCGGTCACGAGTAGCAGCAGAAAAATGCGACGGAGAGAAACAGGATCTACGTCATTTGGTTAAAAACCCAAAGGAACGACGGCGCGTTAAAGGTTAAGACTGTTAAACTATGAAAGCACGTGAAATGTCGATCGCCGTGGCATTTTCGATCGGCTCGAAAACACCGTTTAAACGTTTAAAGGATATTCAATGAACGTCGAGCAATTCGAGGAACTCGGCGCTAGGTCACGGCACCCGACGCCCGCAACCTCGGACATTTCTCTCTTCGAGTGTGTATTTCAAAAAATTTTTTTCCACAACTGCACGTGTTGCTCGGTCCTCGGCTTTTTCATGCTCTGGTTACGACGCGAGTGGAGGCGAGTTTACTTCAGATTGCACCCGTGGTCTTACAAGCCTTAAACCGCCAGCGACATTTCAATGTGCACACGCGCGTCTACAACCTGCGACTGTGATTTAGAAAACTACGTCTCACGAAAAACGCGACGAAACCGAAGTGTCCTTTTGTTGCCGCGGTGCAATCTCTATTGCACGAGCCTCCGTTGTCCGAATGATTCAACTGTTTCTACAAATTACACCGGGAGAAGCTCGTACCAAGATTGGCTCTTGTGGCAATTTATCTCCCTACTATACGAATTTTATTTAATTATTTGAAAATTAACACGTTCCGTGCCACGTGTACCACCGGTGGTACACACAGACATATTTATTTAATTCGCTGAAAACATAAATTCTATGACATATTTTATTCTGTAAGTGATACACGATGTAATAACTGCTCTAAACAAGCTAACTAGAGCTGTTTCAAGTTGTACTTCCTTCTCTGTAGTTCAAATATTTTGCACTCTTACAGTAGGTGGCCAATTGTAATTTCATTCGTACAGGAGTCGCAGTGGGTAGGGTCCGTTTTCTTTAATAGATGTTCATGTGTGATTTGTGAATGTTCAGTTTTCAATCTAGTCATTATTATTTTTTCTCTCCTGGTCATAACTCTTTGGGGTATTGATTGGTAAAAGTCGTGTGTTACGTTTCGAGTTTTTGTTCTTTCGTTGTTCCATATTTTAATTCATTCCTTTTTCAATGTGTGTTGCTTTTGTTTAATGAAGTCTTGGTACGGGACTGGTATTTCTTTATTTAGTATCATTGTTACTGCCACTTTTCTTGCAATAAGATCTGATTTTGGACAATGTAATTTTTTATAAATAGTATTATTCACTTTTACTACTATACCTACTAAATCAATCTCAATAAAATTCTACTCCTCCAATTATCCAAGAAAATCGATTACCATCGTGTCCCTGATTAGTTCGGATAATCTCTTCGGAGATAGCGAAGAGTGCATATCGAATGCGCGAAGAAGAAGAGGAGGCGACGAGAACACGAAGGCGATAACGACGATGATAATCGATACCTTTATTACGATCGCGAAGGTATATAAGGTCCCAATAAAAATCGACATCGTCGGATTAAGAGGAAAAGAATGGGAACGTGCAAGAAGAGGGAGCAACGCGCGTTCGCCACTCCAGTTTCTTTCCTTCGATAAAATTAGCCTTTGTCACGAGGATCAACGGTCTCTGGAGGCTCGAAGCACGAGAAGACGTGGCAGCTGCTCGCAGAGTATTAGCTTGACCCATCGTTCTCGCTTTTATTCGCCCAGCAACCTTTTACCGACGTATTTATTGTCCTGCTCGGGTTTACGATACTCTCGTCCCGTAGACACCGCCGATTTTACGAGTCTAATGCTTTTCCCTGCTTCCACTCGTGAAATTCAATCCGCGCTTTCTATTCGCCTCTTCCTTCCCGCGATAGGTCAATTCCGCTGGAGAACAGGTTCCGTCGATCGCGTAGGGGACGCCTTAGTATTCATTCGTTTCCACTATTCCCTTTTTCACGATGTTTCCTCTTGCTTAGGAGTAATCAAAAATTCCACATACATACATCGAAGGAAACGACTGATATAGGTGGAGTTATCCAGAATAGTATAATTCTTTAACTGCCAAATTTTAATAATAGCATTTCTCCAGTTACGAAGTTGTGTATTTTTCATTCGTTCTGAATTTTTTATCACGATAAATAATGTACTCGTTTCGGCGACAGAATCGATCAGATAATTTGGTGCTCGCGAATGGAGTGTATTAATCAGCAGTTACCTCCGATTCTCGACTGTGTCCGTTCGACCAGCCGTTTCTAGGACGGATAATGGATAATCGTTGGCCACCTGTCCCTGTCGTAATCTCGCGTGGTGTAATTAACGAAGCCTCGTTAACATGCGGACCAAGACAAGGGGTCAAAGCACCCGTGGAAACTACGTAAGCAGCCTTTAACGACGCATCGTTGGACGACGATAGTTTGAAGAAGCTGTGAGAAATAGCGTGAAGACCGATCGCACGCTTTTGGAACGTTAATCTTATCGGTGGACGAATTTGGAAGGTCGCACGCGACGGTGTTGTTCCATCAGTGACGAAACGCGAAGAACTATGAGGAAATATGTAATATTTTCACATTTTTGGAGCAAAGTTCGAATGATATATCAATTACTGTGACGCCAATATATCGCGACTAGTTGGACATTTTATCGACTCTAAAGTATGAAATTTAGAGTGTTGAATCATCCAGATTCAAATCATAAAAAATTGACTCGTCGCGACACGTAATGTCCTCGCGATAACTAGACATTTGTGGACATTGTCAATCAAAAGCTTGAGACCACACCTTTTCCTGTTACATTTATCAATGTAGCAAACACATAACTATAATTACCATTTATCCGTATCTACTCATAAGTACTGTTCGTTTATCTAGACGTAGAATAATGCTTTAATAATGGTTCTATGAAACCACCGAGTTCCACGCCTATATGATCTACCCAAATCAAGTGGCAAGATAAATAAATAAGATGGATTAATAAAAAATATTAAAGAATAAGAAATTTATATCGAATGATAGATTAGAAATTATCTTTTTAAGCTCAATAAAAATCTTTTTAGTCATTGATTACGACGTGATATTATATACATACAAATACATAAAACATAAAAATAAATACTTAGAGTTAACGAATAATTAGTCAGCTGTGTGTAATACATAGTGTGTTTACCTCTGAAATGGTTTCAACACATACGATCAGACCACGGATAACGAATAAAGTTCACGTCAAGAAGTAATTAATGATAAAGAACATTAGTCTGGTTGAAGTTATATCCATCTTCATTTCGCCTACTGCACCGTAAAAACCGTACAACTCCATTACAAAAAAAAAGAATAATATTAACGACCTCAAAAACTTAATAGCTTCTTAAAAGCGACGAAGAACAAAACTTCTGGGTATATCGCGTTAATTCCTCAACCTATCGTGATTAGAAAAATAGTGTGATCCACTTTCAGACCACATGATTTACACTCCGCGACGAGAAGGCATTCATAAACTTCGGATTTTCACAATTTCTAGGTAAAGAAGTCATCGTTAAATCATTGTTAGCGTTAAATTGTGTAAAACAAGTTCACTTTCAGATCCGAATAAAGTTCAAAAGCAGAAAAAAATGGAACTTGCTCGATGTTGTATATTAAATAGGTGAAGTAGATGAACACTCTAAAGGTCGATTCAAACTATACGACACGGGCCGGCAACGACACGTACCGACACCGACACGACAAAAACATTAAAACATGCGTTTTATTACTTAGATACTTAGATACTATATACTTAGAACGTTCCGTCAACGGGAATAGTGTGAATAGTTCTATTAAAACGCGTGTTTTAATGTTTTGTCGTGTCGGTGTCGGTACGTGTCGTTGCCGGAACGTGACGGTCCGTGTCGTATAGTCTGAATCAACCTTAACTCGGATAAAATTATGTTCAAATCCTCTCTTTTAAACGCTCGCGACGCGGTTGCCCCGTTTAAAAGGTAATGAAGTATGCCATTCCTTCCGAAGTTACGGTCTATCCGCTTTAAACCTTGGTGTACCAAGCTCGAAAGAAAAGTTTGCCCATCGGCTGACGAATTCCAATGTTTCTTCAAAGTGAGGAGGAGAAAGGGAGACACACACACACAGAGAGAGAGAGAGAGAGAGAGAGAGAGAGAGAGAGAGAGAGAGAGA
>NW_026533254.1:5271996-5400755 GCF_026225885.1 Hylaeus anthracinus
AGAGAGAGAGAGAGAGAGAGAGAGAGAGAGAGAGAGAGAGAGAGAGAGAGAGAGAGAGAGAGAGAGAGAGAGAGAGAGAGAGAGAGACAGGCGATGGAGAAAAAAATTTTCGGGAACTGGTTTCGAAACTAAGAAACTTGTCCCGACGGAATAGAGTGGCCCGAAGGATTTCAGCGTCCGTGGAAAGAGGAACACGCTTGTTAAGTATCCGCGATCGTCTCGTCGCGTTAATTTAATGCGAATAAATATCGCATCTATCATTTTCTCCCCTTGGTCCTTCGCTCTCGACCAACGGAGAAATAACAGACTCGATGATAAAACAACGAACTCCGTCGAGGAACACGTTATCCTTCGGAAATTCTAGTCTGGACTCTTTTGACATTCCTTGAGAGAGTCAAATTTTGTCTATCTTAGGTATATCTCTAGATCTCGATAACTGAATCTCAATGAAAAAAAAAATACTTCTTGATTTTCTTCAGTATCGAGTACTGGATACTTTTGAATAAAATACGACGTAGGTCGTGAAAGTAGTTTATATAATATTCGTTGACCATGGAAATAATATAAACAATATTTTAAATCAAAGACACAGTACACGTGTCATTGGTTGCGAAAATTTAAATGTTCTCCACGATTATATTTGGACAACTTTACTCGATAACGACATCTTAAAATATGTATTCAAGCTTCTTTCTAAAATCAAGTTTCTGTGTAATAGTTTTTTTTTGTATTTTAATAAAGCATTTTATAAACTTTGTAGTTTAATAAATTACTTGAAAATAATCTAAAATGAAACTAGACACAGTCGTGTGGCACAAAACTATAAATGAAATAATGAGGTTTAAAATGATCCAGGTGGCCATAAAAATTATTTAAGATTCCTTCGACTACGTCAACGTTAATTTTGACCATTTTTATCGAGAATTACGCAATTTAACAACGACATGTGTTCCTTGTCGTTTTCTTTCTTCGACGCGACGAATCGAGAAAACGAACAGTCAGTTTGTTGACACTGTTCGCTCGACCAGCACGCTCCGATATCCCGCAATGAAAACATCGCGCAGCTAAGGTCTCAAAACTAAACAAACTGTGCAGGTGTCCCTTTAAACTCCAAAATTCCGGCAATCCCTGCGCACCATCTGCGCCGCAACGAGAAGGTGCGAGTTTGTTGACGGAAAATAAACTGGCCCGTTCGATTTCACGATGGAAACAATTTTGCCGCCATTCGTGGCACGTTCACGTTTCTACCATGAATCTCGAATTCTCAGAATTGATAATCGTCGCTCAAGTCGTATTTCACTCGAAGACACGCGTGCCACAATTTTTGATTGGTCGTTAAACTTTACCAAAGAGATTCGTTTCTGGTAATTCGGTTATCGAAAGTTTCCCATGGTAACGCCAGTTCCTTTATCTCTTCGTAACGAGCTCACCAGGTTACAAGATAAGCACAACCGTATAAGAAACCCATATACGTCAGCCAGGGATTAAGATTTCGTAGATCTCTGGTGCCCCGCAGGTACCGCGGGCCTCCAATAAATCCAGGAGGGAAAAAGAAACTCGAAGAAAAATTTAATTTATTCTTACAAGCTCAACGACGATTGCCTCGGTTTCAGAGCTACGAACGAGTTGCTACGCGGAATTTCTTGGAAACAAATTTCACTCGAACGTCGGTTAATTACAAGTCCGTGAGAACATCCGTTTTTAATCGTCATGGGAGCAAGTTCTCGTGCTATCGCAAGGTTAGTTAGTACGCGGAATCATGGAAAACGTTTTGAAATAGTTTTACTCTACGAACAGGAATCATGTTATGTGTTTACACACGTATAAGGGCGTAACGGACAGTTTGGAGTAAACATGATCTACAACATACAACACATGACACAACAACTCGAGAAACTTTTATTAGGAGACTGTAACGAAGAGCAATATATATTTCGGAAAATGGAGTTACGAATTTTACATGGAGCAGTCATGCTCCAGAAAAATATAAAAATGGAATGGACTCGAGCAAGTAACGGTTGTTTAAAAAATCCTAATCACGCTTAATTACACTTTTAAGCCGAACACTTGCTATACCTCGAAACAAAGATTTACTTCAATTTTAAAACATACATTTTGGAGTGAAGCACTTGCTATACCCCGAAACAAAGATTTACTCCATTTTCAAAACAATCAACTCGTACGTGTCACAATAACAGAGTTCTAACTTCGGAAGATTTAAAAATCGGAGCCTCTTTCGCGCGCCGTGGAAGCTTGGGACTGATCAACGGCGCCATTTTGTGCTATGCACGCGATCGAGCACTCCGATCGATAAAAGGAACGCGAAAGAAGCGCTAAGACCAAACACCGGTACAAGGTGGTTACAGATACGACTGGTGAGCATCCAGGCCAAACACCGATCACTCCGAGGGACCGACTCACCGCCCACGATTCTCGTAAATCCGCACAAAACGAGCGAGCGTGGATAACGAGCACGTAAATACAATCCCCTGTCTGTCTCCGAGTTGGAGCGTCTTTCGTCTCGGAGACACTTGTAAGAACTCCAAAAACCACGCACCTGTTCCGATGTCGATGCTTCTCTCCTGCTGCTCCTCGAGTCCAGACGAATCAGCTTCTGTCGTCCCGTTTTCTAATTCAAGTAATCCAAATAAATCGAGGTAGAGGATGAATGTGAACGAACACCTTGTCCGATTGTCACAAAAACTCCTCGCGTCGCCGTGCCACTGAACTCACCCGTGTGCAATTCGCGGAACAAAACGGAGCAAGCCACGAATTTTCGTTTGGGTTTTCACTGTCACTCCGAATTCACTGTATCCGTAGATTCACACCCGCGATAAAAACAAAGAGAAACTGAACACACGCGTCCGAAGATAAAGCCGCCTCCACGTGGAAATCGGCGACCACTGGAATAGAGCGTCCGTCACGTCGGAGCGGCAAGCCGAAACTAGCGCGTCGCGCGGCTTTCGACGAAGGCGAGCCTAGCAGGCCTCCACTGCCATCTCTCTCTTTCCCTTGAACTATCTCCTTCTTCCTTTCGCGCAATCCCCTCTTCGCGGATCGTTTCTCTCTCTCTACAAAGTGCCCCCTTCCCCTGTACAAACCTTAGGCTCCCTTCACAAGGGGTTCCCTTCCTCCTTGCACAGCGCAACTGGCTGATAACTGGGTGATTGTTCACGAAGACACAGGTAAGGAATATTGAAGCACATTTTCCTCGTCGATTGATTACTAGTTTCTCCCACTTGTATTTAGCGATCAAAGCAAAAGTAGGTAATACGCTCCGATTAACTACACGTTTCACTGTTGTATTACACATGGAAGTGTAGGTACACCAATTTCAGATGACAACATCGAATCATATTCAACGAATAACCGAGTACTCCAAATTTTTATTTAACACGTTGACTGCCAGATTAACACTCTCGAAAATTTCTACTATGTTTAAATTTTATTTACAATCTAGTGGAAACTACATAATCAAACATTTATTGTGGCATTTATTTCTGTAATTTCATTAAAGTTCAAATATGTCCTTTAAATTCATTTTCTTTAACGGTTTACCTTCAGAATTAATTTTTTTAGTTTGTCAATGAAAAACACTGTCACCCATATATGCGTGACGTAGCGATCAACGTGTATAAGAATGTTACCTCCATGACAAGACCACCGTTGTATTACACGTGGAAGTATAGATACTTCAATTGCAGATGACAGGGTCAGACCATATTCAACAAATAACAAAGTTCTCGAAATTTTTATTTAAATAAGGATGTTACCTTCATGACAAGATGTATTACGAGCGAAAGTGTAGGTACTCTAATTCCAGATGAGAGATTCAGATTGTAACTATTACTCAATAAATAACCAAGTATTCCAAATTTGTATTTGAATAAAAATGTTACATCCGTGTACCTTAACCTCCCTTCTCGTACGATCCTTTCCTCGTTGCACTATTCCAACGGTGGACGACGATCCCTTCTCCCGCAAACGATCTCTTCTGCACAGGAACAGCCAACCCAGTCCCTTTTCCAGTCCCTCCAGTCCGGTATACGAACACCATACAGTGGCGCATCCAGAAGGGGTGCCAGGGAGCACGCAAAACGGACTACAATTGACCCTATTTTCAATTTCTGAATAATTAGAACTTCTTCTAATGTAACTGTAAACTTAAACATTTATCATCAATCATGTCTCATTATTATTATAGATAAATTAGCTACGTTTCAGTTATAATTATCAATACAATCATTTAATAATTATTAATACATTTTTGTCATTCTTAGAGATAGAGTATTTCGAATTCCGGGAACGTCGAATCTTTTCGCTGTCTCTTGATAGTTCTGCTGCTGGAACTCTCGTAGATCCGTCACTGTGAACACCAGTGCTCTTTCGTTCTCTCCCCACCTGGAAGAAGCTCGATTCGCGTTATGCACCGATGCACACGCTGTACGTAACTTCGGGAACGATGCTCTCTCACTTGTTCCATGGACCTCACGGACAACGCCGATCGTCCCGCGATATATTCGGGCTTTGATGAATGGAGGAGCTTCTTGCGGGTATGTATACGGCGAATTTGATTCGACCTCCGCAAGGAATGATTCACGACGGTATGATCAACGAGACGAGACCAACGTGTGGGCGTTTCGAAATCCAGCTAGAGACGTCACTCACGAGCACGTGCTTTCGAGTGTTTACCTTTCTTTTGTGTTTGTTCGTCGCATTAGGAACAATTCACGTGTTCGAGCGGGGCCCTTGTGCACCCGTACCGTTTTGTAATTCTTTTGTTTTAATTGCATGTTGACTTCCTTGAGAGCCCTGTCCTGCAAGCGTGAATCGATTGCTTGGGGAACTCATGGGGGGTCTAATAAATTGTAGCGAAATTGACGTGATCGTATCATACACAAGAACATTTGAAATCACGTATTTCTTACAATGCTTCTCGTGCATATCTATATTTTCAAACACTTTTATACTAATCCAAAAAATTAGTGGAAAGAAAGTGTATCCTGTATTTCTTACTTGTTCTTTTCGCTTGTATAGAGACTTAAAGAACACCCGTTACATTGATTGCTTTATGTAACGATACAAAGGAATTAGATCAGGAAAAATTTGCATAATACGATTACGCAGCTTATATCGAGCATGAAATTTTTAAGTGCACCACGGCGATAGCATAATAAACTAATGTGTATGTTAATGAGAGCCGCGAGTGACCGATACGTTATGCAGTTCCTTCGGCCAAAGATATTTGAAGGCGAGATCCCGTTTCTAAAATTACGCAGAAATTTTCAGCAACGTATTTCTCGCATGACTAAGGAAGTTTTTCAAGTGTCTCTTACTTCCGGACATTTCGGGAACCAGCGAGTCTCTAGGATCGTTTAAACTCTCCGCCTCTTCTTTACTTTTTCTTTTCTTTTTTTTTTGCGGGGCAGCCAATTTGTATGCGAAGGATCTCCAGAATTAGCCGAGGCCTGCTTCTCCCCCGTGACCATTATTTACAACCTCGATTTTCTTTTTATTATTGACCCGTGTTTCCTCAGTTTTCTCTTATTTACTGCCTCGTTAAAGCCGCCTTACAACGAACTTGTCGTATTAACTATTGTCACGCGATGCATCGATCAATACATTGTTCGCCGCGCAAAGTTTGAACAGCTAACAACTATCATCAGTTACGTTAACCTTTTTTTAAATTGACACGTGAAACAAAGTGGATCCAATTTACGAGCGAAAACACGGAGCATCCATCATACGGTTTGTCGCGCTTTTTCAAGATTTACGTCAATTCGCAAGGTGTATAACGAAGCGTTGAGACACCTGGGTAATTACTTGATTTCGTCCTCGAGCGATTCGAAGGCGATTTTCGGAAAGCTCTCGACCATCTCGAGCGGAATCGAGATCTTCGATGGTACTCGAACGAGCGTTCGAGATTTCAGTGCTAACCGACTCTTAAAGGCGGAACACGGTTTCTGTGGTGGTTAGACTACCGAATGCTTACTTAGGAGTTATTCTTCCTTGCTCGTCTAGTATTTGCGTCAATATTTTCTTTCCGTTGCTCCGAAAGGAAAAGCAATTTACGTTCATTGTTTTTGTACAAGGTATTCTCGCGCCGTCGCCATTTTGTAATTACAAGAACAGACGAAAGTTTATTTTGATCTGCGAGGAACATCTAACTTTGAATCCTTGAAACTAGTGTGAGGTGTTTTATTTGTTTATGTTATCGAGAATCATTGTTTAGGAAAATTAAACAGAGTTATGGAAGCTTCGATCTAACCCCTGACAGTAGCATGTACCTCGATACTTTAAAAGTTTCAGTGCGATACTTCGTTAATTCCCACGATCAGTGGAAACGTGCCACCCTAATTATATGCAGCGGTACACCCACGACAAGCAATCCTGAATGACTACCTGTTCGATCGTGAACGTATTCCGCAATCTTTCTTCCCGAACAACCCAGGGATTTCCATTTGTTGGCAAAGACACGGTCGGCGGTAGTAATCTCAAGTTTCCAAATGTCTCTTTCCCGATGTCCTTTGCGCTGGTCGTCGCAACACCTACCGTGTGCCAGTTATAGACACCGTCGACCATGGTAAATTGCCTCCGGATCTGAACAAACACGTGACCACGGGTACTATTTACTCCAGTAGTTGGTAGTGGGCTAGAGTAACGGGCCGAACATGTACCAGGAACTTCCAGGAAGGGTATACAGATCAAAGACCCCTATATTTCTCTCGTTCCCTCCTTCTTCCGTCTCTAAAGTATCTTCTCTCATCGGTTGAAATTGTGTTAGAACACCATTACTCGAGTTGGTCACTGGCTAGTTTTCCCGGGCTGTTTGCGTTCCTTAAAGCGTATTCACATTAATTTCGTCGCGGCGAAGGACATAAAACCTTGAACCCTTGCGCGAGCCAACGGTAATGGTTTCGTCGTTGACGTACACCGCAACGTGGAATTGCAACTCGCCTGGGTAATTACGGGGTTGAAAAGTGTCTGTTATTAGGTGTTAGGAACATTTCTGCGATTCTCTCCAAAGTGTACTCCGGTCGTGGTTCCCGTTTCCTGGGAATTCGCGATTTTTCTATCGAAGGATTCCTCATTTCCTGGATGAGTATTCGTGTAACGGAATCATCCCTACCCTGGGTATGAGTGACCATTTATGACTTCAGCTTTTCCTGCTTCCAACATACATAGGTCACTTGGATAACGCATTTATTTTTTAAGGGCTTTTATAGGGGAATTTATTGGGGCTACACGGTTACTTGCATTTTGAATTGTCGTAGGTTTCACGTTCAGTTCTCATCATCGTAACGATCTTCCATGCCATTCCTTTCGTCGCTCTCTGCCAAGCAATTGCGTGCACGTATTCAAACGTTATGCAATATCGTGGTCTCGATAATTCACGTGGAACCCACTTTCCTTCCTTCACGTGCAATCATTCTGACACAGTTGTAAACTGCATTCACAACCTGCGAGCTGCTCAACGTTTGTGGCGGGTCTTTATCGACCGAAGCTTGCAAATCTTCTCTTCCGTTTCGCGAGGCCGACCATAGCTTCGCTTGTCACTCGAATCGAAGTCACCAAGTTTAATTCTTGCATGTATCTCTCTACACATGTGCTGAGCATCGTGATGGTTTCATCGGACGGCGAGCAGGCGAATCAGTGGCGCTATAGGTAAACATGATGGCACCACGGTGCCATTTCTTCCTCTTCATGGTGCCATTAATTTATATACTCGTCGCACACGGAAACTATTTAAATCCATTATGTACTGGGGCACAATTTCGACGATCCATTTTTAATCGTACAAACACCGTAATAAAGCTTCACGCACCGAAAAAACTCCGTTCCAGTTATCCGGGGAGAATTTGTTCCATTCACTCAGGCACTCCCACGCTCAATAAGATAGACTTGTTTCTTCGATGAATTTCGATACGTTCCAGAACCCTTTCTACAGAGACTCGTTGCTTAACCAATTTGGCAAGCGCAAACCTTCTCGCTGTTTACGTCCGATGTCGGACGATCGTCCCTGTACCAACAACATCCGGAGGCGAGTAAGGAGGGAGCAAGATGGCCTGGAAAAGGAGAAGGAGAGATAGGGATGGAAAGGGATGGGCGAGTGGTAGGAGGGTAAGAGAGCCAGAGTTTCTAGAGGTAAAGAGCGGTCAAGTCGAGCTGGAGAGAGAGTCCAAGAATCGGTCGGCCATGGCATGGCTGGCCGCGGTACGTACTCAAGGCTATCAACCTCTAAGCTTCCATTAACTGCCGCACTGGAGGATGTGTGCGTGTCTGTGTCGGTGGGTTACACGTACAGAGGGGTCATACCCATTCCGCGGTATTTTACCCTCGCTGGCCGCAATTTTGCGGTCCTAAGCTACCCGACTGATTGCATTGCGGAGAATTTTTATCGCGGATGACGCGCATCCCTGGTAAATGCAGATATACGCGCGCGATGGGTGGATACGACTTTTATTTTGATCCGATTACATCGCCTGGGTGATCTTCAGGGATTGCTTGTAGCGATCAATTGTGGAGCGTGGCTGGAATATGAAAAGGGAGGATTAAGTTTAGTTATGAAGGTATGTTTAAAGGGGTTTCGAAGGGATGGTAACGATCGCTCGTATTAATGGCGATGCATAAGTTAATAGGTCAGGGATGAACTTAAATGGTGCCAAGGGACGAAGAAACTATAGTTATAATTTACCTACTTTAAATAAGAAAAGAAATGTTTTAATGTAATGTAAAAGAATATTTTATGTTTTTATAATTTTTTCCAATTGTTTCGTGTCCTCGATTGACTATTGATGTAGCTGCTAGATGTTACAGTACACTCCAATGGGTAATAACAATAATATATCTTTATTGCATACAGGTGTGCCATTAAATCAATTCATTATTGGATTGGAGGGATTTCAGGCAATCAAATGAATAGAACAATTAGCATTACAAGCTATTGTTTAACTTCATTAAATGCTAATCATTTTAATCTTCGTTTTAGATTCTCTTTGATCACAATTTGTAGACCATTAATTAACTTAAATAATTTGAAAGCAAATAGAATATAATATAACCTATGTATAAAATGGAGAAAAATTGTGAAACGTTTAACAATTAATATAATCGAACAGTCGCTCGTAATGTTAATCGTTTCATTCGGTTAACTTTTAACGAAACAAGCAAACTCCACAGTTGGAAACACTCCATCGTTAAAAAGTTCTTGAAACGCGCTGTACTTGCGTTTTTCGAGCTCCGATTTATTCGAAACCATTCCAGCAATGCCCAATTCCGCTTTCGGATACGTTCTTGCTCCTTTTTCGCTCAGGAACCGCCTAACAAGAGGATGGTGGCGAGATACATCGGCTCGGCGCAGAGAGTGGCGCTAACAGGTTCATCTCTGGCGCACAATGAGTCATGGCCAATTATAAAAACTAGCCCAACAAGGCGGTTCGAACAAAATACTAGAAGATCAAGTCGTGATTCCAGATTCGCCTCCATGTCGAGGGCACGACAAGCGTTTTTTGCTTTTGGAATGACGCTGGAACTTCGAGTCCGTAATTTGTCGAAAAGTAGGCCGAGGATTATACGCTCGCCTCGCCTTATCGCCAGGATTACTTATGCAGGAAGTCGAATGGTTCGTTTGTACGAGTTCCCCGAATACGATTTTATCTGAAACGAATTAACTGCGGAAAAGTGGTAATAAGTATAGTTTTCTAGTTTGAGCGCAACAGTGCGCCACGGCTTTGGTACGGCTCGATCTTCGATCGATTCCAGAAGATCTCGTCGGGATCGTGACCTTCGTTCGGTCATTATAGCCGTCATAAATCATTCGGGGAAATTACATCGCAAGCTTGCGTGATGAGAGAATTACTCGTCGGTGTACAAGGGAATATTCGCCGTGGAGGCATACGAAACAGTTTCCTCGATGGTTACGGCCAATATTGTACAAAGTCTCGAAAGATCGTCCCATTAAGATTATCGATTTGACTCTACGCAAGGTAAATACGTGCCTTTCAGAGAAATTCGTGGTACCTTATTCTTAAACCAGTCAGAAATTCGTCAGACCACCTCCAAATCGAATATTCTAGGGTTAACGATCTCGGTTTTTTACCTTTTCTCTTTGCGCGCAATTTGCCAACCTTCTGATTTCGGATTGAATTAATTTGTGCCAGCCGCTGGCCAGTTGGTCTGTTAACAATCAGCTCGATTATCGCGATTTTGGGGTCGTGGACGGGTTCGTTTCGGGCACACGCGGCAGAATCGTAGCGTTTCACTGACAGATAACAAAACGGGCCCGGCGGAACGTTGATTAAAACTGCAATTATTGCGCGCGACCACAGAATTCGATAAAAGCCGAAGCACCGGTCTGTCTCCGATGGCCGTGCTGAAATAAATGGGCAAGCGGTCGTGCGCCGTAGTTGCCACCGAACGGAAGCACTTTATGAAGATTTACCGATCGTACGCCCTGAAAGAAATTGTCCGCCGCAACTTTCCCCAGAACGTTATTTTAGGACTCCAGAACCCCGATTCGCTTGCAAAAATGCGAGTTTCAAAAGAAAAGAAAGCGTGCTTGAAGAGTACTCGTCCAATGGGACTTAAGAATGCTTCGCAAATATATTATTCGGTAAATAGGAAATGTGATCTACCATCATTCTAACTCCATATTTATCGTAGAACCCCCTTAACGATAAATATGTACTTGTTGCAAACATGTTCAAAAGACTTTTAGATATCTGTAATGTCACTTCTTAACAAACTTTAAAATAGTTAATTATACTTATTTAGGACTTCCAGAACAAGGCTCTGAACCACTGTATGTAGTTTAGTTAGTACCCGTTTCGACTGCTATTGGAACTCGACGGCGATTATACGCTTAACTGATCGTTCTTCTTAGAATAGTCTTCTTATGTACTCATCACGATTACGTGTGGACGATAATTTGTTCGCGGTCTGATTATTGAAATTTATTCCAACAGGTAGGTAGGTTTACTGGGTAGAAAAATGTGAACTGTTCAACCATCGTACAAAAGTACGATAATGGGAAGATTATTAGTTTGGTAACTGCACGAAGTAGGTTCGTTGCACGAGTTAGAACTGGACATTTTTTATTTTGACGACGGGATGCTGCTTAATTGGTAGTGTAACATGTAAAAGAGTAATTACTTGATCGAAAATAAGTCGAAAATATAGAGTGCTTCTTCTTGACTTACTACAATAAACTAAATAAAAAAAAATTCATTTTGCATGCCGCTCGCTCTGAGAAAATTTCCTGTAATACCATTATTCAGTTAATATATCTTCTTACAACGTTTCATTCCTATTTTCTTTATTTATACGTTTCTCCGAATTTTTTCAGAAAGGTAAGAAAAGAAATCTCGATCGAGATTTGGCTCCCAAGCCAAAGGACGAATTCTTGCGTTTCAGGATGCGTACAGGTGGAAAATACCGATAAAAAGTTTTTCGAAAGAATTATGAATCCCAATGGCGGGTGGGGTGCGAGCGTAAACCGTGCGTCCATTCATTCGTTTCCATCCTGACTACGTTTTATAGGAATTCCATTGCAAATATTTCAATACACGGTCGAGATGGTGGCTCATGGGACGACCTTGGCTCATCCTTGCTCCCCCTCGTATCATTTTCATCGTATATCACGCTATTTGCCATGGCATGTGCATTCCTATCGCGAACGCACCGTCGTTTCATCTCGCTTCTTCGTCTGCCGTTTACGAAGAGGAATTCGCAAGACGAGCGAACGATCTGGGTACAAATCAAGACTCATTCGACGTTCGATGGATTGCTTGTACGCGAAAAACTTCCATCGATGATTCCGTGAAACGTTTCACGCGGCCAATGAATTGCAAAGGCTGATTTCGAGGTGAAAATTGTACACGATTCTCAGGGCCGTGATAAGACCGAGGTAGAAGAGGCACGTGTGCCTGTAGAAGCAGACAGATTTGATTAAAAGTAAAGGGGTTCGATTTTATAATACAGATGAATATTTGTTTATTTTGAGAAAAGGACTTCCGTTGTGGAAAGAGTACTAGAATTTATTATATTGGGTTGTCCAGAAAGATCGTGCAAAGTTTTAAGAAAAATTCAAAGGCATATTTGAATTTTGATATATGAGACGTTCACTGC
This sequence comes from Hylaeus anthracinus, assembly GCF_026225885.1. NCBI lineage: Eukaryota > Metazoa > Arthropoda > Insecta > Hymenoptera > Colletidae > Hylaeus > Hylaeus anthracinus. The sequence goes on from NW_026533254.1 coordinate 5,284,123, forward strand.
ACAAATGGATTAACTCCGCTTTTTGAAAAATCTTAAATTTAAGTGTCATAGCACTTGGTATAGTTATAACTTTTTATATTTATAATAACTTTCTTGTATAATAAAGATTAACACCATTAAACGACCAACATTATTTCATCGCATTTCTCAAATTTTTGTTTTACGAAGTTAATCGATTTGTGCAATGAACGGCTCATATGTCCGTTTCGCAACCTTTCCACCTTTTAAGGGATGTATACGTGTTATTTGTTTTTAAGCCTTCCGATATATTTAGGCCTGTACCACATACCAAAAATCGACATGGACTTTCCAAACAACCCAATAATAGAGTATTAAAATTACTTTGTAAGTATAGTTGTTCATTAGTCCCTTGGATGTTGAGAATTTGCTAAACGCAATTAAATATATCCAAGCAGTACCCGCAATCTTCCCCTTATTAGCATAGCAATATCCGACGATGCTGTCATAAATAATTGAATCGTAACGTTTATCGTAACGTAGGAAATCCCGCAAAATGGCTGGTCAATGTTATAAACGGTCGCTTCAAAGTTACTGCTTGTAGCGTATAGTAATCGGCCGAAGCTATCATCAACTACGTGATTTTATATTCATTTCGTGTACCATAACTCGGATGAGATTTAGTTCTAATACCTGGTTATCCTCTAATTAGGAAGTTTTAATGCGCGATAACGCTTGCAACTTTTTACCCAATAGAGAAATAAACATAATCGACGTGCCGGCGCGAAGTAATAACCCGCGCGAAAGAAACAAGTATTAAATTGATCACGATTTAACGCGCATCTTACTCATCGGGAGGAAGAAATATTAAAATCTCGGAATAACCACTGCCATTGACCATCTTGGAAATTTTCTGTAATAACGTGTAGCGTCGAGCATGTTTTACTTAAACGTTTTCAACCAAGGTTATTGCCCTCTTCGGAAAGAAAATGCTATTTTAATCCCGTTTGTTCTACAATTCTTACAAATTGTCCCCTCGCTTCGTTTCGAAGAAGTTTCCAGGAACGACCACGAGTTAAGGTAAAATTTCACATTGTTGTCGGATTAAGAACAATGGCCAACAGTGGTGAAAGCAGCGAAACGCCCAAATCAACCTTATCCAGCTCGAGTTTTACGAGTTCCACCATTAATCCAACCTCGATTCACCTCTCGAAGTTGGTTGCGATATTAATCAAGGTGTTACACTTTCTGTAATCCCGCGGACCAAATTTCAAACAAATTATCCTGGGATCTCGTCGGACGAGCAGCCGGCCAGTGGCATTTTATAAATGGGTCCCCCAGGGAATAAGGTATTACGAACATTAGTAAGGAGTTGTCAACGTCTCCCGCTGAACCTGCAGCGCGGCAGCTGCCGGCACCGCCTCGGAGCAAGGCGAATTAAGCGGTCTTAAACGTCCTTTGATACCGCCGTCGACGCTTGAAATTATTTTTCACCGTGACAATGCATCGCCGCGTCGACGCTTTAATTTTTAACGATTCGACTGGCTCAATAAAAATGTTGCGCACCGCCATCGCGATAGGAGCAAGGAAAGAAATCATGACGCTTTCCATTCAAATCTGTGATTTACTTCTGGCGCTCTGAACACTTCACCATACTTTTTAATAGAAGTACCTTTAATTACATAACTCTTTCAAACCTGGTGTCGACAATTGAGGACACGAAATTTAAAAATGACCGTCACTATCGTTTAGGGAGAATGTTTCTATTTGTGCACATGAAGAAAGACCAGTTCTCCTCGAAAACTACACTATTAGGATTTTTTTATGATTTTTTTCATACTAATTTTATTCCAAGTTAACCCTAAAAACCAAATTATATTAGTACGGGAAGAAACAATAATTCAGGTCTGAAACGGTTAATCGCTTAGACCTTCCTTCTTTACATTGCTTTATCGAGAATACGTTATTTTCATAGACCTCGAGTTGTACATTTTCTCGACTCAATGAACACGTCAACTCGAGGCTGTCACAAATTTCTCCAAACACTATACAGCTGGTTCCGCGCGAAACGCTTTGGGAACGGAATCAATGTTCCTCGTCGAATAATTAGACATCGGTATGCGAGAACTACGATGCACCATGAGGTTCCTGGGTCTCGTAGACGCACCCGTGGGGTACCATTACTTCACCGTTGGGACGGTCAAATTGAACGTTGCTCGATACCAGCCGGCTATACCCTGTAACGGTTATTCGCGAGCTGTGGATCGTATCCTGCGGAAACGGCGAGTGTTTATATCAACCTGCGAGGCAGCACGAAGTCCGTTTCACTCGTATCGTCTTCTTCTCTTTCTCGTTTAACCGTTCCCCCTTTCGACCACTCTGCTTTCATCGACGTTCCTCATAGTTCTCTATCGTAGCGGTTCCCGTGCTATCGATAATCAACGACCAAGTCGCTAAGCAAATACAGTGCTGCGCGAAAGTATTGGCACTGCATAGTTTTTAGGGTACGAAAGCTTGTAACTACGAAAGGAATTGAACTATTATGAAGTTTTATGGAATATGTTTCTTAACTTGTTTCTCTTATCATCTATACACTGTATATTTGTTTCAATCCTGGAGATTGTAACGTACGTAACAAAAATGTTGGAGTTCCTTGAAAGGAGTGGTTCGGGAGGTGATTTGAAACAACTTTTTCCTTTGCGTAAATGTCGGATGGGGCTTCGTTAAGGAGACATTAAGCGAAAACCCCGACCAATCAGAGCGCGCGTATACCGTTGGAGCGGCCGCGGTAGCGAAGGCGACGCGCTAGGCGGCCACGCTCGTACGCGAACAAGTGACTCGATGTGCACGAAGGACATTGTGACGCGGCCGCCTAGCTCGTAGCCTTCGTTACCGCAGCCGCTCCAACGGTATACGTGCGCTCTGATTGGTCGGGGTTTTTTGTTAATATCTGCTTAACGAAGCCCCATCCGACATTTTCGCAAAGGAAAAAGTTGTTTCAAATCACCTCCCGAACCACCCCGTTTAAGGAACTCCAACATTTTTGAGACACCCTGTATACTAATATTATAAATAGGTAAAATTTGTTTGTATGTAGGGGATAATCTCTGGAACCACTAAACCGATTCTAAAGTTTTGTTCAATGATAGAAAGCTACACTATCCCTTAGTATATAACATAGGCAATATTTAATTTTGATAACAATAAGGTTTCAGTTCGAAATCTGAATATTTGTAAATACAGTTGTGGCATCACGATACTCACAATCAATGGTGTTGTCCCTGCTAATCTAAATCTAATTTCACTTTACACTTTACACTTTACACTTTTTATATCTAAAGATCTTATTACAAGTTCGCAGCCATTAGCTTGATATTATTCGCGACGAAGGATTGTTCGTCACGAATTATGCCGATTACCAGATCTCACCACGTGGAGAGTGCGACTGGAGACCCAGAGATAGTAGGAATCAAACTTCCTTCGATTTCCCTCTATATAGAGTATACATACATAGATGTATACTCTACATAGAGTCGACGAGCTTAATACTAAGTACGAAACGATGAAAATCAAAGGAAAACAAAATTCCCTTCGATTTCCAAAGTCTAAGTCTGCCTCTGCCAAATAATTATTTCAACTAAATGGAAGCTAAATGGAGTCAGTCCCGTTTCCTCTTGATCCTCAGTCCTCCACACCTTGCACCCATCTGGGAGCCACGATAGGACCCGACTTGCACCCGTCTCACTGCGCTTTGGACTTACTGCACTGTGCCGGGAGCCTGGACTACACCAGTCAAGTAGCGGGATACAGGGAGTAGAGAACCGATCCGGAGGAGCCGATTGTCTTCCTCTCGAATACAGATCCACCAGGAGGACAGCAAACGGACCTTTCTGTCCAGTTACACAGTTGGTCACTTCACTTATCACATGAAGTAATAGTGACCGAAGTGGAGAACGAAGTTGCGAGTCCAATATGGACTTACGAACAAACAAAAGAATTGAGCAAATGATTAATAATTATTTGGTAGAGGACAGACAATCGTACACGCATGCCTTAAAACTAACCAAACCAAACTAAGATACCCACAACCAATACCAAGCTACAATAACTAAGGGAAACTACAAATAGGAGGGACGCGAGACGCGGACGCGCGAGCGCGAAATCCATATCGACCGAAGGATCGTCGAAGAATGAGCTCTCGCCCCTCGTATACCTGTGTCGGTCGAGGGTCGCGGTTCGCTTGTGCCCCTCGAAGTAGAGAAGGGGAGGGACGAACAACAACCCCTGACGTTGGATTCGAAGGCTCGTTAAATCCATCGAGAAAATAATTCGTGAAACATTAATATCATAGCAAAATCATATTCCCCATCATTGTTTACATAATAAGTACAATATTTGTTCAATCAATGACCAAGAATATGACTTTGCTGTAATAATGCGCGTGGACAGCGGTAGATGCTTTTTCTAAAAATATTCAAAATCATTACTAACCAATAAGTAACTAGTTTGTGATTTCAGTCAACATCCAATTACGTTTCTTTTGAATAGCTTCGTGTGCGGAGGGCCTAATAGTTTCCGAGATGTTGGACCGCATAAGTTTCTTATTACCTCGACCGTTTACTTTCGACGTTTATGATATATCCCCGCTGTGCGCGGGGTGCAACTACTACTATGTTATAATAGGAAGCTAGTCTACATAAACCTATATGCATAACTCTCCAGTACCTTATCATTCTTTTAACGCAAAATTCCGGTTGTTTTCGCCCGCAAAACGTTGTCGACCCCTGTACTAAACGAGCTAATGGCATACCAACGCCGCAGCCGTCTTTCGGTTCTGCGAATCAAGGACTACGTGGAACCATCCGAAGCCGCGAACGGGATCAGGTGGCTGTTTCGCGATCGACGTGTTAATTACACGCACGTTGGCGCGACTTGGTACTTAATCGAAGGAGGTCGATCGTCTCGTCGGGCTCGTAAAATCGTGGAACGGGCCAGTCGGATGCATCGGGACAGCAACGACGATCCTCGTCGGGGGATTACGGTGGTTTAAGGCAGAAAACGGATATACAATTTCGCGAAGCGTTGCAACCGCGGTACACCCAGGGGTCCGGTGCGGTGTAAGTCGGCACACATATCGAGCCACGACCAATAGTATTCAGAACCAAAGTATTCGAGAGCCGGAGTGGATGGGTCTACGTGATCGGAGTGGCGATAGCGCGGCCAGACTTATGGCGAGCCCTCGCGAATCGCATCCCGTGCAATAAATGTTGTAACGTACACCGTAGGCATCGGGTGTACACGCTCACCGAGCTCTGACGCTGCACTGATACCAGGGGAACGGACTTTATTTAATTAATGTAACCGATACGCGCGCCCGTGTAAATGCAACCGCCTCGACCCGTTTCGATCGTTCATTTGTACCCCAGAGACGGATTAAGATTTTCTGGACTCCTGGGACACAGGTACCGTGAGCATATGTAACGTGTTTGATGAGGGATTCGACGAACTTTATCCGCGTAATCACCAGGTTACTCCGAAAAAAACTATTAGATATGTTCGAGGTCTGTTTCGTTTTTTCTCGATTGTATTGGAAATTAGATGTTGAAAGTACTTACGCCATTCCTGGGCCTGCCTGCTGGCCGCCGCGCTCACGAATTCAAGAGACATCCACCGATGTACGTTACGTTTGATGGCCGAAGCTGTGCAAATACCCGTGCACTTTCGAGGTATCGGATTGTTATCGAACGTCGCCGTCAAGAGCTTCTGAAAAAGAGAAAGCTAAACGCAGATCCACGGCCGAATGCACCAAGCAACGATTCGCGCTGTTAACGAGGCCCAGACGTGCGATGCGATTTACAATTTCGACGCACGAACGGCAAATTAAGGCCGTTGCGCACTTAACGTAAGAAATGAGCGGCCGTGTTGATGTTGTTTGTTGCAGGCATGAATCTAGATCGAGAGAGAGACTTTGAGAGACCTAGAATTGGCGAATAAATGTGCTGTAATAAGTGTAGTTTGCGCAAAGCATCCAAGATTGCTGACGTCCAGGAGGACATACTTACCCTGTTCAATATCGATGGATAGACGTTACGTCAAATTCACTGAAGAGTTGCACCATCAAATTTAACCCTTTCGGTACGAGCGTCGGATATATCCGGCATCCAATATATCTAATAACCTTATATGTACTATTTCTGTAATTAATTGAATTTTACATAAATTTCTTTTAACATTGAAGATATATAAACAACATTAGTTAGAAGAAACATTATTTTATTAAGCATAGTTCTCATTTAACGCTTAGGAAAATCTTCATACAAAAGATGACTGATCACGCCCTACATGCGCATTTCGCGACGCGGCACCTCGTACAGCGGGAGTGTCACGACGGACAGAGCGCTTATACCGAAAGGGTTAATGATCAAAATTTGAACAATCTGTTTAGACAGTTCAAACAGGACACTCGCCTATATAATTTTCTTCGGCATCGTCCTCAATCCACCGCCAAAGCGGGTCCCACATGTTGTGATGCGCCTCGCATTGAAGCCCCATTTCGGCCAAGCTCATTCCTCCCCCCCCCCTCTCTCTCTCTCTCTCTCTGAGCGCGCACGCCTCACGGAATTAACTCGAAAGTCGACCGTGATCTCCTTCGCGGTGCAGCGCGCGTAGGTCAGCATAAATGCATATTTCGTGTACGACAAGCGTCGAAGAATTCGCCACTTATCTCGCGCGAAGTTCGTACCGTGGTCTCGAAGCATGCACGATTATCGCCGGGGCAACAGTTGGGTTTCGACCGGCCAGGCCCCCGGGTGAAGCCGTATTTATAGTCGACGATACGTTATATCCGCGGTTTTTTATCGTTCCTCGGCGCGGACACTGAGGAACGCGCATGCGCGCCAGCCATCAGCGGCACAAAAGTTCCGCGTAATGGCATTCCTCCGCGTTTCCGTGTTACCGCGGCCGATTTCGGACGTTAATTGGCTCCTACGCACAAAGGGCTACCAAATTCGGAGCGTAATCAGATACTCGGACGCAGGGCAGGCTGCGGGGGCTTCTATGCGGACCGGTTACTGGCACGTTGCACGACCGGTTGACTCATCCAGGACTCCTTTCGGCCCTCGGGGTAGAAGCTCGCCACAACTCCAAACCGCGAAGTCCTTTAGAGCTCCGCTACGACCGTTTTTCCCCGATCCCACGGCCGTGAGACAGGAATTCCTAGGATCCGTGATCGTTTGCGGGAATTCACGGTGGCGTTTAAGCTTTAACCGGACACCGGCGGCCTCCTTTCTTTTTTCTTCCCGCCACGGTGGAATTTGTCATTGACTAGACGGGGCGCATACTCGGGCGGAATCCTTGCGGAGAGGATGCTTCTTCTGCTACTCTGATTACCGCGAACACCATTAGCCGTGAATATCGACGAGACCGCATATCAAATTTACCGGGAAGCTGCGGCACGATTTTACACGCGTAATTAATTTTAGGACGTCGAAGATCCTCGCGGTCGAGGGCTGTTTGTCGTATGCTCGATGGCAAGTATGTCGCTCGTTGCTATAGCCAAGTTTTTCGAAAATTAGCTTATATTCAGGATGAAGAATATTTTTTAATATTACGCGCATCAAAATTGGACATGCAAAATACACGCATGATCACCTACTTGAGAAGACCACTAGACCCACCTGGTCTTCTAACAATAGAACACATAATATTTACCTGTAAACATACGGAACCACTTCAGATTCAACACAAATTACCCACTAGTTTAAAGAAAGAATGGAGCACAGAATAAAACTTCTACAAAATAATTCAGCTATTTAAAGATGCACATATTTGGAGCAAAAACCTAACAATAAGGATAACTACATAAGAACTAGTTGCTAATCACCAAAGGTTGATGCAACGTTAAATATGTAAGGAAAAAAATATTTTTGAATCAATGTCATTGCAATATATTATACATTCTTACAGGAAGAACAATATTTTCGAATCAGTGTCACAGCAATATCGTAAAGCATACACACCTGTCTTCTTTAGATTTCCCACAGACGTCGTAGCCATTTCCAAAGTTATTCGTTTGCATAATTTCAAAATACATCAGAGGTTAGATTTTTGTCAATACTTATCCCCACATGGCCTTTAACACCGTCACATGTTTCATGTTTCGTTTACTTCACACCTATCTCTACACCCACACAATGAAACCATTCAATAAACCAAATAAAGCTGGGAATGATATATCATAAACGTCGAAAGTAAACGGACGAGGTAATAAGTAACCGACTCGATGTCTCCTGGCGTCGGATTAAAATTAACTCCCAACTTAGAAAGTTCGGGTAATCCGTGGAACGCCATTTTCTTTTTACGAGCGCGACGCACCGTCGACCATTCGATTAAATTATCCGAATTGCTTGTCAACGAAGCGATTCAGGCTTATCAGAGGATTTGAATAGTCTAATCCGGAGGCTTGTATCGGACTGTGTAATAACATGTAGTCACGAAGCCGCGTGTTTATGCACGCTGGCGAGCATTAAGTAATAAATGCGAATGCCAACCGCGGCGCAAGAAACCTAACTGTCCATGGCTGCGCGCTGTTGTCGCACACGTGATCGTTCTTCCTCTCGACGATATGTCTTCCGTATTATAATGGATAAACGATACGTTGAGCAAAATTTCCTATAGTTACATTTTCCTTCGGAAAAACATTCACGAAGGACCATTTCTTTCCAAACTAGAAGACTCCCTTAACAAGCTGGAAGCTAGAACACTGTGTAACCAGCATACCACACATAAATACGGAAGATCGAGCGTTGACGTCGCGTCCCAAATGAATTCGAAGGAGCACGACAGTATTTCAGCAGCTAACGGGAACATCGGCTCGATTAAATTGAACGCAGCCAGGATGCGCCTGATAAAGCAGCGAAGAAAAAAGCTACGCTTCCTCATCTCGACGTTTTATCAGAACCCGTAAACCTCGGAAGGTGTTCTTCGAACGCGAAACCAGCGGATTTTTACCTTCTTTCTGATAGAACGGATGACTCACGCCTGCGAATGGGCTCCACTGGTCGTGAAAGTTTTCGACCGATATCGGCGAATTTACTGAATTTCCTTTGACGATCCACGGCCGTGGAATTAACGAACTCTTTCCTTTGGTCGGCGTGCTCTTCAGAGGGGCACGAGTGCATTGCAAAATCGAGTGGACAGAGAGTAAAAGAGGGAGAGGGATGGAGAGGGGTAAACGTGTCGAAAAGCGTGGACCGAGCGTGACGATTCCGCGGTCCGGGCATTCATCGAGGGAAATTTACAGAGTTGGACGCTGATTACAGTTCGTTTCGAGTGGCAGGACGCTGTTTGGATAAGCGAGCCGCAAGAGCTCGAAAACGTATATAGATATCAGAGCAGAGTAGTCGAAAATCCGCGAAAGCTGGTTAAAATTGCTTCTTCCAATCTCAAATTCAGAATCTATACACACACGAACATAAAGTGAATGGAACGCCACTCGAGATACAGATAACGCTATACCGTGAACGATGTTTGGAAATACCATTTTAAGTAGAAATACCCAGTAATGGCCAGACGCGTTAGTGGAACCGTACTGAATTGTCCGTGCACCAAATGAACTTTGGAATAGATTTGTTCGAACACGAAGCCTCGTACATGGAAACTTTATTTTACATTTACGGTTCATTTTTACATGTATTAAGTCGTCCCATATGTCCATGTCACTTATATTCTTCTGTCACTCAAAGTAATATGTGGAACACCCTTAAATGCTATAAAAAAAAAAGGTAATCTCTTTCGTTTTACAATATTTGTCCACCTTTCTGACATAGTCATTATATCATCACTATAAAATTTTTGTAGTTTTTTTATTACATATTGACTCAGTCTACAGCATGAACTAATGTTGACCTAATAGAATCGCCTTGGGCCTGGCTGTACCAATTAAATTAAGAAGTAACCTGTTTTAACTGACAACTACACGCATCATACGTGTCAGGGACATCATTTTATCAAGCTTCTTTGACGATAAAAATGAACTAATTTCATTAATAATTTCATATTCCACTTCTAGTATTTTTATACACTTTTCTCGCACTAGCCTTCAGCGTGTTTGCCCTGCAGAAAATAACGATACGCGAAATTGAGCGATCGCACGAACGTTAGGGACGTTTCAGACTATTCGAACGATTGATCGAAATTTATTCGTTTTCCATTTATTAATTGGCCACTCGTGTACGAAAGCTGCGCGGCATTAATGGGACCGGGCGTATATGACGACCGTGCGGATTAAATTTCTACCGTCGTTTAAATTTACATAAATTCCATATGCAACGTTGTCATAATACGCGAACGAACGATTAATTCCGGAACAGATGGCGACAATGTTCAGAAAGCTCGCTTCCTACGAGAAATTGGTTTCACGTGCACTGTCGTGTTGCGGCTAGAGCGACATTATCCCCACGTCTCGCTTCGTCGTACGTGCAACATTTATACGCGTAATGGAGCTATGTGTGCGCGCGCGCGTGTAGGCTTCACGAACCGAATCTCGCTTGAGTATATTAAAACGGTGTAATGGTATATCGGGGCTCGTCCCTGAAGAATGGTTACTTGCAATTCACCAAGGTGCGATCGCATGCCGTAAACCTAATGCAATGTCGTAACTGCGATGGAACGGCTCTGGAACACTCGTAGTCGCAAATTACATACTTTGAAAGTGGTTCCTTGAGATGATATTAAATTGCGAATTCCGCCGCGATGCCGCGGCTGCCACCTCCGCCTCTCCCTCCCTTCGCGAAAGACATAACCGTGCTCGTCTTTTACGAATAGATCCTAATGAAATTCTTACGAACGAATTTTTGGAACTTTCCGAAAGGGGATTGCAACCTTGTTAAAAATAAGCATCGCGATAGAAGGGGATGAGGGGGTACTTTATAACCAGCGTGTTTGCGGCCATGTTCCTTCTTGTTTCTGCGCACTTTTATTACTCCAGAGAAACTGATGATACAAACGTAACTTGTGTTAACCCTTTGCACTCTGCGCCATCTTGTTACAAAATGTGCGAGCAGGAATCCCATTACATTAGAAAGTCTAACGATATCTTAGACAGAGACTTACGATGTTCCCTCATAGAGGACATCCGAGTGCAAAGGGTTAAATTTTGTAATCACAATTTTACTCTTCTAGTCTTTCCCTTGTCGAATTTGTCGAGCAATCAGATCTCCATCAATAACGCGAAACCGCTGTCCATTATCCGCATGCATCGATCCGTTCGTCAACATCCTCGTTAAAATTCTCCATCGGATAAGGCTGGCCGATAATAATTTCTCATTACGATACAGGGGAGCCTGACGACTTCAAATCAGATTCAACTTCCGCGCGAGTGTGCTCGAAGGAAGATGCTCGGATAAACGGTTCCAAGGCACCATCATGGAAGAGATGGCGAAGGAGAGACGAAGAGATACGCGTTATGCCGCGGCTGGGTGACCGCGTGGCTGCCTGCCAACCCACATACATCATACCGTGACATAATCATCCTATATTCGCACCCCACTCATTCGACTTCCCTTGCTCCTGACCCTTCCCCTCACATCCCTCTCACCCCTAGCACAGTGCTGCTGCATTACGCTCTGCAGATAGTCTCATCCGTAGTATTACGTGGCGCTATCATTGCTACGACGCAGCGCTTGTGCTAAACGACATCCCACTTCCGTCCACGGGTAAGCAAACGTCGCATTGTGCCAACTCTGAAAGCGAACCGTGAAACACCCACACCGTCGGAGGGGGTTGGATCATTCAGACACGTGGCGATTACACGGACGCGCGGCGACGGCTGAAAGAGGACATCTTTACGCGCGCCTCGCCGTTAAAGTCACCGACGCCGACGGTTACACGCCAGAATGACCGTACAGATGGCTATCAACTTTTGCGACTCATACACTTTTTTACTACACAGTGTCAGATCTGTCTGTGTTACGCAAAGTGAACTACGTACCTTGGACGTCTTTTTTAACGTGTCTGGTGGAAATATTGCGCATATTAGTTACTTTATCTCCTATTCTTTTCGAACGGTATGGATACTGTAGAGTAGGTGGTCGAAGTACTCCAAAATGACTTCTTCTTTGGGTATTCACTTGTTACACTTCGAGCGAAAGGAATTAACTGTCAACACTGTTGTTTAGAGAAACTCTTAAAGGGTTTTATTTGTACAACTACGTCTGTGTGGTTCTTGAGGATACGTGATGTTAAATTTGTACTAGCATAAATTTATTTTACATAACCACTATCAAAATTTGCTAGACTTAGATGTCCTCTCATAGATGGCACCCGAGTGCAAAGGACAGCGGTCAAAGGAGAGCATGACTAAGGAAGGGTACGAAGTACAGAATGAGTGAAGAACTAGGAACCGACATTTGGATGTTCGGTTGAGGATGAGTCTATGATCTTTCTTATGTTTGTGATTAGTTGCGGTGGCCATCCAACGCACTGGGAGAAAGGAAATGCTAGTTAAGACTTTATTTTTCAAATCCAATTTGAATTTTCTGCACAGAACATATCAAAAATTCTTCAATGTCCATATTGCGGCTGAACATTGGTCTGCATATTACAATAGCCAGTCGCTTTTGACACGGAATTATTTAATTCCTTACTGAAGTGTAACTTTACATAGCGTTGCATAAACTACTCAAAGTGTCCATCAGCCTCGATGCATATTTCAGCACGGTGCGGTGGCGATGCGGTTGCGTCCTTCGGTGTTCTTGGATTACTCCAAACTTATTCCACAGTGATCCCTCCCAAACTCCGTTGCAATAGATTTGCATTGTTAAAAAACAGAAACCAGGGAAGAATGAAGGTAACTCGCGAAACTCTTTAGAAATAACCATTACGCACACCAAAGGAAAAAAACCATTGTTCATTTTGCTTGGAAGTTCTGATACTTCGACAAGTTAAACTCCACTTTAATGTTTCTTGTTAAACAGCAATTTAATATGAATTTTCTTTATATTTCGACAGGAGCGCAGATTACGCTTCGAAACACAGCGTGAATCCGTAAGTTTAGGCATCGTGTGCGAATAAATTGCAAAATTGTTGCTGTTAGACGACGATGAACGCGCACATTTTCCATTTCAAACGGTCAGTCGCTTAATCAAATTCCGCGAAATAACAGACGAAGCTACGCGCGCGTTTCTGGGTTCCACTCAAAGTGTTCTCATCCATAGTATTATGCAGCGCTATCGTTCCTGTGATGCAACGTTCATGCTAAACGAGGCGCCTTTACATTCTACTTCCATGGTATTCTGATATCAGGTTACGCCCACGGGAAACTCCGTGTGCCCAAGAACTCAGAGGTGCAAATTTTACTGTAAAATCTTGCGAGTCTGTTGCGTAACGCGTTTATGCTAAATTCCATTTTTCGTGCTCTCGCGTTGGAAGAAGACGGAAACGATTGCGAGGTTTTTGAACACCGTAGGATGATGAGAAGCGAGATCTAATCCGCGATATAAAACGGAAACAGGAGTTAGCAATTGTTGCGACAGATACTGTAAGAGTCTTTAGCCATGCCAAGATTAATATTGATGAGGAGACTATCGATTTTAGTATGCGTTTATGGCGTGTGTCAACATGGAAAATATACGTGCAGCGTATACAGAATGTATCCAATTGATTATTGTAACAATATTAATATTTTGTTTTGCATCGGTGAATATATTCTATATGCGTTCAGCTCGTGTTTTTTCATATCGGTACGTGCCGTAAATGCGTAAAATCTAGAGTTTACTGTTGAGTATAAACAATTCCCGAACAAGAGTTACATTTTTTAAAAGTCAAATACAACAGTCGCGACTGAAGCGATCCATACTTTTATTTACTCAGAAAATAGAAACCTGAACTCTGCGTAACATCGCGAAATGGGAATGAGATAAATCATTTCTCGTGATCCTTATTAAAGTGTAACTGTAAACAGTAAAAAGGCTCGAAGTGAACGTAAACGACCCAGTTTGCAGACCGTATTGGTAGAAATAACGTTGCACAGCGTAACCTTCGATATTTGTATAATTCACTCGAATGCTCCTCCGAGAACGTTCCCCGAAGAAAGGACTCGCTGCAGGACTCGCCTAAAAGCCAGCCGAGCCTGTTTTATTCATCACCTTCACCCTCCAGTTTAAGCCGTAATTTCACGACGCCTCGCGCGTGCTCGCTACAGTTAGCCCCAGCAATCCCCTTAATCGTGAAGAGCTGCATTGTCTAAGTACCGAGAACGCGCCTCTGTTAGCTAAATTCTCCCGTAATGACGAGGAAAAACTTTATCTTCTAGACACTAAGACCCAAGAGAGGCTTAGCTACTGCGCGAGAATATCTCGTGAATGACAAAAATCCGAGGAAAGTCTCGATTTCGTGCACAAGCATTCCGCTCGACGGGATGAAGTCCGCCAGAACGCTTGCTCGGTGAGTCCGGAGAATGTTATATAGCCGAGCTGCTGATACGTTATGCGTGTTATCTTCGAATTTATTCGATTATCTCTTTTACAGCGTCGAGTGGGCCGTACGTCAACGGAATCGCGAGAATTATCAATTCCGCGTCGTCATTACGTTTTTATTCATTTATTTACTAGCGTGGGACTTGCATCGCACGCCTTGCTGGTTTCACTCGTAAATTCAAATAAATGCGTGCATTAAATATGAATGAATCACTTAGTATTCTAGGTTCACGATTATCGACGTATCAGAGAGTACGATTTATAATCGAATTTCAATTTTATTTAGGTTAGTTTGTTTATAGAGCGTGAAAATTTTTCAAGTACGTGGTACCATATTTTTTCTCTAAAATTAACTCTAGTTACAATCTGCACAGATACCAAAGGTGACTTAACGTCTTCTTGCGGAACCTGCAGTTTGCTCTTCATTTATCATCGGTGTATTTTTAATTATTTATGTTGCGCGATCGTACACCTTTCATTCATGTTACAGCAGACTCCTAAGCGCTTCTCTGGTTACATAGAATGCAGCTAATCGGCGGTACATCGTTCAGCGAATACACTGTAATTAAATAGCGCGCATACTGTTCGCGCGCGAGCTGCCGTGCAACAAACTGGCGAAGTGGCGATTTACGATAAACCCGTGCGATCGTAAAACTTTTACACTCAATACCTCTGATGAGATAAGAGTTTCAATAAAATCCGGTTTACGAGGCACGCGGTTTTGAAGGGGGAGGTAGAGCTCGGAAATGTATTTACTACTGCTGAACGTAAGCAATAAAACTACCGGTGCGTGGTATAGCGAAATACGATATCGTTCCCCTGTACTTTCACAAAGCTTAATACAAATTTATTAGTTGTCCCGTCTTTAAACGCGGTCTTACTTCATTGCCGCGTGTGTAGCATTTTGACGAACAATAGCGGACGGCGGAAAACGTGTAATTTAATGTGATTCGCTTATCTGTACCGGTGGAAACTTGTTCAGTTCGTATGTTACAACTCGGCATCAGAATGAACGAGCAATTACTACTATTCTTTTTTCAAGTCTGTGAAATATCGATGGTAATTAATTCAAATAAAGAAATGACCTGAAGATAAGGCACTTTTTTTGTGTCAGTATGGTGTATGGAGTGATTAATAACAATCACGGTTTGGAATAAATATTCGTTGTGAGTGTTAGACTCGACGTATTTTGTTTACAGTTTTATGTCTATTGGTTCGAGTCACTAAGGAAGTGAAAAAGGGTAGCGGCATCATAATCTCACGAAAATGGCGCCATAACCATGGATCATAATACAAAGTTTACCAGGGCGCCGAGTGGTTCGTGGTCTAAGGTGGAAGGTAAGTCGTAGCAAATAATTCACCAAGTTTTAATTGTTATGGGTCATCATGGCTAAAGTTATTTCATTCCACAGCCATTATATCAACATTATTAGCCTTGATTTCGTACTGTCGGAAGCATGAGTTGCCCTCTGCACAGGGTGTTTCATTGAAAACGTAAACCAATTCATAAGCTCCTTGCACTTTCACCTTCGAAATCACCTTTTCGCTATAAAGTAATGAATTTCTTATATTAATAAACATTACATATTTACAAATGAGCCTTTGAATTAATATTATTCAGCCCCAAATAATATCATTAAGTGGACATTTAGATTAGAAAATATTCATCGTTAAATAATTACGTAAATCGAAATGATTGCTCAATGTAGATAGCAATGAAATACAGATAAAAGACCTGTTGCGCTACTACATTATTCACCTGAGCGTTAAACTCCGAGGAACATGATTCCTGACGACCGTTTTCTCAGCATCTGCGTGTCAGGGTCACGAGGATGAACGAACAGGCCTGCAATCTAGCAAGCAACCGTTCATCCAACCGCGAATTCTGCGTACAACAATTTCTTGTTACCTGAGATCTGTTTTTGCGGTGACACCAGAGGAGGCCAGTTCGTTGCGCTAATCTCACGGAGACCTCGTTCAAGATCGTTCCGCGAGAAACGAACAAAGCTTTAAGTACATGACTCCAGGGAGTAGATTGCATTCTACAATGAAATCCTGACACCCACAATCGTAATTTCCTCGTTAAGGTTTACGACTGTTTCGATAATTGCTTGATAAAGAAGGAATGGGAAACATACGTCCCGATGGAGGATTAAATGTGGTCAGTGAGACGGTGAAGTACACTGTCGGCAATGTACCGCACTCCTCCAGTAAGACTTGGCAATATTTACTGGTACATCTTTATCAACAGAGTGATCTGCATCACCAGCAGAGTGACCTACTTTATCAACCATGGATCCTATATTATCGAGACTTATACATACAATGTAGTCTGCCTTACCAACGTGGCACCTCCTTGTCTTCCTGCAATAGGTACAAATTGGCTCGAGTTAACTAATTACCTAATAGATTTATAATTGCAATTTCGATCAGGCAAACACGAGGCAATTTTTGGTAGTGTATGGTTCCATCGTTGGTCGCATTTAGTGCACACGAACTGTTCTTGATGCGTGCATAAACGATTTCACGTTAATTGGCATTGCATTTAGGGACAGCGAACGGCGGGGACAATTATAAATAGATTAGCAATCCTGTCCGTAATCAGTGGTAATGTCACTCGGCGATTCTCGTTTGTCTCTATGATTGCGGATGAAATTGCCAGGCAAAGCCGCTTCACGGAAAACTACGTTGGTTGATTTCGCTGGTCAACGAAAGGGGGTCCTGGATTGGTTCTAATGCTTATCCTCTGTGTATTTAATCACATCTTTGAACGGTACTGACTCGCGATATGCATCGCAATTTAATTTGTCGTCTACGGTGATTAGCAGCCGAACAGACTGGTACCGTTCGAGCATCGATGAATTACGCAAACCTAACGCGAGAACGTGCACGGTCTATTAATATTTACGATTCACGATTTCAACATTTATCGAAAGTGCCAGATGGGAGCCATAAAAATTTGTATGGCGAGGTGTGAACCATTTTTGCATTGACAGAGCTCGTTAAACGATCAGATTTTACCACGAAGGGGAGCACGTCAAGCTACGGTCTTGATCTGTTGGTCGATAAAACGAGTAATGATCAGAAACACGGGATTAAGGAATAGATTGTTGCACGATATTCAAGTTTAGCAACATCTTTACTTGTATTAGGTCATCCTTTAAGTTCGTGGTCCAGACTGTGTTCAAATTTAATGAAAAAACTACAGAAATGTTACAGTGACGATATAATAACTGTGTCAGAAAGGTGGGAAAATATTGTAAAATAAGAGAGATTACCTTTTTTTATAACACTTAAGGGTATGTTTCACATATTAATTTGAGTAGCAAAAAGTATAAGTGACATAAACTTTTAGTACGATCTAATAATTTTTGCAGTCGAAAAATTAGATCCAAAAAGAAATTGATTTTACCTCCAACGGTCTTTTTAAGTCGATGTAAAATGTCGTTCAATGCAAACGATCCCAGATTTCAAGTCAATATTGGAACGATCTTGTCTCGGTCGAGTTACGAATCACGTGGGATGCTAAATAACAGTTACGTGGCGCAAATGGACGAGTTCCCATGTCCCGTGATCGTTACGCGCTATGAAAATATATGCGGTATCGCAGCGTCCATTCGTGACGCCAGAAACTCGTAATTGACAGTTTAGAATCCATTAGTAGACTCTAATTACCGCCAGGACTGCGCGCAATAATACGAACTCTTGATGCTGTCCGATCGTCAACGTTTACGTGTATCCAGAATTTCCATAATTATCAGCGTGTCGGGTTACCGTTGCACAATCCACGAGAAGTAATCGGAGTTGTTCTTCACCTAGTGACGCACCCAGATATTTAACGAGGGAGCGAAACGAAACGTTAACAGGGACGAATCACGGTAATTTCCAAGTGACTTCGAGACTAAATAAATAAATATGTAAAGTTTATCGGTCTAGTTGGTATGTGGCGTACAAAATAAAAATTTTAAAAGACTATTAAAAGATGCATAAAATCGAGCCTTGTCTTAATGTATCCAAATGTATGTGATCGTTTAATGACTTCTAGCGACATAAGTTGTGGAGGAATTTCATTTTTCAAGAAATGATTTATTGAAGTCAATCACGATTAACCTTTCTACACTGTCAACCGACATTTCATTAGCTTACGAAATTGCTGTAAGCTCACGTCGTCAATCAATCGTAACCGGTTATTTTTAACGTTATAATTTTTATACGCGAATCACTAATAATAGCACAAGGCTGCATTGGATAGTCTAAACTGTACTTAATGTAATACATTTTTAGTTGGTGAACTGGTTTAAAGTCTCATAAAGAACAACGTATTTCAATAAAAAAAACGACGTACAACTACATGAATGGTTCTTCCTTTTTCTCTATTATAATTTACGTGGCATTACGAAGAGTAAATGTTTACTGCTCGAATTTCTCTCAGTAACAGATGCGAAGTTACAATGTTGCTGGTACGTGTACACAAGACAATGTAAACACTCTACTGGACATGTTCCTAGAACTGCTGAGTTAACTTTTCGCTCCGAAAGCCGGATGTATCCGACACTTTTACACTTTCGGCGGGGGATCCCGTTCAGGAGTGGCGCTCTGACGGATCAAATCGCCTTAGCAAAAGGGTTAAGTAATATATGTAATGCTCGAATATTACAGTCACATGAAAACTAGACATTCTTTCGTTTAAAATGTATTATATAATAATGTACAGTAACCACAAGGTAATTGCATCTATCTTTATCATCTATAAGATATAATTTACCATAATGAAAAGCAACTAAACGAATATTTTGATAATTTACGAAGATATAAACAAACGAATCTAGGAGAAGTATAGTGTCCCAATATTAATCTGTTAACTGCGGAATTTAGTTTTAAAAGATCTCCACAGAGTGCGGAGATAAAATGAAGTAATGACGAGTATACACGTCGAACGCACTTAACTGGTTAAAGTGAGTAACAGTACCTATTGAAACAATGTCACTTTGTCCTAAGAAGTTTCTCCACGCGCTCATAAATAACAAAGACATTGAGATGGCCCACCCAAAACAATGGAAGGTACTAATTAGGTGGGAGTTACTTTAATTATCAACGTCTTTGAAATTACCAAGTTATTACACCTAATATTTTACGCATGGCAACGGGGACCTATAATCTACCACCCCGCGAAAGTAGGTTAAAATCTGAGGCGGACAGGTTGAGTGCTTTCTTTGTAAGTTGGCGCGAGCGCGGCTGCGCCATAACAGCAACCTTACGCGACGCGAAAATGGTAATTCCCTCTTAAAAGGCCCTTCCCAGTTCGAGTTTCTTCGACAAGACGGGCAAAAAGCGCGCCCGTTAGTTAGAAGGCGACCTATGAGTACCCGCGATTTCGTTTTCAGGTTAGGGGTGAAGACGAGGGGAGAAAGGGGGACGTTTACTGGCACCGCAGGAAACTCGAAA
The DNA here is from genome assembly GCF_026225885.1 of Hylaeus anthracinus. NCBI lineage: Eukaryota > Metazoa > Arthropoda > Insecta > Hymenoptera > Colletidae > Hylaeus > Hylaeus anthracinus. The sequence continues at coordinate 5,304,000 of NW_026533254.1, forward strand.
TAATGTCGGCCATCGTGCATAAAGCAGCGACTCTAAAAATGCTAAAGGCTCGGGCTGCGCTGAACGTATGTCCCGGGACGGCCCCGGTAATTGTGCGTTTTTATCATGGCGGGCTTCACAAATCTGTCGAGTTGTTAAGGCAAGTACCGCCGCGCGGTTGCATCCTACTGTTCGGTTCCTCTTTTCACTTCGTCCTTCTTTCACAACCAGCACTCCTCAACGGCGGAGTTAAAAGGTCGTCCACCGAAGGAGTCCTTCTCTCTACGTCGACGGTCGCGACGGCGTACAGGGTGTATCGTGAGAAATGGAACATCTAAACAGTAATGGTAATGAATAACAAAGGTAATGAAATCTCGTGACTTTTTGCTTCAACTACAGGATATTATGAATCATGTACAAAGGTGTCTTTTATAACAGTCACTTGGTCCGAACCGAGTAGCGACACTTGGAAACAAACGACGTGGAATTTGATCTCAACTGAGGGTGAAGCTCACTTGGATTTCATTTACATAGTGAATCCATGGGCATTGGGGCATGGTTTTTTAAATCTTTAGAAGTTCAATTTATAATTTCTTAATTTAAAAGAAATGAAGAATCGAAGCTTCATGATTGGACTCTCAATGATTCAAACAGTCAGCAAATGTTATAAGCAAAACCTGACTCATTTTAAGGTAGAATGCACCTTATGGTTAGTACCAGCAGACAAATTGCATCCTACTGTTCGGTTCCTCATTTCGCTTCGTCCTTCCTTCACCGACAGTATTCCTCAATGGCGAAGTTAAAAGGTCGTCCACCGAGTTCTCCCTCCGTCGACGGCAATATATACAGATAGAAAGCCACACACACGACGCGACGAGCACACGTAACTTACCCGATCCTCACCGACGATAAGATAAAAGCTAAATAGTCCGCTAATTAAAGACCCCTGCTGGCTGTTCGAGCCACCCTGAAACCTGCAGCGAGAAACAGAGAAAAACGGGCGTTCCCTCGCGTATGTTTCTCGGTATCCTGTTATTACGCGTTTCGCTACGAAATCCTTGTCTTTCGCTTAAGTATTAAGAGCACCTCGCAGCTTCAATGGGGGATCCAATTCTAATTAAATTTTATGACCAGGGCGTTGAATAGGGGATAAATTTTGTAGCAGCTGGCTATTAACGTTGGGGTCGATGGGGGAAAGTACTCCCCCCCTTGTGATATCTTGTCTTGCTTATCATCGGCCGCGTTTCGCTTTCGTTCGTTGTAACGCGTGCGTGGAATAAGTGTAACAAGTAATCGCGAGGTGGATGATGTTGGTTAACGTAACTGTTGCGTTTACCTTTCGAGCATTCCAGGATATTAAAACAGATGGCCAGTCGGATTATTAAACTTTCTGATGTTTGCATTTGCCATTTGAGGTATAAATAGCGACTGGCCAGTTGCAACTTAATACTTCCGATATCGAAGCAAACGAATAAAGTCCGTCCCAAATAAAGGAAGACTGCCCAAGATCTTCCTCGTTTGTTATATTTTCAGTGTTCCTGCCTGTTTTAGTCGTTTCGGTCGCTTCCAGCCTCATTGTTAGCGACGTACAAAGAGCGTATAACGATGTAGTAGTTTGGATGGAAAAATATTGTGTCGTTTATCGCGTTTAACGTGCCTGTGAACTGTACACGATAAATGTAATCAATTTCGAGCGTTTTAAACAGGTACACAGGCCATGGTGGTTTATCAACAATCGCATCTCACCCCTTTTGAGCTCGAAATGAACACGTACGCGCATACTCTTCAACGATTGTACACATTTGCCGCGGCAAAATTGGCACGCTTAATCACGAGTAAATGAGAGAATAAATCGGGTCTATTGAATATATATATGAACGCCAGACTTGCACGAATTCGTTAACAAGGATCAATATCAGTCGCGAAACACTGTCAAGCGGGACGTGTCGTATTCATAATACAAAATTTTGGAGATTAATGAATCTGAGGGTGTTATTATTACTTTTCTTTAATTTCATAGCGAATGTGAAACTTAGAAAAATTTGCCCAACTATGCATCCAGTGGCGATAAATGACCAAAATGTGTGACTTGCTAGAGAGTTCGTTACTCAAAGACCGTTTCAGTTTCGGGTCGTTGCTTAACATTTTTCGACGGCCACTCGAGAATGACTAACGGCCGCAATCGAAGACTGCTAACGAGCTACGACGTTTCATTATCAAATAGCTTCTCGCCCCTAATTGATTGGCGGTCGAAGATTAATGGCCACGTGGAAATCATTCTGTTCTGCGCGTATTATTTCAATTAGCCCGCGTGGAAAGTGCATTTGTCGCCGCCACGGGCAGCGGCTGCTTGTTCGGTTGATATTTCACGAGTGAATAACAATCTCGAAGATCGTTCAACCCGCGATGACGTACGGTCCCGCAGTTTTAATATGGCGCGCGTGACTCGACGATCGAACTCGGCGTACCGTGACCGAGCACGGATTAACCCTTCTCTAGTTCAGTCCGCACGGTGCACGAGCAAGGTGAAAAGTACTAAACTGTTCGTTAAAGATCAAGAAAGATCAAGAGTAAATAATCATCTACTCTTTTTGGTAATCAAGTGCAAATTCGTTCAAAACAATTTTATTTCTTTACTCCAAAAATTGCTGGCTCCCATAAGAAATTAGAAAATTACAAATCTTATCGCTTTTATTTATTACTAGCTTCACCCCGCGCTTTCACCCGTGTGGAATACTATTTATTTTATGTCGTTCGCGTTCGACTGACCGTTCAACTGCACGAATCAGTAGGTGGCTGTCTTTTGTTTTCCGTAACTCAAATGTCTCAATCGATACTTCTAATTGCGAGTATTGTGACGCCACAAATTTATTCACAAATGTTGATATTTAAAATATCATAAAATAAAATATAGCCTATGTTACTAAGGGAGAGTGTAGCTTTTTATTACTGAAAAAGTTTTTAAAATCGGTTCAGTAGTTCCAGAGATGATCCCTTGCCCCCTACATATTAACAAATTTGACCTCTTTATAATATTAGTATAGATATAGATATAGATTATTTTCTAAACCATATTTCACGACTTCATTAAGCACTGCAAGGGTTAATTGTTCTGGTTCGAGTTAGGTCTGGGTCCTCGACGATTCGTTCCTTCAGCTGTGCCAAGAGTTGGGAATGGCTGCGACAACGGTAGCCCGGAAACGGAAGGTTAAATTTTGGATCGATCGGAACGATAATTCAATCGTCTATGGTCTACGCTCCTGGTATTGGGGGGAAGCCGTCGTATCCTTCGAGCCTCGGTGATACGAGAGCCAGATCCCAGATACGAGGTGCCAGACAGGCTTTATCTTTTATTTGTAGCCCCGTAGATTTCTGAAACACTCTTTCCTTACCTATCCTCCGCTTGCTCCTACGTTTTTCCTCCGTTTGTCACGTTTTCTCCGATTCTCTATGTGTGTTTCTGGTGTCCCTATCTCGAGGCCTTTGAATTATGACGACCTCCTCGACGAAGTCGAGGATGGGCAAAATAATATCCAAAATATAAACGCGCGCTCTTCCGTTATTCTTTGAGTAAGACGTAGAATTCGAGTGACAGATTGAAGTATATCACAGAGGGATAACTAAAACGTGCACCATTCAATCGCATAAACGTCAGAACTATATTGCTGCTAGTCGGAGACTGCGCGCTACATTCCGTCGAGTGCTCCAAATCTCCCCGTTGGCGACGAGAGCAGACAGGTAGCTGTTACCTTATGTAGATTAAATTGTTTCGAAGAACCCCCCGTCGCTGTTTATCCATCGCGAAACGACGATGCTGGAGATAAACGAAACGATTCGAGGACCGTCGCGTACCTTGCTCTTGGGTCGGGCTATCGAAACGACGAACGAGTCCATCTTTCTACCATGACCAGAGGCGCCCATAACAAAGGCGGTGCCCCGGGGCAAATTCCTCGTTGAGGGCCATGATTGAAGAGTAGCCAGAAATTTTACGAGAGTAGAGTGTCTTAAGTGTTGGGCTGCGCAGCCCTACTCGAACAACGTGTGGCGAGAAACCCCATTAAGACACCACGTACTGTAATAATGGTAGAACTCTTGTTACACACCAGTACAAACCGGTATAATAGATTATAAATTAGAGAAATTACGTAATATCGATAAGCAATATAGATATATAAGTATATTCAAGTAAATATAAGTACATGCAAATAATAAAGAACAAACAAACAAATAAACCAGTACAACTCGTAGTGTCAGAAGTCTGCACCAAGACTTCTGACACTCTCATGTTCGAGAAGATGAATATAACACAAATTATAACGAAAAGAAAAAGGGAAAAATGGTAAAATTTCAGCGCAACTTGTAAGTAGAAATCGTTGAACCAAAGTTGTCTCCAGGAAACTCTCTCTTTAGACGAGATTTACCGTCCCGTTCTTCCGGATATTCTCGTTTCCACCAGATTATACTTTTTAACGAAGAGGCGGCTCGCGACGAATGTCCTGAGAGCTTATTTAAAAAATCTCGGTCGCGTGACGTCCGACTTGCTTCAACGTGGAAGATGTAACGCCAAATTCAGTCTTCGCGAAGAAGTTCTCAGCGAAAGCGAGCAATTTCAAAAGCGAATTACAGGGATACGTAATGCACGAAGTTTTTTCAGGTATTTCCAACCGCAGTGTCTCCGTTGATAAATGTGCAAATGTGTGAAAGCCATCTGACGTTAATATTAACGATGCGTATTTTTACACTGTAATATGTGTATGGGACTGGGAAAACCCATTTGGACAATGTTTACGTTTACGATTGAGTAAGTTTATAAGCGTTCTCCATCAGTGAAATTTACCAAATGGAACAGTAGCCAAACAACAGTTAAACAGGCAAGATTTAAACGTGTTCTGTTTTAGTTCCTATTATTATAATAACAAACCCATCTTTTATGTTATTTTGATTTTATTGAAAATTCATTTCTATTTTAAATTTAAACTAGCAACGATATACAAGCGATTTTTTCTCTGAAATATTTATTGAACACCAATGTAATAAACCACGAAAAGGTTTGATAACTGTACAGGTCCCTTAAATCCCTCGCCTCGATTCGGTCCACGACGTAACGCACGGAGGAACGACTGGTCGGGAAGCGCAGGAAACGGACGGGGGACGATTAAAGTATCGTAAAAAGGTTTTTACGCGCTCGCGAGGTTACTCCTGGGTGGTAAACGAATTCGTAGCAGCGCCCCAGGAAGGGTGGGACACTGCTTGCGTTCCTGCCGCAGATGAAGTCTCGCGTACGATACGCATGAGCCCGTCCCACCGATTTGAGACGTTTACTCGTTGTTAATTTACCGTTAGTCGTGTTGGCCAGGAGGAGAAACTTTCAGTTGGCCTGTGGCGTATAAAATGACCAAAGAAACGCGAGTTTCGCGACGATGAAATTGGGTCGCACCAATGGCTAATGACTGTCTTCAAAAATGAATAGAATAAACGTGCGTTGGCGAAATTTCATACTAATTAGGAACGTCCAGAGAGGACTGATATGTATTAGGATCCATGTTATAAACGTAGAGATCGATTTGTACACTTACAAATATATTTCGGGCGTTTCAGATATACAACTCTGGATACAACGAATACTTGCAGAAACAAAATCACGCAGAAGGATCGTCAATATAATGTTGCTTTTTTGAAGATTTTTAGATCATACTAAACCTCTTGGCTGGAGAGGGGTATTTATGATTCTTGGTACATGATGATCAACTCGTCTAGGATGACATTCATATTCCCGCAAACTTTCTGTAGAAGTTTCGGACTCAGATAAGAAATGCGAAAAACAAGGCTGACTAACTTATTTTAACACATTGTAGACTGGCCACGAGTAAACTCGTGTTTGCACTTGCATTATCTATTTCAAAGCTTTGCTCATTGTGTTATGTATGTCAAATATTTAATTTCAATTCATTATGTTGGTAAAATATAAGTAAACTTTATTGGAGTTTATTTGGATTGTTTTAATTTCACATTCAATTACGCAATAATAGTCGGTGACATGAAGTCGCTCCTGTGCAGAAATGCCAATAACAATGTGTTAAATATATTGGTTCCGATATCCTCATTTGTACTGACTCACTCGGTTAGTCATTCAACACATAGTAGTACCTTGATTATTGTGGGAAATCGAGGTTGAGAATTTGAAGCTTACAGCGTATCCTCAACATATAAGACCCATGCGCAGCGCCTCCAACCCTACTTGTTGCTTAGCGACTATCTCCTGCACTTGTCGACACCATGCAATGGATGAGGCTCTTATGCAATAATTGAGGTTGTACTAATGGAGGGCCCATTGCAGACCTTGAGTATAAAGCTAAAACGGATAGCCTATAAATGAATACTTACTTGCACGCAACCGAAGAGAAATCTCGTGTGTATTTTTCTTCGAATCTCTATCTCGATCTCCCTGGGACATTCATGAAATCGTAAAGCTATAAGAGAACGCGATACAATGGAGTTTTTCGCCACATAAAATTAGAAATCAACTTTCCACGATTTGCGAGCTCCAGACGACGTGCACACGAAACAAGTACACGAGCAGCTGCCTATTCCCACATAGTCGTTAGTCTTCCGTAGACAGTGGCATCGTCTAGGATTGCCGGCAGCTTCTAGGCACGCCGAGTCACTGAATATTTTATCACGACGAATGCACGTCGATTAAACAAGTTTCCCGAATCGTTCATTAACATTGTCACGCCTCAAGGGTTGATTGGCGACATTCATAATGTACGAATCGTTCAACACTTACGTTCGTGCTTCAATATACTTTCTCACCACGATATACGAGGAGGGAGGATGAATTATGAATGACGAGGATCGCGAAATTTTACTTGAGAGAGTAGTCTCGTATAACGAGATGTGGATGGTTTTCGAAATTTTTTAAATGGAAACTTGCATTACGGATCAGAATGGATCCAAGGGTAGCTGAAGTTTGAAGAAAGTATCGTGGGGTGTTCGAAAATATTCGCAAGTGATTGCATATTGCATGAACCGTCCGATATCGACTTGCCAATGAACGAGAATATAAAAACGATCAACACCTTAACATGAGCGCACCACAAGCGTTACAATCTCCGAGTTACGTTGCATATTCAACAGATATCGACGTATTCTTTTCTCTATCGGCGTGTTCAGGACGCTTTCGACGCGATTCTCAATTGGCCGTCGACGTGAAAGCTCCGATAACGAAATGTTCGGTCATATTGCTCGTCGAGCGTCCTTTTAAACGCGTATCGAAGTTTAATAAAGTTAAATTTAGTTTCGCGTAATTTGCACGCGCACTTTCACTTGTCGGTCGCATTTGCTCCGCGGCAATTAAATTCGAGCACCGATAGCGTGGAAATAATACGCCACGTCCTTAAATTATCCAGCTACGTAAAAATATTAAATATATTCTAGCCCGTCGTTGGCAATTAGCGAACGGTAGGGAATTTCAGAACGGCCCGACACCTGACGGTAATTTGTGAACAAACAGGCGTATAAAACGTAAAATTAGACGTCACAAGCTCCCTTTGAATTCTAGAAAAACCTAATGCGAAAGCGAGAAGTCCGTATACGCAATCATTTTTATATATTTTTGAGCACTCGTTGGATGCTTTCCACGAATGTAAATCGAATGAAAAGTCTGCTTTATGTTCGCATGGTTTTCATATATGATTTGGTAGAAGTTTGGCTTTTCATAAAAACACGAGCACATGCTCGTAATCATTTTGAGGAATCTGTTGGCAATCGCTGAAAGTTTGTTGTATATACTACATAAATCAAATAAATTCGCGTGAGGCATTTGGATGATTTTCGTACATGATTTGGCAAAAATTCAAAAATATTCCGACTTCAATCATTCATCTTGCCTCGGAATATTTTTCACCGGATTAAGTACACGCTGAATTTTCTTCATGAATGTTTTCTTAGTACAATTATTCCGCAGATTTTTTGTTAAATTTCTTTTTAGAACATTTCCATTCAGTTCCTTTGGATAAATTTTTATTTCAATGCAATTATACTTTTTTAGTCTTTTGTCAGATTTTTCCTTAGTATACTTTGCTCAGTCCTTCTTCATAAATTAATATATTTACATTGGTCCATTTTTCTTTGTACATTTGCTTCTATTTTACATTTTTATCATCCAATTTTCGTAACCATTTCGATTCTTTCTTGGAGAGCTGCCACGATGAAATTCGCAGCTTTACGAGCTTCGTAAGGTTGAATTTTTATCGCTGTTGCTACTCAGAACTGCTTATTCGCCGCGACCGCTATTTTTCCGCTATATTTCTCCTCCGCCACCATTACACTTATCGTCGACTGTAGTAACTTCGGAGCATTTAAACTTTCTAAACTACGGAGAAAACACACATTCAGCGAAAGTATTTTGCAACGCGACGTTCGTCTCTTCTTTCTCCTCTTCGACATCGAATTCGCGAATTGCTACGTTTCAAATTTGAGTCGTTTAGTTTTCAAATCTTCGAATCAGAATTGAATTTCCAAATTATAAATTTCATTCCTTAATTTAATATTCTGACCATAACATACCAAACTAAAACAAGTTAAGGTAGTTGTCTCAAGATAGTCACGATCAAAAGTTGAACTGGAAACTTTTGTAGAACACTCTTACTGCACTAGTACATGTTCATAATAAATCGATACTAAGTGAAGTTTTTTTTAAATCCTCCATTAAATAAATCTACGGGACAACTGCCTTGATGGAAGTGAACGTTACACAAAGAGATCATGATTTTTCATAAATTTGAGGTGGTCAATTTAAATCGAAATAAACTCATATGACACATATTAAGTCAAAGAACAACCAAGTGAAGTTTTTAATTTTACCTTAAGATTGAATTGAACGTTACACAAAAAGAGATTCATTCGAAAAGAAAACTTAGCTTTGGAGCAATTTCCTTGGTTGATCCTCTTAATTAAACTGCGTTGCTCGACGAACATGGTGAATCGTTGTCGCTCGTCGTTGAACGTGTGTCGACCATCCGTGCATTTAACGACGAAAATCTCTCACAGCGTTCAATGGATCTCGTCGCGCGCGTTATAAGAGAAACGCGGCGGAGAAATCGCGTATTCAGAGTGCCCGTTGGTTTTGATTCAACGGCCACCGGTTTTTGTGACGGTCCGCGGCGCTTTCAAGGCGGCGATTCAGCCCTGCTTGAAAGCCCGTGGTTCGTTTCGCGAACGGGTGTCAGTCGAATGCGAGTTTCGGCGGGAAACGATTATCATGTTGAAAACTGGCGCGTCGACTGAATCGACCGCCTCAAAAAACAAGCGTAGTCGTCCGGTTGAATGGCAGATATTGTCGAAAGTCGTATTTACCGAAGCCATTGAACCACGTCGGCTATCTGTTTTCTGTTCCGTTCGAACTTCGTTTACGCGACGCGCGGCGTCATTGAAACGAATCGTGAAACTCGGGAACAATGCCTCGGTTGATTTTAAACGAAAATATGACGCGCTGTGCTTCCCATCGATTACATTAAAACGAACTCTGGCCTCGTGTCGTGTAATTACACAAGGGGTTAACTACACAAAGAAGGATTTTTCTTATTTAGTCATCATTACTACCGTCTGATAAATCCACAAGCACAGGTTGGAGGAAACGGCGACTTATTTCCGCAAGCATTTCAAATTTGCGTTCCAAACACGGATCGAGGAGCCTCGATAAACGCTGGCTGATAGTCTCCTTTTCCCTGGCGGTTAGAAAAGCGGTGGAAAGGTCATCTTATCGAAACACGTGGGAACCATTGATCCAAGTAATACGTACATACGCGTAAAGTCGAAAACATGGACTGGTCAGCTTGGAAGGAGCACGATGAAAAAGGAAGGAGGAGGAAGACGACCCACGCGCCTCAATAACGATCACGATGTGGTCGCGGCGCTAGCCCGAAGCAGGGAACGAAGACAATGGCCGTAAATACTGGACACGAGATGCTCGTCATCGTACAGGGAAGCAAGGCATAAATTCACAATGGGTATATCTCTTTAAATCGCGCGAAAGCGTAAAAGCTCTTCGCGGGCTGGTTCAGCGTAGAACCGTGGCCGCACCAGCTATGATATATTATCGCGGGCTGAACTTTGCACGTTTCACCGGCTAGGATCGAACGTGACTTTTCCGCGGGCGATTGAACGGGCCCCGTTTCATGGCTGACGGATGCCGAGGACGGGCTTGCGACTGATCCCTGACACTGCAAGCCCCGCGACAGGAAAGCAGCGAAAGGTTGATCGATTAATCCCACGCCTAGTTAACGTCAGCACCTTGATCCTCCGGGAGACGCCTCGAGTGCGCCGGCTTTTATGGCTCGAGTGCTCTCTGACGTGGCTTGAAAAAGGGTTCCTCCATCCCACGTGCCACGTAAGAATGTCGATCGCTTTGTACCGTCTTCCAAGTTTCTTCCCTGCTAAGCGTATCCTAGACGGCCCACGACGAGCAAACTGGCTTCTTCGCCGTTTTCTCGTCCGTCAAACATCTTTGAGCCCTTATCGAGAGGCCAACTGACCGAGGCCTGCAATATTGTGCCTTGATATTACGATCACTTTGATCTGAAACTTTCCCAAATTACAAGTTGCCTTCACTGATATAAAGATTCCTTTTTTATTACTATTCCTACCACGACTGGTTAAATGACCGTTTTATAAATATACAACGTAATTGAATCGCCTTTAAACTTCATGACTTTTCCTCAAATAAACACATTTTTCAATATTCACTTCTTTTTTTATTATTTATTTTGTGAGAAAAAATTGTAGTCTGTCTTACCTACCACGATTGGTCATTTGTCCTGTAGAATGATTTATGTACTTTTGCATTCTCTCAAAGACTCAATTCCAAAACTGTTAAGTCGTTCATAAGTTTCACATTTTATCTTTTATTCACTTTTTTATTCATTTTGATTTACATTTTTATATTTTAGTTTTTATTTTATCCGTTGAATATTCATCCCCAAAATGTCAAGGCATTCGGAGAGTGTGAATTTATTTTTAGAGGAAATAAATAAAATTGATGAAGAGTGTTCCGAAAAGAAACTCTATAAATATATAATAAAATATATAATAAAATATAAGTTGTGCTACAGACCGGTCATTTGACCCGTCGCGGTTGGAATAGGTAGATGTGAAGTGTCGGTAGGAATAGTGCTAACTCATATAATATATTATCACCTCATCATCACCTCATCATTACCTCATAATCCATATCTTCCCTAATAAATATGGAAATACATATTTCACATACCCTACAAACATCGATAGCTACGTATATTTTATAATTTTATAGCTCCACGTTCTCCATCATCATTCAAGCGTTCCTCGCTCCCATGGTCGGTTCATCATGGTCTTTCCTAAGCGCGATCGTCTTCAGCGCTAAACGCTTATTTACACCAGCGTTACGATCGCGTTAGATACTTTCAAGAAACAAGCGACACAGAAATATTCCGCTGGCTTTTCCGCGACGTTCAAAATTTTAATCTCGATCTAAATCTCGCCGTGGTACAGTTGCAAGACTGTTTTACTGTTTATTGCCCTGAAATGGCTTGCGGGATTAGCAGGATATATCACCGACAATTTACGCGAACTTTTGGTAACGCGTGACGGTCGCGCGTGTCGCCTAACAGGTGTACAGTGCAACCCTGATTTAACTGGCAGAAAAAAAGGTCGGTTGAATAGTGTATATAAGTGCTATACGAAAGTCCATCAAATATCGAATTATGTATTCTTAGGTAGGATGCAATCCATCTTAACACGTTGACTGTCAAACGAATATTTTTAAAAATTTCTGCTAAGATTAAATACTATTCAAAACTATCGGAGTCTAGGTAATGAAACATTTATCGTGATATTTAGTTTTGTAATTACATCAAAATTCAAGAACTTCATTTAGATTCATCTCCTGTGACGTCTAACTTTCAGAGTTAATCTTTCTAGTTTTTGAGTGAAAATCACTGTCACCCATATATGGGTGACATGGCGATCAACGTGTTAAATGGTAATGAACTGCAGCTTAAATCTAAAAATACTCACAACTTACAATTTGGTGGTCCACTGATGGTAACTAGAAGGTCAGTACCATAAAGTATAAGTTTAAAGCTCAAGATGTCTTGCTATTCTAAAGAGTGGATACAAAAGTCCATTAAGTATCGTATTATGTATTCTTAAGTAGGATGCAATCCATCTTAAATGGAAATGGACAGCAGCTTTAATCTAAAAATACTCACAACTTACATTGCAATTTGATGGTCCACTGACAGCAACCAGAAGGTCAATACCCTAAAGTGTAAGTTTAAAGCTCGAGATGTCTTGCTATTCTGAAGTGTGGGTTTAAGGGGACTTTAAGGAGCTTTTCGTTGAGCGCTAACGAGCGCGGGGTTATCGATGAAATTTGCAAACGACGAGATGCTAGCAGCAAAACTCTAGCTTAACTACTCGTTAGCAGACATTCCCGGTGTAATACGACGAACGACGCAGGATTTGTGGCGCGAGATCGAGCGTGGCGCGTTCGCGTGTACGCTGGAACGCGCGCAAGAGCACTGGACTCTTGCACGAATAATCTCCATCGGTGTATACAGTTATAATTGCCGCGATTCCGAGCCACGGTTGCGAGTGCGTCTACGATTACCCATTACCCGGATGAATATCTCGGATTACGGCACGGCAGCTAAATAAATTACTAAAGTACGCGGCCCACTGGCGCTCTTTCTCTTCGTCTCGCCGATTTACTCGGGCCTACTCAGGGTTAGCTGTAGGTGAACTCAAGCGATGCTCTGTATCGGGATCACTCTGGTTAGGGATACTTAGCGACAAAGGAGAAAGGTTATTTCATACGATTGGATACGATTTTCAATTTTTTCCTAGACTGACGTTTGACCCGTTCATTGCACAAATCGATTAACTCTATAAAACAAAAAGTTGAGAAATGCGATGAAAGGACCTCTGAAATAAATTATTTTCCAAATGATTGAATATTTAAATTATTGATCAAATATTGAAATAAATTATTGACCATATAAATGACTAAAACAATTTTGTCGTTTAATAGTGTTAATCTTTATTATTCATGAAAGTTCTTATAAATATAACAAGCTATGACTATATCAAGTGCTTTGACACTTAAATTCAAGATTTTCCAAAAAATGGAGTTAATCGACTTGCGCAGTGAACGGCTCATTTCTTTCTTCCTACACTGAGGATGGTTCAACAATTGCACGCTTGTACTACTCATTAAATCAAGGAAGAAATACTTATTCAAGACGAGTCTGTATACCACGAGTTTCAATTTCAATAGTGTAATTCTCTATTGTCTGTTTGTTACTTGCGATCCGAAGACGAAAGATTATACGAGATATCCTGGAATTGTTTAACGAATAATAATCTCGGCTTTGTTGCAGCAATTTCGTTTGAACTGTGAATTGCTCAAAAGAGGTGGTATATATGCCAATCTTCTGTTTCTATACACTCCAGGTATCATTGTGTCATCAAAGTTACTGCTCTTCCAACAATGTCTAATTAATTTGATACCTCTCGACAGGAATTATTTGATGGCAAGACTGTTACATCGTTATTGAAACATCAAATCGTCTCACTGTATAAAGCATTGAATAACAACGTTTCTCCTGTGTATGAGGACGATCAGAATATTTTTGAATAATTGAATGCTTCGAAATTTTTGAACCACTGCATCTTCACACCCTTTACATCTCTTACCTTTCGTTACACATCAACACTGAACTTCCTATTGTGTCCCCACGACTGATGGACGGTTCCATTGAAAATCTCCATCTAGCGATACGTTGCTCTGCACCGATGATCCCTCCAATCGCATTCTCACGATAATCCGCGAGTTCGAGCACGCTTCTCCCTAGTAGAATGACTTTTTATCGAACGCCTGTAATCTTTAGTGGAAACAAAACCTTTCCCCGGCGGAGATTTATCGGCCCCTGTCCGCGCAGCGTGCTAACCACGCTCGCAGCGCGAGCCCACGTAGATAACTTTCTCCTGCGTGATAAGCCGTAAGGTATAAATCTGAATTGTTTTTATAATTCCCCCCGTGAAGAGATGAGGTATCGAGATAACGGGGGATTCTAACGAAGTCTGTAATTTGCGGGCCGCCAGCGCCGCGATGTGCGCGGTCCAAGCGTTGCCCGCCGATGGATCACGATTTAAACCAATCGCTGCCCGATAAACGCGGAAAAAAGCCACTTCTCGTTGCGTCGCTTGTTATCGATCGGCTATTAACCAAGTTGAGCCGAGTACTTTCGTAGATCATCGGCGTTCCGATTCCGAATCAGATTGGTTGAACGATGGTGGGACTTTCCATTGTGTTGCGTTGTTACGCTACTGCACCAAGTAAAGATTGGCCTTGATAAGGGAATATGGTGAATTGACTGTTGCCCATTTATATACCTTTGTCATATTTTGTTACTTCGACTTTTCAACTTTTAGGAAGAAAACACCAGCTATATCAAAGTCACCCACTTCATACTTATATTTACGATACAGGGTGGTATCGTGCCATCTCGTTCCCCAGACTTAACACTTCCAGATTTCTTCCTGCGTAGAACAGAAAGATAAAGTGTACAAATAAGTACCAACTACACCTTACGACATGCAACAGCGAATTATTGCAGCCTATGCGCCAATGAGCTCTGACGCTGCAAGACTTGCAAGTCAATCAATCGTCCATTAAATGTCCAAAGTACCTCCACCTGCTAAGAAACTATTGTCGCTACCGGATGGCCTCTTTCGTAATGTGCAATTTTATTTTAGCAAATATTTCTGTGAAACTTATAATTCCGAAGATATTTGACGTGCTAAGAGTTATTGCCCCATCCTGTATAATATCAATCACAATCTGAATATCTGATAAATAATCCTATAAAATAAAATGGCATTTGATCTCTGATATCCATCTCTGCTACTTGCCAACCTCTTTTGTATTCAGGTATTTGTTTGAAAAAAAGTGTACCACTGTTCCACCGTACTGGTAACAATGGATGAATGGACGGTCTTGCGTCAGTGGGTCTCATATTTCCGATGATTTATATCCGGAGACGCGTAATTGGACGTCGCCGCAGAACTTCCTACATGCTGCGCGACGCTCACATTCAATATAGATCATCCGCAATTGGAGCTCGTAGCAGTTCCGCATTTTCGCACTTGCAATACTTCGATAAGCACACGAGAACCGAGAACAAGAAGTGGAAGCTCGTGTTTGCGTTGGTCGCCGAAGAAACCTTACTTGCTGAAAGGACTCTGAACATCTGATAGCATTGACTAACATTTACTCCTTTATGAGTCGATTAACTTCTTCTCAACTAGGCCTGCGGTTCGCTTCTTTTTTTATTAATAGTCCAGCGTCTTGTTCTTGCGATGCATTAAAAGCATCTAAGTGGTTGTCGCGTCCCTCATCACCGACTACTGTCCATTAACTTCGTCTGTCATCTGCGAGATGACCCACTGGCCACCATTTTCTTTCACGGCAGATGCTTCTTCTTCAGATCTTCCGATACTTTTGAAGTGGCCAGGTGATCATCCTACTTCGCTAATGTCTGAGAAGTGTCCTGAACATCATTTTCTACGTCACACGATTCTTCGCGCGATGGCTAGGAACCGATTCATCGACGACCTTCTTCTTCGAGTTCTTCTAATGTCTTCGAAGTTTCCCAGTGGTCATCATCGTTACACTCGGCACTGATATCTTCGTCGACGTTTACCGATGCTGCGGAAGTGTCTCAGTATTCACTTTTATTTTTTGCAGTGTTTTACACCTTCATCAAGTTCTTTTGACGTGACGGAGGTCTTTAAATGATAATCTTCTCTTCTACCGATAGTTAGTTTTGCATCAGCTTCCGATGATTCGTCGAAACTGTGCGAGCGAACATTTTCTTCTCTCATCCTGATTGCTGTAAGATCAGCTTCCGAGTTTCTAAATTGCTGACTGTCATTCGAATATGCAACTTTTACCACGTTCGCGTTTCCTGTGCATCTCCGTCGATTCTATATAGAAATTGTAACCTTCAACTGACTTTGAACTATAAATCGTGGCCTGCGTGAATGGCCACGTTGTATGTATAAGACAAGAAAACAAGTTTTAATATCCATATGCTTGATACGACCTTGTTTTCAAGTTACAGCCTCTGTGATTTACCTACTGTTAACTCTCTATGAAGACAAATGTCCAAAATGGCCACCTGTTGGCTTAAACATGATTCATCGTAGACCTCGGAGCGTGTTAAAGAACTCTCACCGGTTTGTTTTCTGAAGGTGTTGATGCATTACAATGTCTGGTGAGATTTCACCTAGTTTCGAAAGCATTGTGACCATACGCACACGCTTAAAAAGTACAAAACAGCTGAAAGTATGTAAACAGGTTAATATTTTTCATCACTGATACCTCCAGTATTGAATACCTGAGTTGAGATTCCCGTCGACACGTGCTACCAATAAATTATTTCAGAAAGAGTCAACATTTAATATTTTTAATCACTAATACTTCCAGTATTGAATACCTGAGTTGAGATTCCCGTCGACACGTGTTACCAATAAATTATTTCAGAAAGAGTCAACTTTCCAATTCCATTTCTTCGTACGTTCGATGCCCGTGATACATGCGTAAATAACTTCTGCTCTTGTCACCGTCGATTCGTTTGATCGACTACATTTCTGCCAGCTGCCGCATGACACACAATCCCCTCAATAGTCTGTGAATTTCCCGTGTCGTCCGCGAAACAACCATCCTCGACGGTCACGTCGATAATACTTCTCACGAATTTCGCGCGAAATTGAGACTGACTGAAACGTTACCAAAGCCGATGGCGCGCGACGTAACCGCCTTTTGTTGCTGGCAAATTTCGACTCCCGTCCCCCGGAACGAATAGTTAGGGGTAGTTGTCCTCCGAAATATACAGTCTGCCAGCTGAAACTCATCTCGGGACACGATGTCGTCGATGTCTTAGAATATTAGCTATTTTCCGGCTGGCTGCTCTCTGCTCTTCCTTTTTTCACTCACCCCCTTCGTGTTCCTCTTCTCGTGTCCCGTCGTTTCCCTCGACGAAGAAGGTATCGGCGACAAACGCTCGTCGGATAGAACAGAAGGTTGTCTTGGCTGGTACATATAAAATCGTGTTCATCGAGGATGGACAGAATTTGATTCGAAGTAAACTCTATTTTGTATATACTCTAATGTTTATCAAGACTAGGGTATTACGATCTCTATGTAGTCCTTTGTATACCACACGAAATTTTCATACATACCCGAGAAATGCCAAACAATTTAAAGCAAAGGTGCATGATTGTAAACAAAAATGTATATTTCGGTCAATTTTATTTTAAGGTTCTAATTTACACAATACTAAAAACATGTTAGACTTTCTTTATTATTAAAAAACTAAAACTAAAAAGTTATAGGTCTAACAAAAAATAAATTTGTATAAAGAAAATATTACGGTATTTGAAATAAAATTGAAGTGCACAAATAAATTTATGTGCATTAGATATTGACGTAATTTTCGTAGAGCAAAATTGAGTTTTTAATGAGTTATAGCACTTACAGCTTCGAGCAGCCATGTATCGCTCTTGGCCCTTTTTGCAAGTGTGTGGTCAAGCGATGTATCGCTCTTTACCACTCAAAGGGTTAATATATACAGTCTAATTTGTCGGTTAGTAATTATTAAAAGCAAGGAGGCCATGTTCTAAACCAGAGAAAGTTATTCAACGACGTAGTCAGGTTTTCTTCAAGGAAGGAAGGAATAGAAGAAAGGAATAGAAAAGAACATTGTTTCTGCCGTTCGAAAAACATGTTCATCAGATGGGTTAGCGTATCGATGGAAGCGCGTATCCCTCAATTGCATGAGATACATGGGATTCGTCTCACGTCCAGGTGAATTCGCGTTCCAGCTTATTCCATAAAAATTTCTCTTTTTCGACAATGCAGCGATTCTTCTATTTTTTATGTAGATTAACCTATTTTTGTGAAACTTGCCAGAAACATTGCACAAAGAATGCACTTTTACCACATTCGCGACCGCTGACATGAGTTCACATCACTTCAAATTCTATTCCTGATTATAAAAAAATTATGAAACTCTTTTTATTGTAGTTAATACATATTTACAATATTGATATTTCAAAACATATTTTGTACTTTTTATCTTCGCCCTAACGATACAAATTTGCGATGTCCATCTTTAGAATTTTATTCACAAAATATCTGTCGGTCGTGATTCTGTTAACAGACAGTGCAAGGTACTTATATCAAACGCTTGGTGTCTCCAGAAATATTTTCCACGTATTTTTAATCACTGATACCTCCAGTATTGAATACCTGAGTTGAGATTCCCGTCGACACGTGTTACCAATAAATTATTTCAGAAAGAGTCAACTTTCCAATTCCATTTCTTCGTACGTTCGATGCCCGTGATGCATGCGTATACATGCGATAATAAAGTAACTGCTCTTCTAACGAGTGAAGGGTCTTCCTTGGAAGCTGATTGCGTCGTTTCAAATCATTGCCAATTGTGAGAGTGAGGTAGGATGGCTTACAAATACCGTCCACAAGCGAACGAACGAAGAGTCTTTACTAATCAGTGGAATAAACAGCGACAGGCTGACGAACGAACCGTTTAATCGCATTAACAGCATCGACCATCCCATTAGTAACTCGATTTCGAGGGCTGTTAAGGTTGCGAGGGTTGTGAAATATCGATCGTTTCCAAGTCCAGTCGTTTCCTATTTCTGTGGAACAGTCGAACGTCCAATCGACGAATGTTTGTCTGGAGAGCATTAATCGTCTTATTATATCGATCCAGGGAGTTGACTTTAGCAGTCATCGATGTTCGCAGAGCTATACTAAATTCTCAATTTGGGCATATTTATCGTCTAGGAGAGTTCCAGTCAAATGCTTATCTGCTGGTCAGTTCCACCTTTCATAGATGCACGTGCATTTCGTTATCGCGAGTAATTACGTTTGCGTATTTAAGGGCTCGGCACCGTTTAGTCGGAGAGTTTGCAAACTCACGAATCGCGCGGTGTGGTTCTGTTGAAATTGCTTTGTGGTCAATGCAGAATGTTTGTAAAATTAGAGGATTTTAAGTAGGTTTAATTTCAACGCGATGGTGAGAAACTATGTCGTGTTCTAGAACGCTTGAAAACACTTCTATAATTAGTAGACACAATCGTGTGAATTATTTTGTCAGCCTAAATAAATGCAATTTGATAGATCATATTAACATTTGACAAAGCAACGGTATATTCCTTCAATTTCTTCAAAAAAAGTTAATGATAGAAGTGACGTCTAAATAAATTCAATTTAGTTGATTATATTAACATTCGATAAAAAAACGATATATTCCTTCACCTTCTATAAAAAAAAGTTAATGGGAGAAGTGAAGTGCATTAATTAAAGTAGACCAAGTGACCGACCAAAGATATTTTTAATCCACACCATTAGCGTCTACTTCTTACTGATTAAACCATTTGCAGTAGAAAATTACTCCAGGATCTTCTTACAAACTACCAGGATTTCCCCACAACCGTGTGTTGCTAAGAGAAAATAAAACCTAACTTGGATTTGTAGGTGCCGGTTCGAGTAAACAAACGAGAATGCAGCGAGAAAGGATTTACCTTAACTCTTATCTCAATTTTCGCTTCTCTACTGGCCAAAGCGACTTTAAGAGATATTACATTGCGCGTTACACGTTTTCGCAAGGTTCTTGAAGCAATTCACACCCACTTGTAAAGACAGTCGTTCAAAATTAATAATATTCTTTCGCTTCGGATCCAAAAGCGTTTAAATCTTTGAAATTTACTGTACCAAAACGGTAAATAATAATTATTATTAGTTTGAACCAATGGATTTGATGAACTAGGAATATTTCAAAGCTGTGATAATATACGAAACGTTTGCATTATTACGCTGCATTAAATATCTGATAAAAAAAATATTCTTTAAATCTGAACCTCTTTTCCATCGATTGGAAGGTGCTTGCTCTCGTTACGTCGACTCTCATTGGCTCCTGCAGACGATTAGAAGGCTAGACGCGGAGATGGGGTCGCGTAATTTAGTCCATCGTGTCCGTGCGTAGAAAGGATCGTAAGCATAACGAAATCCTGGCTGGGCGATTTCTCTGGCTACCTACGGGCGATTCGTATGCAAAGTAATGGATTCGAGTCTTCCTGTGGAATGAGACCTCTCGCGAAAATTAATATGGCGGCAAGCAGCGTCGATAAGCCACGCGGAACAAGGAAAAAAGACCGTCCGTTTTCGATGCGCATTTGCATTCGTTTTCATTTCAGAGGAAAATAAAACGAGAGGGAGTGGAGACGACGGGGGCCAACGATAGGAGAGAATAATGCAAGAAGTAGGTGTGGTATCGATCGTAGTCGAAGGTGTTCCACGAGATTAGATAGCGATTGAGACGTATGGTCGCGAGTAAATAACTATACCGCGTACACTTTCACGATGCATGATGGTATGAAAGCATGAAAAGCTGGCCAGAAAGTAAAAAAAAAAGAAAATACTAAAAAGTAAACCCTTTCCCGTTGCGTGAAAGTATTTTAAATAAGTTCTGGTTACAAGTAAATACAACAAATACAAATTATAACGCAAATATAACAGCTTCGTCGCATACAAGTCGCCCACATTACGTCCACCATTTTGCATTTTGGTATTCTAAATCAGATTTGGAATCTGTATCCCCAAAACCTTTCAGATATTAGTTGTCATGCAAATCTGAAACTTCTTTATAGGTTTGAGGGAATCCATTCCACTGTGCGGCACAAAAACAGTTTGCCAAGGCGAGGTATTGTTAAAAGATTTATTCAGCATCGTTAGGGGTTTCACATTGATCGAGTTCGGTGTACGGTGACCACCTTGTTGAAAAATCGCGCTCGGTATGCGGCTCGCTTTGTTTGAAAAACTCGAATCGTTGCTGGTACAGATGCAAATTACGCGCGCGGAAAATAAAGGCGGAATCGCGCGGTGGCGAAAGTCGATGTAATTTGTCGTGAACCGGCGCGAGGGAAATTAATGTCGCGCGAAATCGACTTTTTCTCGACGAGGAGTCTAGGATGACGAATGATCGGTTCACGATCGATGAAATGTGCGGATTCGAATATTGTTTGCCTATACAATGGGGTCTCTCGTCCCGTCAATTTTTCACTCTGTATTCCTGTCACAAAGCTATCTAGTTCCTGGAATTGCTGATTTGTAGTTCGAGTGTTGCTACCAAGAATGCTTCAGGTTCCACAAGAGACGCTGATCATTTCACGAGGTATTTGGTTGATCTAACTGGACAAAATAATTCGTTTTTTTAACTAGTTCAGAAGGTGTCTAAATTCGATCATTGTGCGAAATATAATAAGTAGAATGTCCAATGCATAATATTATACGAGAAATACGAAACCAATCAGCCACCCTGTAGATTAGCTTAAATGATAAGAAATGCATATCGAAAATTATATCTTATTTACAAGGGACAAAAATTTTCAGAGAAATATAAACAAGAATTAACAAGACACTACAACATTCTAAAATATACGTTTAATACTAAATAGCATTCATAATTAATGTTAGATGTAAGAATTAGTTATTTTAACCATAAGTCATTCTGTGTTTATTTTAGTTATATTATGACTCAGATATGTATATAACTGTTGAACATACAACTCACAGTGGTCGCTAATGGCTTACAACCTGATGTGAGAATAATAAATAAATAAATAAATAAATAAATAGTAATAATAATAATAATAATAATAATAATAATAATAATAATAATAATAAGTCTTACCTAAAGTAGCAAAAATTAATAAAATATTTTGGTACGAGTACGTTGACTTTGACAAAAGGAAACACATGTGTATTCATGTAGCTTATTAATTGCAACGATAGAATACTGTAATCGCTTGTAAATGGACGCACACAACCGCGTACAAAGCCCTACTTTTTTCAGTTCTTTTTCATTCCCGACACGTTCGCAGAAGATGTCGCGTATCGAGAGCAGAATCTTGCGATAAAACGTTCCTTTTCTCGTATAAAACAAGCAATATGGCGCGTTTTTAGGGCGCGACATAAAGATTCTATCGCGGCCCCTTACTTGTGCGCTATCAAGATACAAAAATTTCCTCCTGCGGCATCGCTGAGTCGAGCTGGCAATTATCGCAAACTTCGCAAAATAATATGTATACGGAATTAATTATTTTACGTAGTTCTTCTTATCATAATACAACAACGAAGTCCGTGAAGAATCTACTTTCATTTCCAAAGATTTCGCGACGATTTTTTATCGATAACCACGACGTCTAGGAATCGACAGAAATAGACGGAAATTAGTAATTTCAAATTACCATAAACAATTTCAGATCAATCATCCAGCTTTCAACGCGATTAATATTTATGACGAGATTTTGAAAATTCGATTAATTCGCATTTTCTGTCGGCAACGTTTCGCACCGTCAACGAATGAAATATTCATGCTGGCGTGTGCGGCTAATGCATGCGGCTATTACATCTGCATCTACGAGCAACGTGTAATCGCCACAAGCATGTATAATTAGTCTAAGAACACATTTCAGTATGATCACTCGGTATGAAATTGTAAAGAGGTCCCGAAGATGCTTGAAACGCACTCGTGACGGCGAAACATCACCCGGAAATTAACTTGTACAAGTCTACTCAGCTAATCCTCGCGCTTATTGTGTTTGAACAACATCTAATCGCTGCGAGCATGAATGATATTCCACAAGGGAGGCTTTAGGATGTATTTTTTAATCAAACGTAAATATCACATTTCCTGTTGATCTCATCAGAGCAAATAAAATTATTCAAATTAAAATATTGATATTTGCCTTCGTAGTTGCGTCCAAAATTAAATTGCTCCACTGTGAATCGTCACGGATACCGAAAGTATCGCGTATTTTTATTAGCGAACGCTATTTACTCCGAGCCTCGTATACTTGATTTATTTTAAAGTGCTCTTCCTGCTCGCGATCGATCCCATTGTTCTGACGAGCCATTAGGGGGTCACCGCGGTAAATTTTATAATTTGGGTCAAAGCAAATAGGCATGCCGAAACATCGCATCGACCATTACGAGGAAATCGTATTTGCAAAGGGATTAACCGCATTACCGTTAATCGTACGAAAGAGAAAATGATGAAGCCATCTGCTTTGTAATTATTTATTTCTCTAACGAAATCGCAGGTACATTTATTCAAGAATGAAACAACGAAAACAAACAAATTTTAATAAACTCTATAATCGAGAAAAGTAATTACAATTGTGGCTGAGTTTTATTAAGGAAGAATAAGAGATGACTTCTATGGCAACAAACATCGTGGATATATTTACCAACAAAATAGTCTCCTTTGGCAGATGTATTGTTACTAATTTTGCTCGGAAGAAGAAAATTAAAATATAAACAAGGATTAACGAGACACTACAACTTTCTAAAATATACGTTTAATGTTAAATAGTATTTATAATTATTGGTAGATGTAAGAATTAGTTATTCTAACCATAAGTTATTCCATATTTATTTTAATTATATGTATTATGACTCAAATATGTATATAAATGTTGAACCTGTAACTCACCGTGGTCGCTAATCGTTTACAAGCTGATGCAACAATAAATAAATAATTAATCAGAAGAAACCATTCTTAAGCGAAGGGATAGGGAGGAAAATCCAATTACTAACATAGGAAAATTTCATTCCAAAATCCATCGCAACAAAAGTAGCAAAAGATCCGTATCTCCCATGATCCAACAACCTAGAGGAGGATTTACTCATTTTACGTCGAAGGAAGTTTACTTTTATAAAGTAAGCTTTAGAAAATATCTTAAATTTCCATTTCCTCGGGATCATGTAGCGTTTAATTTCAGTAAACATAAAAGAGAGGACGGTAATTTTAATCTGCTTAGAAGCATATTACGAATGGAAATATTGAAGTTATCGAGTGAAGAACCTTGTCGAGAGCTTACAACTAGGGTCAACGTACTCTTCTTATCTTATCGTTACGGAGTAGATTACCGATGCCATATTTTCACAAATTTTTCAATTTTCCAACGTCGATTTCGATGAAAAATCAATTAACAAAAAACCACTAGATTTGTCGTTCCACTTATCAGTCTAATTCGTGAATTTTTGACCAAACATCAACAACCAATAAAATTTATTGCTCGCAAACAATCTCAAACTCGTGTAAAATTTTCTTTGCTGTTGCGATCAGCTGTCCTTCGAAAAAAATGAACACAGGATGAACGAACTTCAATTTCTTGCAACGAGTTTCAATTTCCACTATTTATTTTTCTCGTCCAGAGAATTATACGACAAAAACTCGCGAGTAGAGCGCGCATCGTCGTGCATATTAATGGTCGCTCAACGAAGAATCCACCTGAACGAAAAAGAGAATTAATAGCGTTGACGCCAGTATCGAAATACAAAATTTGGTAACAACGTGGGGTTTTGTTTATTTTGAACGCACCGTGCGGTCCATTCAGAATTCAACGATTAAATAAACATTAAATTTGCGCCGCGAGCTCGCTCACTTACACTGTTTGCATACCACTGTCGAAATATACGGCGGGTGTGTCGCGTGAGTTCCCATAAATTATGATATCGCGAGGCATTAGTTTTAAATGATGCTTTTCAACGTCAACGACGAATTTATGAATAAGATTACCAGAACCGCGGTGAATTACTGGATCAGTAATCACGCTTCCAGCCCAGAATAGCAGATCCAGCTTGCACGTTGCAGATTATTCCGATTACGCGACACTTTCTTGCTTATCAAATCCGCGCGAAAGACTTATTAAAACAGCTATTTTTCCCCAGAAGTAGATGCTTTGCAGCGATGTAGGAGAATAGACAGCTTTGTAATTTGATACATTCATTTCCAAGACCAGGTTTTGCTTTCGTGTTCCACTTAAAATGTCTTACAAGGATCGATCCTATTCTACTTAAAGTGAATAAGAACAGCGAAGCCCAACCTGGTCCATACATGTTAAGTAGAATAAGTCAACTAAAAATGTATCCGATCAGACAACAAGCGAAGCTCTCTAAAATGAACAAACTATTACTTACTAGTTTTGGATTTGACGAGTTCGTAGGAATTCGTTCCAGGTCTAGTAACTGGTGGAGATTCAATTTCCAAAATCGAGATTGAATTTCTCATGTAAACGCATTATGTAAACGTTGTACAAGCTTGGTCGCAGTTAGTATGGAATTCTGGGTCCAAACCTCGTCGCTGAATTTCGTTAAACTTTGTCTTCGGTGTAAGTAAATATGCAGTGCGATTCAATCCGATTAAACACTCGATGTATGCGCTGGCTGCTGCATCGTTTCTCGATTACCAAACCGTGTGCATCCCTCCTTTCTATTCGCTCAGCATGTACGTAGAAATATGTGTACGAAATTCATAGTACGAGTGCACCGTGACCTATATCGCGAGAACGTGACTAATTGTTCGCAATAACGACGACGATCTATCCTATGGCAAGCCTAAGTGACAAGGGCGGTCGAATGATTTACCGGCTGAAATTCGATACCACTCGATACCGTCGACTGTATTACATCTCACGGACGAAGGGCTGGAAAACTTTGTTGCAAACTCGTCGATAGAGCCGCGCGCGGTATTACGTGATACGCGACTTTACACACTCGACGAGTTTCCAGAACTTTAATATAAATCCCACGAGTGATCCTCTTGAGTTCCCTCGTATTGCAGATATCACTACTTTGTTTCGCAATGATTATGTATTACCAGTTGCGGCGAATCAATTTCTTGTGTTATTCTGGCTTCTTTATTTTGTAAGTCTTGTGACCTTATAATCTTTTAGGAAATGTAAGTGAAGATAAAAGATAAAATATATCTGAAACCCTCAGTTTAATAGATTTTTCACCGTACATACTCCAAACATAAACGTATAAAGTAGTGATAAAATCAATCCTCTAATGTCTGACGATAAAAATTCAACGCTCTCCATCTCCATCGAAACAGAAGACCTGTCCCGACCTCGTGACTCATTCTGCATACATTCCAGCAGTCTCGCAGCTTCTAGTGCGCATTGCTTGGCTCCAATAACAGTCATCGTGTCATCTCGCGTATCACAATATGAAATACGACCGTGCCTATTTCCAGAGCTGCTAATCCGCTAGCTACCATACGCGAAGGCATCCTTAATTCCATCAGCTTAGCAGTAGCTGGGAAAAGCCCGAAGAAGTCCGCGGTTTGTGTACACCATATCTCTTTCCCCGGTCCGAGCATCACGTTCCAAGATGTATAACGAGTGGATTTCCGTCCGCTGGAAAGATGTTTCGGAGTAACGAGCGACGAAGCAAAAAGGAGAAGAACCGAGCGTAAAACGCAGAAGGACGCCGCCGTCCGTCCGGCAGATTGCCAAGAGACGGTTTCGGCCCTTGGAGACCATCGCGGCAACTGCAACCTCGTGGGCGGAATTTAAAAGATGCCTCGGCCATTATAAGTTTTCTGCTTCTCATCGAGCTTCTGTCCGCGCCTGGCCTTCGTCGTGGTCATCCATTAATCGTTCAGGCGATTATTACGATACTCAAAGATTCAACTCGAACCGCCTCGGAGGTGAGGAAGTTAAGATTAACATTCGGACCAAAATTGCTCTCGCATTTGTGTATAACGTTCTGTTGATCAAATTTTCGATGAAATAAACAAAAGAAAATGAGATCCCTTGAGGTCACACTCATAACAAAAATAGGTCAATTGATCAGCTCATTCAATTTCCTCTCACACCACTATATTTGTAATTGTTTACTATCATAACGGTAGAATGAGTCTTATATCTCTGATATCTTTTAAACATTTACCCTGACAGTGCAAATTTATAACTAATTTTCGGGTAGAAATATCGGTTTCTTTTCTTTTTGGAGACATGATATAAAATATCGCTAATACACGACGTAAACTGGCGATCAACTGTAATATGGTAACGAAGAACAAAGGAAGAAGGCATCGCTGGAAACATTTAAAATACTGATATTGTAAATCGAAGATCGTGAAACACTATTTTTAAACAATTCTCACTCTATACGCTTAATTTTGTGTTAGTACAACAGCTTCACTTTTACGTTTTTTACTAAATATAAATAAGTAGTTCATATTATTTAAAATTCGTTTCATGAATTATGGGTTTCAATATGTGAATAAAATATATATTGTATTTTTACTTTTGAATACGTGTGTTTATACACTTTTCTGCCACTTTTCATTACCATTGTAGGTGTACGCTTAATATTGTGAGTAACTGTATGTTTTTACTCTGAAAATGCTAGTCGGTTGGTTACTGCCCGCGGTCACCTTCCGATGTGTTTACCTGTCGGATACAGATATGTAGGTATGGACAATCGAACGACAGGGCGCCAATTTTAACACTATACAAAGGATTGAATTACTTTCCTGAAAAATAAAAACACGTGCAATGTTTGATCAAGCATTTAGAATACGTTATTATAAATTCGATTGACCAAAAGAGAGGGCGAAGCTTTGTTCCCAGGCGAATTAAAATCGCCTGCGGAGCGTTTCGTTGCGTTAACGTCGTCGTTCGAAATTTTTTATCGAATGGCCAGACCTGACTGCGTTCGAAACGCAGGGCATAGAAACATTATGCTCGCCGAATAATAAATAAAACGCGGTGCGGCTGTTGTTGATATCGCGAGCGCGATACGTAATTAATGTCGTCGCTTACGAGCATAAAGAACACGTGTTGCCGCGTTTGCGTCGAGCGAACCGTTACACCGAACCGCTAATTTTGAAACTTTCATTCTTAACTTAATTATTCGTTCAATTCGTGCCGTGCACTGCGCGTCCAAGGCTTTTGTCGCGATTCATGGCTGCGTCGTACCCGTTCCGAAAGTTTACAGTGAAACTCTCGATGCTCGTTGTGGGAAATCGCGGGTCGCGTTTGCTCGGCCTCGTGATTTCAATTCGGGAAAAGAGAACCTGGAAGATAAACGCCGATTTTATTAATTAAATTCAGCCAGCTTTCGAATTCTTTCGTGCCTGTGCAACATGAAATTGAGTCGGGTTCGATAAAGGGCTGCGTATACGAAAGACTCGCCTGTGTTTGCCTTCTGGAATCGATTCCAAACGATACGGAACGCGTGTGGTTTGGAAATTGCGAAACAACTTTAAATGTTCGAAAAGTAGGGCAATTTGGGGAAATGTTCGCCGAGGAAGATATTAAACTCGCGCTGTATGTTGGATTATAACGTTAAAAGCGTGTCTCGTTAAATCTTTAACCCACAATTTAATTATAAAATGTACTAGTTCTACGAGAAAGTCGCAAACATCCCTTCTCGGCCTCTGTAGCGGTACTAACCCCTTAAACACGCCCTGGACGTAATAGATCTGTTACCTGGCTGTTATGTCAATTAGGTTAACTCGAAGTAGCTGGTTTCTGGATTACTTAAATAGTCGTTACAGCCGTGAATCCTCGGAAGCGTCTCTAATATCCTGGCTTTGCTTGGGCGAATGAGGGGACTGGGGGACTCGGTTACGCGCTGTGCGAAACGAGACGCGACAACCACTCGTAAAACGATTCATCCTCGACCGAAAACGAGTACTTCTTTGCTGCTCGGCAATCTCGCGATCCGCTTGTCCCGGGCTTTCGTAATTGAAATTGCTCGTGATTTTAATATTTCACTGTGTTAATCGCACCCATTGCGACTCTCTGAATCACACAGGAGTTGCTTGTTAACGATTATTATGGTTGAACGTCGATCTTATTTTTGTAAAATTGTTCGTCAAATTGTATTTATTCCAATTTAACCTTCTATAGAACGAATTTTCTTTTCTGCAAACAATTTGCAAGGGATTAGTTTAATATTTCACGTTGGTGGTGCTGCCAATCGCCATTATTGGTTATCAGAGACATGCTATAGTTAATACGTATACAGTCAGTCTCATAAAGTCAGTCTCATTGGTTTGATGTTTCCAAGTGTATGTTTGCATAAATATGTTGATGTATTAATAAATATATACACGTATAAGCTTATTCATATACATATTTATAATGAAAAACTTGTTTGGTAATATCAAAGCTATTATTTAATTTAGACAAACATTTCCAATAGACATAGAGGGTATGAATATTTATGAGATTGACTGTACGTCGTCTTGTGAAGAAGCTGAACTTATTTGATAAAGTATCGATATATTAGCATATGTGCTGAAAATTACGCAGCCCTATAGAGGGTTACGTATGTGTATTGACCTCTATTTGCTTGATATCTCAGGAGTGATCAATCAGAAAATCGTTACATTAATGGTAACTTCAATAGAGTGAACAACTCTTACGCCATTGAACGTAAAAATGGAGTAGATAAGCGTTGAAACTTCTAAAACGTTTTCCAGTGACTGTCTATGACAGAGGTTGTCCCTAAAGTAATACTATTTGAACCTCGATATATTAGCACGTGATCTGAAAGTTACACAGGCCCATAGAGGGTTAAATATAAAATACTGTGGCTCAGAATTCACCCAGCACCCCAACCGTGCGACGAATCAACGTTTCAAATTTCATTTCCGAGAACGAAACCCTCAGTCGTTTGCTAACGAACGTAACCTAACGTTTACAACCCCTGGAAATCGCGAGTGGCCTCGATTCCACGATCCTCGCGCCCGGTGTAAATCGCTCGTTGCCTCCGTCGGTGCGTCCGTTCGAGATCATTGCGCAGATATATAATATCGTTACGTATTCGCGCGATCGCGGCGAGCAATTTCGTCAAGTTACGCAAACACGTGTTGCGGTGGTACGTGCTCCGTACGTATAGCGATCCGGTCGTAAACATTTTATCCTCCGGCGCAGCTGCGGCCGGAGGAGCTCGCCTCAATGACAGAGATCTTCGTGAACGGTCGAGGAGCAGATTTTATCGCTCCTCTACTCCCCTCTGGGGTCCTCCTTTGCGAAATCATCGAGCCTGGTAAATGAACGTTGCGCAACCGAAGTGAAATTAATGCCTCTCTCGCGCAGTTGCATACGTAAATTATATTCATTTACGTATCGTAGAGCGTTTTAGAGCGGTTACTTGGCTAGGTGCGTTCCCCCGTAACCCCTTGGTTGCGAAATTCGTCGTGTATGGGGAAACTGGCGGGGAATCGGCGCGATGATCAATTATACAGTAGCAGTCGGTCGGCGTTTACTAATAAAGGGGGCGGATCGGTAGTGGTAGTGATTTCAATAAAATTGGCGCGGGATGGTACGTTTACGCGTTGGTAAGCTGCCGGCACCGGTAATAGGTGAAGATGGTGATTGAGTTTTGAAGAAAGAGAAGGCAGAGGTTGTGAAATTCTGGATTAGAGAGAATCGAGTACTAGATCTCAGATAGAAAAATGTAAATAAATAGGAACAAGTGTGCCTCGAAGCTTTAGAAGCCACCTGAAGTAGATCTCCAGAATCTGTTTTAATTTCGATGAACATTGATCTAAACTGTCTTCGGATGAGAGGTTGATGATATACATCAAATGTGTATTTGCACGTCGTCTAGCTATATTAAACCTGCTACCGGAGTTCTTTACCGATCAGCGGTTAGACATACTCGCCAAAGTGATTAATGGCGTTTGTGCATCGATCGCTGCCCGATGGGTCGAATTAATTATCGCCGTATGACTAGGCGAAACACTTCCGACGTCTTTGATTTTATGGCCTCGCGAGAGGTCGAGATGAACTGACTCCAAGTAGCTTGCGGAAGTCGAGTTATCGTCGGTCAACTGTCCTAAAGAAGGAAATTAGCTTCGGTAAATGAGCTGATAATGATGAGTGTGTCGAATCATGGGACGAGAGAAAAATTCGAATGAGATTTTTCGTCTTTTCATTGCGTTTGAAAATAAAAGCGTTTGAACAACAATAAAACCTTTCATGTTGAAGAAACAATCTAGAAATATCTACTTTCTCGCCACGAACGAAATTAAGGAAGCATGTTGCAACCGTTTTCAACAGAAGAAATAGATTGTAGAATTCAATTAAGATCGAAGAGGAATTTCGTGGAAAAACTGACACGGTAAAAATGTCAGACGTTGCACGTGGCGCCCATCATAATTTAAGAACTGTGAGAGAACGATTTATTAACCTAATGTAGTAGGAAGTTTATTTTGACGAGGCAATGACCCAGAATCATTATTAATAACTTACTTTTAACAAAGCTAAAGTCTGATAAATCGAACATTTCAACGAACTTGATTAGTTGCTAAAAGTCACTCGTGTTAATGTGATCGAGAGAGAACATTAATTGGGCTGAAGAGAGTACACTTTCGAGATTCGAATCAACGCGATTTGCGGCATCCAGTGATACACGACAAGTACTTACAAGCTTCAATCGCGATCGTTGCTTAATTGCACATGTATTAACACGTACGGTTACCTGGTTCGCACACTTTGGAAGCAATTTAATTTTCGTGAAATAATAATATCGCAAACACGCGAATAAATATAATACACGTTTTGCATGAGACATTCCTCTTCTTCGCCGCGGGTATCCAGAGAAAACGAAATAATTAAAAGGTAATCGACGTCGCAACTCGCGTCCAATATAACCGTCGACAATTTATTCCCCCAATTTTCATTAATAAGCCGTCGAATTTGCCAGTTCGATCGCACGCGCGTTTCTTCCCAAGCTCGAAGAGATTTAATTCCCTATTAATCGGGGATCACGCAACACGCTCGCTCGCGCGAACGGTTCCACTCGCCGTTACTCCCATTAAAGAAAATTATTTTTAATAGGCCTCCGTCACGTTACGAAACTCGCGACAGAACCCGTCGAATGTCGTACTTGCTAGCAAAATAAAAACATCTCGTCATCTTAATCGATCACTTTTGCACTCGATGTCCTCCTATGACTTTGCAGTTCATACGAATTTTGGGAAGGTTTGTGACCTCATTTTGCTACTTTTGAAATTGATCACTTAGAAAGTTGCCAGTTAGCATTTGAAAGAATCACGTAGGTGAACACATGATGTGTTTTTTATAGACACAAAGAGCACAGAGCGAAGCGTACCCCGTGACTGCACATAAATCCTTTTTTAGTGGATTCGACATGCCCGCAAAATTCGATCACGATCGATGAAATACACTGCCGTTCCCCCTTTGTTAGAGTCGCCCACAAGGGGATAATGCGTCCCTTTGAGGCATGGTCGAACGCCAGAGTCCCGAGTCAATCTTCGTCGGGTCGCGTGTTTGAATTATTACACCTTGGGTCGATCGTTCGGCCACCGGCCGCTCGAAACGCTGTTGGCTTAATTAATGGCGCCGCCTCGTGGAACGCGGCCAATCTGGTAGCGGACTCGTTAAATTATCGCGGCACGCTTCATTAAGCGTTTGCTCCTCGATAAGAGCCAACGCTGCATCCACCAGTCGAATCGAATTCACGCAACTGGTTCAGAGTACTCGTGGATTAAGTAGAATCTTGGATTTTTCAATCTCAACCTTAAATGCTCCTTCACGAATAATTCTAAATCTTAATTCAAGCTGTCACACACGAGTAGTCATTCTTTTGAAATAAAAAGTAAGACGTTTACGCCATTCACGAACGATCCTTTCCCGCGAATAATTAAGACACAGGGGCAATTAACGCGCAGATTCATTAATCGTCCCCGTACCTCGTCTTCGCGGAGAACTCGAGGAATCCTCGCGCGGAAGTCCCGAAGGATTCGTAGGGCGCGGTGTCGCGGTGCTCCATCCCCTTTATTTTCGCACGCGAAACCCGAGAGGGCGCGAGACTTGCGTCGACAGCTTCCAGAGTAGCGCGAGCACCGCCGTTCACGGAATCTATAAAATGCCCAAGCCATTCAAAGCGGGAGAAGTTATAATGTTACTGAGAATTCCCCGCAAGAGATCGTTATCGGGCGGGCAACGTCCGCGCCCGACTGTACCTGGCCACGTAAGGCTGGCGTCAGACAGATGCAACAACGCGCGACCAAAATGGCGCCTTCAACCTTCGAACTGCATTCTTTGATGTCTACTGTCTCCTTTGTAGACAGCCCTATGACTCATGAATCTTGGAACTTCGTCGTAGGATCTATCATAATCATCTGGGAAGTAAATCTCCGCAGGACTAGAGTTAACCCTTCGCACTCGATTGTTGAGACCACTCGACATTCTTTCTGTCCAAATCAATAGGGAAGGCCTGGGGCATATGATAAACATGATCGTTTAGATAGAAAGCCTCATTTTACTTTCGCACATCCCGAAGAAAAACACAGTGCAGTGCAATTGTGCAGTTTGGTCAAATAGAAAAATACCTGGAGGAAGAAGAAAAATCAACTTTTTTTTTGTGAAACGTGCGAAAGAAAATTAGGATTGTATCATGGAAATTGTTTCAAGAGATATCATACACTTGAAAATGACAAAATCCAACAGTAGTGTGAATATAACTAGTATTTAAGTGAATTTGTTTGTTTCTTTATTTATTTAAATTGCCTTATTCTTTAGTTAAAGTAAATTTCAAATAAAACACTTAAAACCGTTGGAAGCTGTTGGTAACGAAATTGAAATACAATTCGAAGTGCAAAGGGTTAATCATGGATTTGAGATATATTGAGACATTTAAGTAGGATGTATTTAAAGATGAGTGTATAGTACTGCGTGAAAATATCATGTTCAGTCATGAATTGAATATTTTCTTGCATTTACAACCCAATGCAATAACCAAGAGGCGACTCTATTCCGTATAAAACTGAAACCTTCTGAAGGATCTCAGCCAAGTAGGATCAAAGAAGGCAACTCGAGATTTGAAAACGTGGACCGTTTAGGTCTGCGCGTTTTGCATTGTTGCATACGTCTGACGCCAGCCTAAGGTTTCACCGACTGGACGAACGCTCTCCCGTTTCTCTCGTCTCCAGGCGTCTCTCGTCGAGTTCCACTCCACGATACACCACAAACTCCAGGACTAAGGAGGCCGCGGAGCAGGCTGATAAATGGTTCTGGCTGAAATTTCAACGATAACTCCGTATACGATTTCTCATGAGCCAGTGGCTCCGCGGAGGGAACGCCTCCTCGTTTTTGCCAGTGGCCGTTCCACCGCCGACCCTGGATTCCGTCCTCGCGAAAAAATTTTAAGCACGCGATGGACGCGCTTTCTCAACTGCAGGAAATTGATTTTCGCTGCCGATTTTGAACACGGTGAATCGTGGAACAGGTATTTCGAGAACGAAAACAACGCTGCGCCACTTTGTTTATTTATTTATTCGAAATTCCGCGAATGGTCGCTCGTGAGTCCAGCAACCAGCTTGGAATCACGATTACAGAAATGTTTTGTCAACAAAGTACTCTCTATTACCAATACGGGGCTCCGTTTTATTGACAGTGTTCGTATACTAAGAAGATTAAATGCTCTTTGACAGTATCTTCCAGTCCATAGAAGTTCATACAGTTTCTTCTCGCAGATTGTAGTT
Source organism: Hylaeus anthracinus (assembly GCF_026225885.1). NCBI lineage: Eukaryota > Metazoa > Arthropoda > Insecta > Hymenoptera > Colletidae > Hylaeus > Hylaeus anthracinus. The sequence goes on from NW_026533254.1 coordinate 5,338,424, forward strand.
AAATGAATTCCTCGAGATACTTCTCATGATAGAGTATTTGCAATAGCAATCTTAATTGAGTAAAATAGGATTGTAATTGACGCTTCAGTTCCCAAACTTACCAGCCTTCGTCACCCAAAGAATTATTTTATGTCTCTGTGCCTGCGTCAATTACAGCGAGGGCGCGTCGCTTAATTCCTCAAGAAACTTGGTGCGCTGTAATTAAGAGTGACAACTGAAGTTAATAAGTAGCCAAGCAAAGGGGAATACCTAAGATCGCATGCAACGGTATTAAGCGAGGCATCATAGCTAAAAATTGAAATGCATATTGCATAGTTCCTTATCTTGCGGAAAGGTAGATACTCTAACAATAACCAGCGAGGACGAGTTATGTTTTATGCATTTCGCTTCGTCTCGCGTGACCGAATCTCGGTGACAATCGTAATAGAACATAATAAAGACTGAGTAATTCAAAGTTTCTCAATTTTCTCTGAAATACTGATTCCCGACGAAGCTTTCTCGGAAAGGATATATCCTTCAACGCTGGGGAGATTAAAGAGCATCATGGAAAATGTCAGAATATCTTAGTACTGGCTTAACAATGCACCATTTTCCTCCATGTACAGGTTGTCGCAAAACTTCGATTCACGGCAGATATTATAAATTTAATCAGTGGTTTAACTGATGTTTCTCTATTATAAACAAAGTATAAAGAACTAGAAAGAGATAGATGCAAGATACTATGTAACAACATAGTCCTGCTTCTTTTACAAATATTTTATGGATTTTATTCCCAAAAGAAAGTCCTGAATCTTGCCTCCAATAACGTTTGGGACACATTGTACAAGAAACGCGATCATGGAGTAACTTTCAATACGTCTCGGCGCTGCTCTCAGAATATTACGAAAATCTATAACAAGACATTCCAACTTTTAGACTTTACAAAACGTTTCTCCAGTCATTTCGTAAATCCACGTTCTTTGTGAACTCCGTCGCAATTGAAGTTTCAGGGTTGAATAAATCCGAAATAAATTTGTACGTTTTACTACCTACAAATTGCGGTTCCACAATGGACAGGAAGTATCACGATTAAGATCTCATTTTACGTCGTCTTAAATTAAACATAAATATATTTTAATTTCTTGAGAAAGAATTTCAGTTTTGAAAGTAGATGTCAGTAGATCTATAATAAAACTAATGGGTCAAGAAATAAATATTTCAGAGAATTATATGACTTAATTATTTTTGAGGTTCATTTTCAATCTCAAAAGCATTCCGGTTCGAATGATAAATGACGTGGTTACTATAATTATAGCTAATATTTTACGCGATAAGGTGGACTTTCTCTCAGAGTTAATTAAACTTATTCATGTGCCGTGTCTACTCGGTTATCTTACGCAATTAATTCCCTACTTTTATTCGTGCACGCACTTTTTCTCAATTGGTCACTTTTACACTTTGTATTTCTTTATTTTATTAAGGCCTCGGTTCGTACAAGTGAAGTGCCTCGCACGAATTAAAATATTTTTGTCTGGTCTCACGTCGCTAACAAAGTGACGCACAATCGTCTCGAGTGGTTCAAAGCTGACAAAAACGCATCGGAGCTCGCACAAAACACCTTTCACTTTGAGAAGCTCCTCGCTCGTAGAAGTGGGGGACGATTAAAGAAAAGGAAAAGCGGAAAAAGGATTCCCCGGTGCTAGGGCGGTAAACGTTTCACGGTCGGCGTTTCTCGATGACTCGCGTCAAGGAGAACGTCAGCGATTCTCTCGCGCCATTCGACGTACGCGTGCATAATACATGCCACGAGATATTGTGTTTCGAAATGCAACGCCCGATGCACCAGCGTCTCTCGTCTACAGTCACGGCAACAAGAGAGGGACGATTGGATCACGTTCCACTTCTGCGGTTATACTAACGAAGTACAGTGCCGTTCTCAAATGTTCTGAAGCACGCCAGTAGATCTCCGAGTGATACTTCTGCAGTATTCAACCCGCGGAGGACGTTCTTCACACAAACAGCCCACTGGGCTCGCTCGAGCACACTCGATGATTCCTCCGCGCGTCGTGCAATCGAGTCACAATGAGACCTTTCGTTTCTGCCAGGTGATTCTTCCTTTGCCTTGAAACGCGGAACGCTGGCAAATTATGGAGACAATCGGGGATGGGTTAAATTCTCGTCTGAGGGAAGAAATGAATAATCGATGAAAGGTAAATGAAAGGTAATTTTAATAAAAGGAAGAGAGTTTTATTTTTTAACTGTTGAAGTGGATGTGATATTATAACTGTCGACCCAAGACCTATTTTCTGAATGTACTATTAAATTTTATTATTAGATCAAACAAATCAAAACGTAGAAAATAAGTTTGAAGGAACGTAGTGAATATCAATCTTCAGCATCCACTGAATACCATCGTCATCCTCAAATTAGTTTCAACTCCATCGCACCATTCTCCCCGTGTAATTTAACGTTTATGAAAATGATCATTTCTGAACCAATTATGATCAACCTACATTTCCGATATATTATTCATGGAGAACGTCTAATTTGACTTTCCTTGTACCAGAATAAACGTCGAGGAAAGTTCCATTATTGCTGCCGACATGTTACACGTCTCACCTAGATCACATCGACATACACTTATAATTTATGCAACGATCATTATGGTACTTTCGAATCCTCTCATCATCTTTTTAGGATTAGTTTCCATCGTGAGTATCACTTATTCATAGAAAGACTGAATTTCTCTCATTTCCACCCGTTACAGTCATTTTGGACTCATTTTATTGCACGAGAGATCACAAGTAGAGCAAATAAATAAATCACAATATTTCTAGAATAAATTCTAGTTGTTACGCTCGCGTTACACGAGTGACGCGACAACGGTGAAATCCCTTTAAAAAATGATGAATACGCGGGGGTGCCATTCGCGGGGAAAGCCTATCGAGCTAATCGGCTGTCATCTTGAGAAATGTTTTCGCAAATGCCGAGCGATGCAGCTGTTGGCCGAGCTTCTATCGGGAGAAATGATTATGAGGCAGACGCCGTGGGAGATGGTATCGAGCAGACATAGTGAATAGAGAACAATCGTTCCGTACAGGTGCGCCTTCGTCTTATTCCGTTACGTTGAATTGTTTTCAGTGGCGCTCAAAACCCCAGGCGCGGGTAATGGTGGCCCGTATCTTCTCTCCAGTCGAAGGTGCCTATTAAGATACCCATTAACTCTCGAACGTTGGTGCACGTCCTCGCTGAAATATCGTCCCGTGCTGAAATTGGGTTAAGAATGAAAAATACTACGTCACGCCGACGACTAACACGCGGTCAACCGTAGAAAACTTCACGCTTGCTTGCCACGTGTACGATCCTGAACAAATATTAAATATCCGTTTCAACTGGCAAAGGATCAGTATTTTACTTTCAAAGTAATATCCCCAAAGCGAACAGCACGTGGAATGACGATTTAAATAAATTTTCCACAATTCAAGTACCTCTAATTGCAACTTTGCATCGATCTCGCACTGTTCCACTTATTATTCAAATATCGCGTACTTTTTTCGCCGTTTTAACCAAACGTTAACGTTAACGAGTCTTTTCCATGGTGAAAGAAACGAAACCATCATGGTTGACTGGAAAAGGCGATCATCCCATTTTCTACGTGGTTAGTTATTCCACCGAGACGCAGCGTTGGACGCTGGCGTAATCTGAACTTCGCGACTGAAACGGAAAACAGATTTCGAGCACGGTCAGATATCGGTAGTTGATTCCACTTGGGATTACGCGCCATTAATATAACAGCTACGTTACGGTCGGTTGTAATAAGGCCAGACAATTACGTGGCATTACCTTCTTCGTGAAATCTGATTTCCTTGTCAGACGTAGGCTTAAGCTTCTAATATAAAATATCGAACATCGTTTGATCCCTTAAGCCTGTCCTCCTGACTTTCTCCACCTAGCCTCCATTCGTGCGAACCAGTTTCGATTCGACTTCGGGGCTCCTGTCGAACGGTATAGGTATTGGAAAAGTAGTACGCAGAGAAATGTGAAAATCATAGTTAGACGCAGTTTAAGCCAAATGTACTTCATTCTACTAGTTGCTTCGTTTTCCAGATTTGCAATTAATTATGAATCGACTTCGATAAGCTTAGACGTGTGCATGCAGTCGCATAACTCCGACGAAGTGGAATAGTGATTGGTGACACTGATCGTCAATTTCTGCAGGCGACCGTTTCGAATGCAATTAAGCGTAATCAAGATGACGGAATACTTGACCGTATGGAAGCATAACAATCGAGTACCTGCGGTACAGTTTAGAACAATGCGGTCTCTCTGCGCGAGCAGCAACTGTGCACGAGAAAGACCAATGACAAATGAGAAAATAAACCGTTGCGAGTGGTTTATCATCTATGCCATCCATTTTCAGGAATGTCGGCCCAGTTCAACGTCATCCAGGTTTGATATCTTTCACAGTCGCGGATAAACTGTCTCCTATGCGATCGTTTGAAAACGATTTGCTCGTACATCGCCGACAATTGACACAGGTCGATACTGGCAGGTGGTTCTTTCGAAGTGTCAAACGAGATTGGTTGCGGCAGTTGAAATTCCATGGATGATTGCTCGCGTGCCATGTAACTCCAATTTCAAGTTAACCTTATAATGCGCGATATTTTTTATATTATAGAAACAAACACAGGGCATAATACTGGAATCTTAAATGATTTTGTGTCGGCTAAACTGTTTCACATTTAACAAACTTTATGAATGGTTAATGTTTATATGTATAATACTACTGCCCAATTTGTATTTTGAAATTGTTAATAAGAAATAATATTAAATGTAACTATGTGATGTATTTATGAATGAGTGCGCATTGTATGGTTAAAATATAACCTGGCGCAAGATCGAATTCATATGTAAACGATGAAAATGATACTTTCAATAGTATTAGGTGCAACGTCTCACATAGAACGTGCCAAAGATATCTTCGAGTTAAGGATATTGCAAGTAAGGACTAAGATGTTTCAATGTTTAACGATTACCCTCGGTTTGCCTAAGAAGATCCTTTACGCTTTCTCGGGAATTATGTTTGATATCCCCTCGCTATCCGCCATTTGCGTTTTTACTGCCTTATTCGCGGAACGATTACGTTCGAGTTGAAATTCATTTAATTGCACATTGTGAAGCGATATTGGCTGTAAAACTTCGCGGTAATCGCGTTAGATGCTCTCACACAGATGAGCTTCTACGAGAGGAGATAAGCGGTACTCGTCCAAAATTGAAGCTCACGCGTACACGACTTTACGATCCGCGTTCTTCTTTTCCGTCTATAAACCGGTTTCACGTATCAGATCAAGAAAGAGGGAAACCGAAGCGAGCTCCACAGCCAGAACAAAGCGATTGCAACGGATGCAAAGGCATCCTTCCACGTATACGAATAAAACGGTACCGTGAAATGGGGTTACTTTGCACCTATGGGGTATCTTTCCAACGATCCTAATATGGAATGCTTATGGTTTTACATGACGTCCGTCATTGCGTTACTGCTCCCAGACACGCGAACCTTTCGACCTGCTTCTCTCCCTCTTTGGAACTCTCCATACCTAGGAAAAAAAGAATTAGACTTAGTAGCACAGGATTATCCTAATTTAACTTTCCGACTTCAATCTTTCTTTCAAAAGAAAATAGCTGTTTTATGTGTTTATTGGTATCTCCTAACTTGAAAATCTTTGCTTTTGCGCATACCTACTTATTCAGAGTGAAATATCCTAAGTAGGAAACGCGTCAACGCAAGAATTTCCATGAATACCTCGAGCGATCGCGCAAGTTGAGGGTACACAAACGTCCCGAATTCTAACGAACCGTCGAAGTCAGCAAATACACCGCTGATTCAATCGACGTCCGATTTCCCTCAATGAGAGTCGACGCACAATGCACCCACCGCGGAAAGGAAAAGGAACGAGGCCGAGAAACGGATTTAACGAGCGCCTCTTCCAGCGGATAAATCCTGTGCGTAGAGAGAAAAAGAATACAACCGTCTGGACTGTCCATTGTCCTGCTGCCAGATGAGTCCACGAGGTACGGTTGCGCGTTATCGCTCGCTGGAAAACTTTCTTAAACGGCTTTGGAAGTCGGGCCAAGCTTCCAGCATCGATACAAAAGGGGTAGAAGAAGTAGACGGTTCGAGGAAGGAGTGTGGACATTGGTCGTAGAGGTACGAGGGGTTGAAGAAGGCAGGCAACGATCGAGGTAACCGGAAGACTGGGATCTGGCCTGCTTCGAAGCGAGCGGCCGCACGCTATGTGTATACTTTGCAATCGAATGGTTGGAAAACTCTCGCTTTGGAATAAATATTTAGTAGTAGATAAAAATGAAAAAATTTGAAAAAAATTTGTAATCAATTAAAATCTCGAATGAATACTTATCCTGAACCGTAATTGTTATTAATGTTTAATCCAAGACTGAACGTTACTATATGTACCATAAATGTTTAATTTTGTTTGTTTAATTATTAAGTTCTAATTGTTCCAATCAATAGATATTAAAATATATAAAAATTTCTCGCGATTACTTTTTCTCAACTTTTCATGTTCAGAAACATTACTTTCTCGAAAAACATTGGTGTACCAGTCTGAAACTTCAAAATGCATTAAATATGTACATCTCCGAATTAATTAAATATTTACAATGCATACAAATGCAGTCAAATTTATTTATTTTATCGACTCTTGTGATAAAATGAGGTAAGAGTCAAATGATACAAAAATATTATTCCTGGACAAGTAATAATAAAACTGAATTTTTACTCTCAATTTTTGTAATTCGTTAATTTTCGATGTATCTTTGATAATCTCGTATTATCTGCCACGCCACAGTGTCGAAATTCCGTGACATTCTGATGCGTGATCGCGACGCACGGCGGTCATTTCCGGCCACGAAATATTGACTGTCGCGAGCAAATTATGGTTATTAATAATATAATAATGTAACCGAGCGTCGCTGTATGTATTCGCCGGTTAATTCATAGGAACGTTATTGCGCGTTCTAATTTATTCGCTTATCCGCGGGACGTTTTATCGCGTCGGCGATCGAGCGACCCGAATCATTAAATTATAGCGGGCAAATAGATGTAAACAGTTCGAAAGTGGAAAACGTATTGGACACCGATAACGCGTGATGAGCAGAGGAGATTTAAAGAGATTGGACGACGGCTATCGTAATTCATTTTGCCGATAATGGTGGCAAACTGGTTTGATAAATCTTTTGTAGCCATCTTTCCAGTCGGAGACTGCCTAGACAGGTAATATCGTACGTGAGCAGCGCACCGCTCGATCCCGTGGAGACCTTAATTGGTCGGCGAAATAAAAATTAATAAGAACCCGATTGAAATGAAAGGTACCTGAACGCTCCAACCTGTTGGCGAAAAAATATTTCGAGTCGTGCTCCAAATGTTGAAGTTCTCCGCCGAAGTTGGCATGAAATATGTCCTCGATGAAAGCGATTTCGATTTCTAAGTGCACGAACTGTTTTATTATTTAAATGTTTATTTATCTGCAGGAAATGTTGAATTTCGTAAGAGTAGAGCAATTACATGGAACGTTCAGTTTCAGATTATTAAGAAGTGGTACGTTTCATCACCATACATTGTGGATTTGGTGAGTGCATTCGAGAAATAGAATATTAATGAGAAAACCGAGAAATGTATTAGTATAATCGGTAGTAGATCCTCTTGCTTTAATAATCTTCTGAGTAGAATCTGGAAGAATTAACAGAGCTCGAAAAGTCTTTATGGAGCTCAACTCGAATGCGCAATCTCAAATAATTAGGAACTTTCCTCCTTCCAAACCGAACCTATTATCTCAGGATTCGGAAACACGATTCTCACAATTAAGATATCGATTACGTTACTACGATTATTTATCGAAGGTAGACTGCTTCTGTAATTCCATAAGAGACTTGCTGAGTTGCGGAAAAGAATTATTACCTCTGAATCCGATAGAATTACGTCTATCCGACGGAATTAATATTAACGATGCAATATCGAATAATCACTAAACCAATATTATTTGCAGCAGTTGCAAGTAAACACAAATCAATTGCGTATGAATGGGTGAAGGAACCAGTTGTGGTACCATGTGGTTTGCAAATAATCGATTAACGTGAAGTATGATAATTATAAGTACATATATAATATTAATAATACAATAATCACATTATACAGGAATCTCACATATACTTTGAAGTATTACAAAGAGCACATTTCAGTTATTGTTACATAGTTCACGATACTATTTTCCAAGGCGCAATCGGCGCCATTTCCAATAAACGACGACAAAGCATCCGTGCAGTATTGTCGCTAGGACGTCCGACATTTCCTTATTTTGTAAGCGAAACCAGAACGCCGCAATTTCCCGATTCAGCCGGCAGAACTATCTAAACTTCTCTCAATATAATTGTGTCAGATAGGAAGTTCGGAAACTGTGCCGGACGTTTGCGAAACAAAAATTCACACGTAACCGTGCGTGCCTCTATTCTCGGCAGCGCAGGCCGTTCAACTTCCATTGGTTGGTATGTCACGTGCTAACCGTTTCGCTTTAAATCGACCGTTTCAGAGAAATAAACCACTCCTCCAAAGTTCCAGTCCTTCGAATCCAACAGCTTTTACATTATTAAAAGTTACACCGTCCGAAAAATCGAGCAGAAATAGCTGGTTGAGGTAATATTGATTTTTTATTAAAATTCCTAATCATTTTAAGGCTTCTACATATATTCATCAAAAGTTTAGGTTTCAGTCAAAGGTGGTATTGGTCTCTTCTACTGCCAATAGTCAAATCCTCACCTGAAATAAGTATTTTTTTCCTGTAACCTGGATTATACCCAAATATATATGTATTTTACTCCACAAAGTTATGGACTCCTACCTTGTGAAGCAAAGACGACCACACAATTCCACCACTGCTGATAACACGTTTTAAAAATATTCTATTAATACCCCCGTGAACAATAAGATTCTCCTCTTGACAAACGAATCGCAAGAAAGGGTTAATTTCCTGGCAACTTTTCGTCGTCGCAATTTGGTTGTCGCTGGCCAGCGACTTCGAGGCGAAAGATTTATCGCGAACGATGCGCGGCCGCAGTTTTCGGCTTGGTGCATAAATTTTGGTGAGACTCGGTGGACAACGCGCTTCTTGGCCCACGGGTAATTTAATATGTCGCTGTCTCGATTCCAGCCGGTGGCCCCCATAAAAAGCGCCGTTAAAATGGCGTGCCTCGTGGCCCGGAGATCGAAAACACGTCCGCGTTACTGTGTACACGGGGGACGTTATTGTTTTAACGATGACGAACTGCGCGCGTCCGAGATGGTATCAGGAATTATTTTGATTACGAGTACAGGTGCAGCGCGCACCTTCCGTAATTTCTCCTTATTCTCGAGCAATGACTTCGAACCACCGTGAAACAGCAACGCAGTGCAGATGTGGATATACCGTGGGTGGTCAGGTTCAATATTACAGGTGTTGAAAGTACGTTCGTTTTATAATTGATAGAACTGAGTACTCGAGGTGGGCGAGAAAAGCGCCAGAGGAGCATAACACTCATTTAATCATAAAAAATTTGCGAGGGACAGTCCACAGAAATTGCAGATGGAGAGATACAAGCGAGTTTTCACTCGGAGGTCTTTGACTGTTCATCCGTATAATTTAATGTTTAATTTCATTTTTATATTCTGTCACTTCATAAGGCGTTTTACGGCCATCGAAAGGAGCCAGTCGTCTTTCTTCCGCGCTGCAGAGTTATTTGGAAATTATTCCGTGGCAGCGTAATTGATCCAAATAATAAATTCTGACACGTAAGCATCAATTAGCAAATTTATTTCCGAAGTTCCCTCGTTTGATTCTCGACCCGTGCATTATCGAGAGATACCAACGGAGGAAAGTATCTCTCCGCCATCGTGTTCTCGTTAACGGGGCGATATAATAACGAAATTCCAAAATTGCTCGGCCTGCGTGAAACGAGTGGAAAAAAGTTGATGGGGCCGCACGTGACGCGAACGAAAGTACGTGTATTGTTGTACACAGATGAACGGAATGATGACCGTACCGGCGAAAGAAGCTCGTTTTCTTTTTAATTACCACGGGAAACGAAACTACAGTTAACGTCTGCTGGTTGAAGTACCTGGAACCTTGCGCAAGAAAGTTTTACGCGCGCTTGGTTCCGGTTATTTGTATCGCAGGTTGGCTAGTTGGGAATTAATTTATAGCTGGGGTTTATATTTATAGCTGTTTTCATGTGTCGCGACGGCTTTATTTAATATTATTTTTATTTTTATATGAATTGATACCTGGCGTCTATTAGGCTACTCTTTGGTAAATCTTGGCGAGGTCTTGGTTAGTCTGTTTGAAGGTTTATCAGATTTTTTAGTAGCAAGTATGTTTGTTGTTGATGCGAATTTTCCATGCGAAATACTGCTTTCCAAAGAATCAAGATTGAACGTTCGTATAATTAAATGTCTGGCCATTCCTCGCTATTTCTACTTGCGTTAGTGTTTCATAATATAATTAGTGATATGGTGGTATCCGTTTCGAATGCTTCTAACTTACCAAAAGATGATAAAATGGAGAACAATCAGACGGGACCTCCATCTGAATGTTCAAACACCGATTCAAGTAGAAATAGTCAGTAATGATCAGACAAGCTATGTTCAATCCAAGGCATACTTCAAGAACTTTCAAAATTGATATGCTCGAGTACAAGATCTCCCATAGATAATGTCGTTTCATATAAAATTACATAAAAAAATAGTGTGTTAATAAAGTTCCCTTTACAAATTACAAAAAGGCCAAGGAATGAATCAACATATCGTCAACGAATCTACACTAAATCCGAAAATCAATCGGGAATACAATTCCAACCCTACCAAATAGAAGACTGCAAGTGACTGACTCATTGCTACAATCTGACTAATGCTACAAAATAGTTCAATGTGGTGATTTGACTCATTGCTACAAAATAATTAAATCATAACCACCATTATGCAACTTTTGTGACGAGCCCCTTATAGTTAATCGTTTAATTGAAGAATGTCAGGGAACACAACACGATCGAATAGAGTTTAATCTTTCAAATAGTATGCAGTCAGTCCTTAATAACAGAAACGAATTCCTCAAATTAGTCAAGATATTAACGAAATAGAACATGTCGAATAAATTATAATTAAATTGTAAACATTGACGCGGTCACTAATAACCTCGTAGTTCATGTGACCTTAAATAAAGTAATTAAACATAAAAAAGACCAATTAAATCCCAGAAATTATTCTTCCCCTCATCCTTCCAGCAGACCAAAATAACCTAATTCCACTACTCCAGACCGAATTAAAGTAGCGACTATTCGATTGTCTCGTACCCAGGAGGGTATCCACCGATCTATAGATCTTTTATTGCCTCGCGTAATGAACCAGGCTCCGCTTCTCTGTCGATATGTGTTGAAGAAATCAAGGCGAGGAATCGTTTCGAACTGGTATTTCCTTCGCGATGCGCGAAGAGTGCTTCCTCTTCTTTTATGCTTTCTTTAATTTCCCCCTCGCGGAACGAGGCAATCGTTATCCTCCGCGATACTTAGTTTAATGGAGGGTTAAGACACGCGAAGGGGGTGCAGCATCCTCTGGAGGAGACGGGAAATAATATCAGAATGCGCTGTTAGTTCGATAGAGACCAATTCTCGCTCGTCTCTGGTCATCCCATCCGCCTACCTAGCCAGCTCGAACAGCGGATAGGATAGGCCCCCTTTGGCCTGCGTTCAGAGGCGCACGTAGGTAGAATCGACTAACTCGTGAGGTAATTGTTGCCGGCTCTATAGCTTCGAATCAACCGTATAATCGTCGGTCCGCAAATCAAGACCGAGAGTGATGCAATTAACACATTGAACTGAACCAGTTCGTAGCTAATTTACGTTTACCGACCCTATCCCCCTCGGTCCTCGATGGTCCTGTAATGATGATTGCCTCTTTTCACGAGAGGGTACGGGCAGCATCGGAAAGGCTGGAAAATTGGCAGAAAGATCGGAACGACGCGTATATGCGGTTGCATTTCATCATGAGGATCTCGATTGCTACGCGGTAATTTCATCTTTTTGGAAGACGAATATTTTCGGAGCAGGAAGGGATGTTTTCGGAGGTTTCATATTGGGTCTAAAGAATCTTTTTTTTTATTCAAAGTGCCACCAACGTATCGCACCAGGAAGCAGAAATTATTTAAGCACACTAGTAAATTCGTAAGGGTCACCAAGGTTCTTCGCTTCATGTTTCATAGTGTTTCCAGGAGTAAATCCGGAGTACCCCTAATTTTTTGATCAGTTTGCACGAGAAAGTCTCCTCAAGCATGAACACGCGAGGAAATCACTGCTCGACGTAGCGGATAAAGGCGTGCGATCGTTTCGAAATACTTAATCGCTGGTGATAATCGAGGAAAGAGAAACGTCGTTGAACAAACGCCCCGTATCGGTTTCCCATAATTATTGCATCGCTCGCACCTGTGATTTCCCGCCAATGATAATAACTCGCTCTAATCCGCGTGTCAAATTTCATCCGAGCAGCCACGACACGCTCGCCGCTATCTAATTATGCGCGGAACCGATCAGTGAAATTACACTCGCCATCGATGCGACCGAAGACACGTTCCCTCGAGTTACGACATACACCCAGGCGATCTCGAGACCGTGGAATAGTTTTATTCTAACGCTGAAACGCTCGGGGACACTCCAAGGCGATCCGCGATAAAGAATGTCAGTAATATGCTATTGGATCGTTCTGGACGACGCGAAAGAGCGATCAGATTAATTCCGGAACTGTGATTCGTTTGATCGATTGCAACAGAAGTAAATGAAAATGATTATGTAAACTTCATTGTATTTTTCGTTTTTTAGAGAGGAGTTTTGTATCGTTACTTCCATGAGCTTCGGGAGAAGATCTGTTATTAATTAATACTATCGATCTAATTAATTAACGATAAGCTAGCCTCATTAACCGAAAAAGTAAAGAAAACACACTAATTGTTGATTATCGAACGCTCGGGAGCATACACACACGGGGTACAGAGAAAACAGAAACAGGTTGGCAAATATTATTAGCAAGTTTACAAATTCCGGTCGTGGAATTAATTAAATTGCTTCTGTATACTCGATAACAGAACAACGATGGGCTGCGCAAATATCTTGGGCAAATGTTAAAACCTATTAATCCCAGCGCGCACTACATGTCGACAAAGCAATTAATAATCAGAGAGAGAGAGAGAGAGAGAGAGAGAGAGAGAGAGAGAGAGAGGAAGTGAGGGAGGAGAAAGGAAAAAATCAAATCAGCCGAAGTCGAAACGAATCGGGCGTTAAAATTGCGATCAATTCGATTCGCGCGCAAAACCAATCTACGCCCAACAAAATCCTACTTCTTCTTCCCATCGTCGACAATTATGGCTATTTATTATCCGCCCGCGAGCGTAGCGCCCGTTTCGACAATATTCGACGTGAGTGGTCACCGAACGCCGAAATTAATAACGAAGAATTATTAAGCTTTCAACTGCAGCGCATAAAGCGACGCGATATTCGTTTATGGCGGCGTAGAACAATCGCGTCTGGCGCGACGTGGTGCCTGGTGGACACCAGAGGCTTGCAAACATTTTGGTTTTTATTTGAAAAATCTCTCTGCTCGTTTTAGGTGAGTTTCTTTGAAGATGAAACGTTATTCAAACTCGGCATGCCCGAGCAAAATCATTTCATACATTTCGTATACGTTTCCGACAAATTAGATGTACAACATCCATAACGCAACAACACAAAAGTTAAGGATTAATTTAACCGTCGAATTTACCGTTAACCCAATAGTCAATCGTGAATCGTCGCGAGGAATAATCGAATAATTCCTCGCCAGCGTCCGGAGACGTTTACGGTTTATTCAATCGTCGATCGTCAAACGTTACGAGCTATTAACGATTACTTCAATCGTTACTTTGATTAAATTTCGCCCCAACACTGTCGCAGAAGCACGTGTACGCGTGTCGTGCAGCGAGCACGTTGATGTCGAAACTCCCAAGCAATTTTCTTGCGTATCGGCGCGCGTCGGCTCTTAACCGGTATATCTATGTTCTAGCAACTTTACACGCTCTGACGCATCCGTGTAAATCGAGTAAAAGTGCCTCGAGCGATCAACGCTGCGTGTTTTTTCTCCCCTTCATTCTCGCCTGTTCGCTTGTTCCTGTTCGAGTTACCTGTGTGCAGTGATGGGAATTCGAAGCAATCACAGATTCGAATACCTTATGAACTGCAGTATCTGGGTGTTGGTAGCGTGAACACCTCCGCACATAAATACGTGGACACTTTCCACGTTCAATGAATAGTTACACCGTGAAATATTTCTAGAAAATTGTTTGTTACCATATTCTGTTTCGGATATGTATTTAGCAACATTTAATAATATTAAAGTTTTCAATGAGATACTCTACTTAAAAAGTAGAGGGAGTAATATTACTTCGGATACAACGAAGAAAATCAGAAATGTGTATAAAAAGGTATACCATTCTATTTAAAAAAAAAACAAAGTTATCCTTTATATCTCCTCTACGCTTCCACCGATAAAAAAGGTATTGGTACCACGTTATGTACTCCTCGAAATCAAACAACTCTTGTTCGACACTTTTATTTCTATCGCTAAAAGTAAGCGAATTATTCAGGTGGCCTGTTTTAAGTGCCTGAACTTGAATACAAGAAGTACTTGTATAAGAGGAATGCTTGTCGCGCCACTAGTTCGCCTGCTCGCCGTACTCTGAATCACTCGCGACGCCCATCTTTCTCAAAATATTTTTAACTATCTTTACAAATGTTTCAACGCCTTCGAAGTCTACTTTACTTCCGAATCAGACTTAAACTCGAGACTTGTTGCTCGATACCTTGAAATTCTCTTCACTAACCATCGCTACTTGGGTGCCCCAGGGTCATACGCCCCCTCGCCCCTTCCTCAGCGTCCTTTTTCTCAATCCCTCTTGTTCCCTTCTTGGTTTTATCGCGGCGCACCTTCTTCCTTCCTCCCGCAGAAGGGAAGTCGTTCATTATCTCGTTGCCGGGAAGATATTTATTATGAATGATCGCGGTTGTCGTAAATAAGAAAGCGAGAACGATGTACAAACAAACGTGATTGCCTACCGACGAAAGAGCCGCGATATATCTCGTGGGGTGGCGAATGGGGGCGGTAATTATGTCGCGTGGTGCACGCCGCGAGATTTACGACACGCTTCGACGCCGGCTATCGCTCGCCCACCGTGTATCCGTTTCGTCTATTTTTCTTCCCGCAGCGTAGAAAATTATGCGCCACGTATAATTTCGTGCGGAGATTGACGTGCGTGAGGTGGGTGACGAGGTTGGCTATACTGTACCAAGTGTTAGCTCGAGAGTTTTTCTCGGTCGAGTGCCCATGCTACTGGAATTATTCAATTTCGAGGGTTTTTATTGCACTGTGATGATAAACTTTTATCAATAATCATTCGAATCGTTGCTTAGCGAAAAGTCATCGGCTGGTAATGTCTTTCTTTGCCTGTATTATAGTTCCTATATTTTCATTAGACATGTAGATTCCGAGTAATAATTTCATTTTTTATTCTCCACTATTTTATTTTGCATACTTGTTACTCTTCTCTGCCCCCGTACACAATACGAACGTAATTAAATGAAATTTCTCTGTTTCCAAGAATCGCAATCGAGCTCTGGTTTAATACTCGTCGAGCTTGTATATTATTCGAATTTAGATAGGAAACATTTCTGCCCCGTTCCTGGAAACAGGATGGTGGAGGAAATACGATGTCTCGAATCACACAATTACGCTTATACCGAACAGTTTCTCATTTCTCCGTAGAGTTTCTCAGCAGTCGGCCGCATTGATGTTCACGAGATCACGAAATTGCACACGCACAGAATTGTGATTTGGATGATACGAGACGATCTCGAGACGGAGGTTCATTAGCGAAATATTCTTGTTCGGAGCGTGACGACGATAAGGGAACGATAAGGAGACGCGATGCTGAGGAAGCACCGGAGAAACAGATAAAGAGTTTACTTTCATATTATTTATTAAAACGACGCCGCTTCCTGGATCGTAAATATTCTTTATGAAACATGCTTCATGGCTGCATGCTGCCCAATAAAGCCTTATTCCTGAAGAGACCTGAAAACTTCTTGCACCGAACAAAGTTTGACATAGATAGACATTAAAAAGTAATTTCTATCTTGCTCGACAATTCATTAGAACGCTTGACTATGCATTTCCCTTCTTTTTTGTTTGAGAAGCAAGTTCAATTTAGTTTGCAGAAACTGTTTCTTGAATGTATAATATCTATTATTCGTTCGAAGTTTTAACCATCCTTTAAATCCTCTTCAAGAACAAACTAAATAATGCACATATCATGAAACAATAATACATTTCGTATTACATGCAAATTATTACGTAGACTGGAAAGTAATGTCGTTTCTTTTACATTAAATTGAAACGAAATTTTAATAAATTTTTATTTTTAATGAATTATATAATCGCCCTCGTTGTTAACAGCCTTTTACCATCTATTGTGCAAATTTTCAATTCTAGATCGATAAAAGTCAATGAACTAATAAATGGTAAACAAGTATCTAAAATTGCAAAAAAGACATTACTTTCCAGTCCACCTGATATATTCCATATTATATTTTGATTACATACAGACACATTTATTTCCCACATGACATGAAAAATCACGATATATATTAAATTCTGCAAAAATTCCAATTAGTGATAAACGGTAAAGTTCGTTCACTTTTTTTTCCAGAATAGCTCAGCACGCTTACAACATACCAGAACCGACAGGACAGGGCAATTCGTCGGACGAGATCGCAAAGGATCATCGAGCGGGATCATTCTCACGAAATTAATTAACGTCATTGCGTAATCCTCGGAGCTTCACGTCGGTGTTCGTGCCTTTATGTCGTATTGCGCAACCGGCGAGCACGCGTTTCACGGAACGGGAAGGAGAATTAATTAACTTCCAGCGCATTCTTCGCGATAAGATAGCCTGACGAGGAAGTTGGCCCAAGTTCCACTGACGCGGGAGAAGGACCCGCCACGCAAGACTAAAAAACTCTGGATTATTGCGTCCATTAAATAATAGCGAGTCTAGTCGTCGTCGCTAGGACACGACCGACTTCGATATATAAGGAGAACTTCTACAGAAGTTTCGCTCGAATTAAGCCGGATAAATCCGCCGTTAGCGACGCCGCGTACGGCTATACTTGTCGTGCCGCACCGTATAATCCAACGGCGAACAGTGAATTAGGACGCTTCCCGATATTGAAATACGAACGTCGAAATCGTCTTCTTGGCAAACACGTATTCTGCGGAACGCCCATGACGGGATATATACGCGGCTTCGATAATAGCTTTCAAGAGTTCCAAGATCCGCCATAAAGGTTTCTGTGACGGTGAAATTGTGCGCGTGGATACCAGCCCCGTTCGCTCGTTTGCTAGAAGTTTTATCGAGGAATGTGTTTGTATATGTGTGTATCTGCTCAACAGATTCGCGTTTCGCAAAATTTTGACGAAAATGGGAAGCATGACGTCTTAGGGAAATATGTCGAGTAATTCCAAGAAATATTGTGGAAGGAACTTGAGCTTGGTTTATTTAAGTGAGTAACTGTCACTTCAGTTATTGCACTGAATCATCACAAACATCACAATATAATTATTTCCATTCTTCTTAACATAACTTTGCCTTACATAACTTGTTAATTTTGGACTTCTATAGTCGCGTAGGTGTTAAAAATTAAAAAATTTAAATATCTTTGTTAATATCATTAAGAAATTTTACTTTGGCTTTAAATATAAAAACGTGGAACGCTTCATGATTTTGCGTGTCAGGAGCTATGCTAATCCTCTCTGTATCGTTTCAATTTTAGTATATGTACTGCCGAAGCAAGTACATTTGGACGGGTTTTTTAATAAGCTTCCAGTAGAGAGGATCAGGATTGCAGGAGAATCAGGTGGTTGTATGTGTGACGTTTGTTTTTTTAAACCAAACTGTAGTTTTTATGGGCAGTTGCTACTTAAGTTATGCCAAATCTTGCTTGAATTTATTTGGAGAAACATTCAAGGAAGAGCAACCACAGACAAGAAGTTAAAGGCAACTTCGTGCTGGAAGAGCTGCTATTAAAAATGAAACATTTTGCATCTTATTAAGGTTCCCATTTTCTCGAAGCGTTACGCAACGCGAATCTTACCCCGAGTTTCTTCAGAAGCTGACGATAAAAATGTCAGGGCGCGTAAAATATGAGAGCCGGGTAACGCTCGTTTAAATAATTAAATTCATTATAGGTGTCAAATACAATTTAATTGGCTCGTTTTATAGGCGCGATCAATTTTACTCCGCATATATAATTTTAATATCATTGACGTATCGGGTGTGTTTCACTCGTAACCATAATTTTATTTCGACGTGACGCAGCGATCATCGATAATTGTTGGTACCCCTTGATTGGGAGAAACGCTACTGAAGAATATGGTAGCGAAGTCAAAAATGGAGAATGTTTCTTAATTTTTAGATACCCATTTAATTATTTTATTTAGTTTACCTTCCCCATGTTTATAGTAACTGAATGCTTTGCAAATATGCGAGTACATAAATAAATTTTGCTCACAGTTGGACAGATCTGTGGGTCCTCTGGATCGTCTTCTCCTCAGCTTCCGGGATAACTGTTCCCGGGCCTTGACCAGCACACACAGGAGAGACATTACCGCGGACAAAGCGCGGATTAACGATTCTTCATCGCGGAAGAAAGACGAGAACCGTAGCCTGTCGCAATAAAACATATGAAGCGGGTAATTTATAATTACCGTTTCGCGTCGCAATCAGCTCCCAAATACGCCGATTCCGCGCGCGTTTCTCTCTGGAAGCCTTTAATCGGCTGTAAACGAGCTAACGAGTGCCCCGACTAAACCCGTTTTTCATCGTCGCTGGCCGTACCACCAACGTCGTCGACGACGTCAATGTCAATGAACGATTCCAACCTCGGTCGAGAAATCGTTCTTCGAATTAACTGATCTGTATCCGTTTCATTTGGTTATTTATCGCTTACTGCCAGGAAAAAAATGAATTTTTATAAAACTTCTATATTATACATTTTATTTGTTACTTTAACCTTTTGCACTCGGTTGTCATCCATGAGCGGACGTGTTAAGTTTAGCAAACTTTGTTAGTGGTTATGTAGAATAAATTTATGCTAGGGTAAATTTATTAAAAATCCATGTTTCCTTGAAGTTTTCTTATTGAAATTGCACGAGAAATCAAACGAATATATGGTGTATATACACAGATTTAGAGAAAAATATATGAGCAGGTGTTACGTGGAAAGAGAAGTACAGGGTTTTCTAAAAGAGACTTCAGGGTTTTGTTTTTAATACTATATTATGCCTGTCAACGAGACGTAGTGGGCACTTTAAATTATGCTTAATTACAATCATGTGTATTTTATTTAAAATATACCAATTGGACATATTCAATGCATATTATGATATATACAATGCATCTTACAATATATTGAATATATTAAAAAACAAAATTCTTAAGCCTCTTTTGAAAGATCCTTTGTGATGGTAGTGGTGTCAATGCTTCAAGGAAGCTATAAGATATTTATAACCAAGTCTAATATTACCAAAAAATTTACCCATTTTATCGCCTCACAGCATGTTTCACCATATGAGACATGAATTTCGGCTGTTCGAAAGTAAAAAGATTTTTCAATCTTAAAAAAAAACACTTTTCTAAAGTTAGACTGTTTAATATAATGCGATTCTTGTTCGCACATTTTGCAGTGAGATGGCCCAGAGTGCAAAGGGTTAATAGTTCTCGTTAAATTCTTTCCAGAATCGAATTGTCACAGAAGCATGGCATACACGAGACCATACAATGCCATTCTGCACATCCCAAAAGTGTTCTTGCCAATAAAGTGCATCAAAACTCACTCCCAGGATACAATTGCTGTAACAACATAATGTTGTAATAGCAAGTTGAAACACCGTGCCGCGGCAAACACTCCTCGCTGGTAAACCAATGAGAATCCATGTTTCATGGCGAATCGAACTGTTCAAACTTGAACGCAAACCGGACCATTTCGATTTAATCTCGTTCGCGAGACCTTAAACTCTCACGGTTCGTATTCACAAAATGAAAACACTCGCCAGAGAACATCCATCGTCATCTTTCACCGATATTTCCAATCGATTTCAACACTTTCGAACCTCGCAATGGCGTCTATATATATAAACTCCTAGGCAGGAAAAAGAAAAGAAAGAAGGAAATGAATTTATTGCTTCGCATTTAAACACGAAAACGACGTAATATGTTAATTAGCGCAGAAACATAGGCAATTCGCGGGAATATTTACCGCGCCGTTTCCCAGGGCGTCATTCCTTAACGGCGTCGTGGCGCTGGTACACAGAGCAATTTTTACGACGAACGCCTATGCGTAATTACGGACCTATACGTTTCCCGTGGAAATTTATAGGCGAAATAAAAACACTGACCTTGTTATTGTGCCACGGGAACGTACTTTTATTTAGTTACATCCATCCTGCGTGGCCCGCGGCTTTTACAGACGCATCGGTGTAATTTAAGTGCGGCTGGGACACTCCTGCGCTCGAGTGCACTATAGCGTTCTGCATTAACCTAAAAAGGGTTTCTCCGGCTCAGTGGTAACTCTCGGCACTTACACCGAGTCTCCCACGGCTGATGTAGCGACTGTTGGGCCGCGATACTGCCACGGGGAGCCGTTTAAGGGGAAACATCAGCTTTCAAACCTAAAAAATGCTGGTCTTTGGGAATTTTTTGAAACGTTAGCGAATGGGGGTTGTAAATATTTGACGCGTGTATCGAAAGTACGTGTGTTGAACAGTGTTTGCGTCAATTTTTATTAAAATATATGTTAATCTGTATAGAAAATATGAGTGACTTTGTGTAGCGTCACTGAAACGAGAATGATATTGACTGTATCATAACGTTTACTCGAACTCGCCCCTCTCCTATCGCGTTTACATATTTCGTTCTCGACTCGCGTGGAACGCATGCACTGTTCGCTCGCTATTTTTGGTTTATTTCGTTCGTTCCTTTTCACCTCGAGCAACTCTGAATTTCATCCATCCCGTCCATACAGGGGTGTCCAACGCGCCGAATCGCTCGTCGTTTTTACGAGAAAGCTATTTGGCTGTCTAAAAAGTTTCAAGCTCTCGCCTGAGAGCGATCGTGCATCAATCTGGCGTGCTTTTGTTGCCGAAACGAATACACGCGTCGCCCGTCCATCTGGACCGCGTTGAGCGGACACGAAACTATAAAAATACCATTCCCAGGGATCAACCATTGTTGTCTCCTACGGCACGCTCGATGAAACCCTGCCGCGCGTCCACGGAATGATGTATCAACGACGATCGTCCACGGCGAAACACGTAAATGCGGATTTGTCTTTTCAATATTGCCACCGGCATACCTATCTGGCGCGAGAAAGGTTTTCCGTTCGCGCCTCAGAGAATACTCCTGAACAGAGGCAGACGAGCTGAATGCACGTCGTCCTTATGGACGCCATTGTGTCGAACTGCGTTGGTGTTGGACCAGGTATGTCAAACTCATCTTGGCTGCGCGGTTACTATTATCTTCGAACAGCCTTATCGTATCTGCGTGTTTTCAATTTGTAGACAGTCATATGAGCCGTTCACTACACAAATCGATTAACTATACTTTTTGAAAAATCTTAAATTTAAGTGTCAACGCATTTAGTATAGTCATAACTTTTTATATTTATAATAACTTTCCTGAATAAGAAAGATTAACAGCATTGAACGACAAAATTTTTCTGGCCATTGAATAATAAATAATTTATGTCCGAGGTCATTTCACCGCATTTCTCAACTTTCTTTTTTATGGTATTAATCGATTTGTGCATAAGAAATCTCCAAATTAAAATTAATAGGAAAGAAATAATTTCTCTCTTTTATCTCTTCTTGATAGTTGCAGAACATACTGGCAGGGTTTGACTTGAAGCTTCTGCGAAACTCCGTAGTAAGAAGTTCGAACTGTTCAATACCTCCTGAAAACAATATTGCTTGGCATTCTCGTAACATTATTGAAAATTTAATCTTCTATGCTGGGGAGGATACCTTGCAGCTAACAGGGGGAGTAGTTCTCGAGTTCCGTTACAACAGTATCAAACTATGCGCAACGAAAACGACAATGTCTGTTATCGCGTACTGCGCTTCCGGCTACGTGTTCCGCGGAAATGGCATCAGTAACAAACTCCGCGCGTAACTCCGCATCCGCGGTACACGTTAAAATCGAAGGTCCACGAAATCGATATTGCATCGAACCGTGCTTCCTGGAAATTAGGTTCAATTGCCGCTTCGTATTAGGGAAGGAATTATTAATCCCTAGGACAATTGTGCACGATTCCGAGTCTTATCGACTTACCGTTTGGGTAAATCTTAAACTTAACACGTTGTTGACCGGCAATTTTACACAGAAGCGACGAAATGTAACCGGCTATTTTTTCGTAGATGTGATATAAATTACTAAGTGCTATAAACTTAAATACTGAGAAAAGTATATTCTATTGTTAAAAAAGAATACAACATCCACAGGACTAAATACGATGAGCGAAGCTTCTGCAATATTCTATGTATATCGCCCTGGATCTCATAAATTGGAGTAGATAATGCAAGTGCAAACATGAGTTTACTGGTGACAGATCGACAACGTTTAGGCATGAAAATACGAGTTAACTCGTGACCGGTCAACAATGTGTTAAGAGATAGAACTAAAGATTTTTATTCATGGCATTTGTCTATTTGTCAATTAGATATTTTTTTCCATTAATTTATACGTGCATGTATTCCACTGGATGATGAATTTCATTAAGTTCTCTGCTATTTTCATCCATTTTTTTTTTTTCAAAATTCATAGTCTCCTCAATACGCCGTAAACACATACAATTTCCGACCATTAAAAGAGATTTTCTTCAAACTAGTTAAACGTAGGAACATCCGGTCGGAGAATAAGGCGCGCAATTACTTCTTCCTGCAACCATTCTTTAGATTTCATGGCAAGTTTTACGATTTAATGTGTACTTCTATAGAGAAGGGCGTGGTCGATGTAATAAAAGCATATGAACTGACTTGAACTATTTGTCGTAATATTCTGACAAGGGTTATTGCCTTCGTGATAATATTTTTGTTCGAAAATTCGCGCAATAGTCGAGGTTCTACCGTTTATAAATACAATAAGTGTGCGTTCATTGTTCCTATATCTAGTATTAAACTCTAATTTTCTATATGTCAATCGCGAAAGCAGAGACATTTGCATTGAACTAACCTATAACTAATTTATATCGAAGTGAATTGGGATTAAACTAGAAATACCGGGCTAAAACTAGATTCTAACTAGACTGCACTACACAATCCAGAGTCTGCTAATCACTTTGCGAACAATTCAATTAAGCAAGAGAGTCTCGGAGACGGAGAGAAATTTTACTGGCGCCAAGTTTCCTTCGCTTTAATTTCTCTTTCGAGGCTGTAAACACACGCTAGAACAAACTTCCTGTAATCGTGCGTCGGACAGCAGTTTAATGTTAAACACTTGAACGACGGGACGCGTATAATTATACTTCGAATCAGTGATTTTTAACCTGGAGTCTAAAAACTCTAAGGGGATCCGTGGATAGGCTTCTGATAGATACCTAACTTTATATACTCTAACTGAAAGTATAGTTAATATGTTAGCGTTTAAATGTATCGCAGAACACATGGTTTGGTACGTATTTCAGGTTCGGTGCTATGGTTGAAAAGCTGCAACTCTCGATCGTCATTCATCAGGGTTTTCTGCGAGGACGCCCCAGCTTGTTAACATGGCCTCACGTAGGCAATTAGAAGTTTCAACCCAAGTCGCGATTCTACCTTCGAGGAACGCTAGAACGGAAGTTCTTTCGAGGCTTCGCCGCTAATTAAATTGTTTAACGGGAAAACGAGAATAAACGGGCCGTTCCATTCATGACGATCGGGAACGTTGCGACGTACACGAATAACCAACAATTAACGAAGCCGAGCGCAGCTCTGCTCTAGTCTTGACTATGTGTTAATCTCAGCTGCGAAATAAATGCTTCATGTCGGACGCATTCACCTTATTCTTCATGCCTTCTTGCGTGCACTGGTTTTACAACGCGCATCAAATCTGTTAAACGCGATTGACTCATAGTGACGGATTACTATTTATTAAATCGAGTCTTCAAATATTTATTATTGTAGGAATCTCGGGAACCGCGTTTACTCGTTCGCTTCCTTTATTACTTCTGGCACGTTTCTTCCGTTCGCCACCGTTCTCTCGTCTCGCATCCCTCTTTTACTCATTCTCTCATACTCTATGTCCACATACTTGCAAATCACACGGTCGTTTACTAACGTTTCATCTATTGTGCTCTTCGATTCGCACTTTTCATTATAAAGAAACCTTGCTTGACCATGCGTCGCTATTTTATTATTTTCAAATAAACAACGTAGATAATACGATAACGTTCTAAACTAAACAATAATGCTTGTACCATCCACGTTGCTTAGTTGATTTTTCCACTCACGAGCATCGCTTATCAATCTCTCCCAATCTTCAACAAGCTCTGAAGGATTTGCTTGTCCTCTAGAAAAATGAATTTCACGCGGGTCGAGGTATCGAACCCTCAACCTTTCAATGCACGAAGCAAGGTGTAATCTATGTTTAGTCAAGAGAAATTGACCCTCTCCGTTTCAACAGAAACGTCGTGGTTTCCGTACACGTTCGCCGCGAATTCGTTTAGCCGTGCCCGGCGGATAATAACCGTGAACTTCCAGTTGCGTATCTCCACGGTTAGTTAAAGAACAATCGGTCGCGGGAACTTTCTAATAATCTTGTCCCGCGCCGCTTTCACGAACGTTCGCGCCAATACGTGCCACGCGCGTTGCATTGATCGTTGATGGCTTTCGACCGATCCCACAACGAGGAAATTATAGATATCGATATCGATAATCACGGGTCCATCGCAACGCGTGCATCCCACCAAGAAAGAGATGCGTGGGTTGGTACGTTGCTGTTAATCGTTTAGAAGTAGTTTCTTGTAATCAAAAAGTAGGAATTATTTGGAATTTTTTTAGAAAGACGTTGGAGGTATATTGAATTGAAATGGTAGAAATGTTAATACATAAGAATTCTGTGAATTATTTACTCGTTACATTCTACTTAAAAAGTATTGGAGGTATATTCAATTGCAATGGTAGAAACGTTATTATATAAGTATTACTGTGAATTATTTACTCGTTACATTTTGTATTAGATGAATACATTCTAATACCATTAATTCTTATGAAATTAACGACGAATCAGTCAGTAAGCACCATCACTTCGAATAATACAATGCATTATTCTAATACATCTATTGTTTTAAATAATAATATCTGTACGTTCTATCTACCCGATATATTTAGTTAGTTTCAATTCGCATCGATTGGAATTTTACTATTTAACATGATAAAAGATGGGTCTCGCGTTGCCGAGGATTGCGTGGATTCTTGTTTCGACGTTGATCCCTAGTAATATTTACTTGGTAACATCAATATACGCGAGACGGTAATAGAAACACTGATGGAAGGAATTCGAAAACGTGTACACAAAGTACATCCGGGGTTTGCGTTTATCCTCGACGTACGCGGAATAACAGCGTAGCGTTTCAATTTGTTATCCATCGAGGAGTTCCTGTGCTTCTTCCTCTTCTTTTTTATCGCGTCGTAGCTTACTTCTGACGTCGCAGATGACCTGTTTACAGAGTACACTCGATACAGAACGGTAGCTCCGTCCAATCTGAATTTTACGAGCCGGTTTTTGCCCTGTAAACGCAGTCAGTGCACGTTAACGTCTCGCAGCCAACGTAATCGCGTTTCAAACCGCCATTGTAGCCAATTAACCACGGCTTAGACGTACGAGGTATCGAGCATGTTACGTGCTTAAACGTTTTCAATTACGTTTGACGGTGATTTACAGCGAGGGAATTATGATTTTTAATTTTGATTTACAAATAGGTATGTTCTGTAGTGGTTGCAGCAGCGTCTTGTTTTGGGAGAATAAGTAAGTCCAATTAAAATTGTAATTTTGATTAAACGAATTAAAAGTAATTGTATACGTTATTAGAAATATTTGTCTAGGTAAGAATTTTGCTAATCTCCGAGGAACGGTTTTCGATTGCCTTTGCAACGCGTGGTGTATTTCTAAATTAGCTCGTCGAGCTCGCGAGCTTCTCAAATTAATTAGTTGGAGTATACTTGAAGCGACTCGTTAAATTCATATCTCGCGATCGACGTAGCTTCAGCTTAATTGAAATTGTTGCGTAAACGCGTCCAAGGAATGGCACGAGTGCGGAATTCATCGCAACTTTTCGAGACCCTGTGGGATGAGCCTTGGGAGGAATGGATTGTGGGTCACTCGTGAACTGCCTCTGTTACGAGCTCCCGTTGCTTTTTTCCACCTCGTAAAAGGACTTTATGGATTATGCAGTCGTTCACCCTTTTGTGAACCGCGAATTACAGCCAGGACTAGGTTGTCAAGTTCTCCATTAACCCGCTTTGTATCTTCGAGTGTTGCACCCCTCGATTCTTAACTCACGATATTGCCTTGCAACTGTTCCACATGGTAACTGCAAACGCTATATTTTTATTTCTGTACTAATGAAATTAGAATGGAAGATACTGAAAAATTCCATAATAAAATAAAATTCTTATATTGGGAATTTCTATGACACCTTTAAATGCAGGATTCTTATGAATTTTGTTGGTTAGAGTTACACCTATCAATTCTATGATGAGATAGAGTTTTTATTTTGAGAATGTCCATGACACCTGTAAATGCAGAATTCTGTGAAATTTTTTGGTTAGAGTTACACCGATCATTTCCATACTTTGATATTAAAATGGATGGGACTTGAAACACTTCAGAGATGAGACAACAGCTGGAACTTCGAAGCTATTAACAAGGTAGTAGAGTACATGGAACCAAGAATATTTTCGAAGTTAAAGTTACCTTAGCTTTTAACTAAAGTTTTCCAAGTCCCATCTATTTTCAGACCTATAATATCTTATATTCCACTCGAGAAACGATCAAACAACACTTGGAACTTTAATATGTCTTTCTTTGGCTCATAATTTAGGATTGCGAAGGGTGCGAGAAGTACAAAAGGAAAGAAAGTCAGTTTTTCATGTTACTAGGAATGAATTTATCGAAGTTACTCGCATATGCTTCCATTCATTGAAATGTAAAAGGTGTTTTGAATTATTAGTATGAGAAAATCGTAGTCCACATTCTAGTTAATCTTAATACCATATTCCCCTTGACCAAAGACTGTTCTTTCTTTCTCTCTGCAATACCCTTGATGTATTACAATAAATAATTACCTAGTAACATGAAGGGGTTTCCTTCCTTGTTCTTTTCTTTATACATATAATCCTGTATTATCAAGCCAAGAAAGAGGCATCAGACTTCCAACAGTCGTTTAATCATTTCTACCCTATATTCTTAAGGTATTGTAGAGATGGATCTCAGAACAGATGGGGCGTCGACAATTTATGTTACGTACTTACTTTAAGATTATTCTTGCAAGAGATGGAAGATATACAGTATAGATCACTGAAAGACAATATGGCTCCTATTGGAAATCGCTGGTTGAAAACACACCACATAAACACACTACTTGAAATGGTATACTACTATAAAATTTGGAAATACCTTCCCTGGTTCATTTAAAAATTATTATGACTTTCCATCCATTCATCTTTCAATTATTATAGAACCTCGAGAAAGAATACAAGACACTTACTTCGTGAACCCAACAGCAAAGTGTGTTCTCACTTATGTATGTAAATTCTTGAAAGAGTGTAATTTGTACATTAAAAAAAATGATATGGACAATTGAAACACAATGTGCATATAAGAACAAGTACTTCGTATTAACCCTCAGATAGAAGATAAATTGTATCATGTATAATCCTATGCAACGCCATATAATTCTCATTATTAGAGAGTTTCATAGAGACTTAAATAAAAAAACAAATCTCAAGAAAAACAGTGTGGACTACTAATGAAAATGCATAGTGTAGGAGAGGCCAGATAAACATATTACATTGATCCAGTATCTGCTGTCTGCAATTTCGAACGGCGAATCGAACGGAAATCACAAATACCCAGTTCCCACGTTCCAGCCATGAATTCATCGAAGCTGAGGGTACACCTTCGCGCGTCTGCAAATACCGCGACGCAACGTTATATTATGAGCACAGCGTTTCGGTAAATTTACATTTCTTCCGTGGCCTCTGTTCCGTGACTTTCTCTTATTCGTCGATGCCTTCATGGGGCGAAGATCATACAGACGGTAAGCACGGTAAACCCTCGTATAACGCGGCACTTATACAACGCGGTTTCGATACGGCACGGTCTACATTCAGTTAAAATGAATCTATAATTGAGCCGTTTATCGCACAAATCGATTAACTCTTACTTACGTTGCTTTTTAAAATTCGTTTATAATATAAATTTAAAGAAAGATTGTAGAATTGCATAAATACAGATGTAGCTTTCATCTAACGGTATATAAAATTAATAAAAAAGAATAGCCAAAAAATAGTCCTCACTAATGTTACAATTTTTATTTAATTGGTGGAATTGGTGCAGTGAACGGCTAAATTATCAGCATTTCTACGAATTGGAATTAAATTTCAGCTTCAATCAACAATATGAATTAACAAAATTTCAAGCCAATAAACAATGATCTATTATTCGAATAAGAATTTTCTCATTTACAACTGCCTCGATAATATCATACTAAATGATTTTCGACGCTACTCTTAGCATAGCCCTCGGGTAAAAGATATACCTTCTTATTCATTTTATTTTTTTGAGATTGAACATTCCATTGTAGAGAGTTCCTCTTCCTAACCTACCATTAAAATAAAATTCCGACCGTCTCTACTGTCTACGAGTTCACTATGTATGTTTGACAGTCAGCATGTCGATCGACGTCAATATTAGCCAAATTACGTACGATGACCGTCGCTTCGATTGGTATAGTCTCGGAAATGGGCGGTAAATAGATTCATAATTAAGATATCGCTACCACGAGTAATTACAATCCAGACGTAATTGAGGAATTATGATAATAACATGAACGCCCCTTGGTCTTTATAATATGTTAATTAATATTTGCCCACGGGCATGGCAGGCGGCGAGATCGTGCCCATTCAAAGGATATCCTGCTTTTCAACGCGACGCACAAAATGGTCAACATGAATCGATCGCAATATCGAATACTCTTTATTGAATCAACTCAGTTTTCCCCATTCTAGGATTTGCGTTCGATTCGCGAACGACCGTGAAGGATTGGTCATGCGGGTTTGCCTTTAACGTTCCTTAATTTTAAAGCCGATGCCCTGGAAGCTTGCGTAAAATACAGCTCCTACGTTCGATATTTGCTGGAATTTATGAACCTCTTTACACTGTTATTTTATTTTGGAATAACTGAACAATGATGCCATAAAACCGTGCAACACCGATTGTACGTATGACCTGAGTCTTTTCACTGTATAATACAATGAAGCTAAAGTGCCTTACGACACGAAGTGTACCCCATCTTACAGGTCTGAATAGAACATGATTAATTCATTCTTGTTTGGCACAATTCTTTAAAGTCGAATGCCACGAAACGTTTATTTCGTGGATCGAAACGAACACGCTGCACGGACCCGTAAATAGCCAACATGATCGATTCTGTGCACTATTTAAATAGACCGTGAGTGGTGCTCGAAGTTGAAACGGTAATGATACATGGTAGGATATAAATTATACCGTTCCGTGTGATGCAACGGTCGCCCGTCTTCTCGAATTCCGCGGACTGTGTTCCAAGCGAATGAAATTTACATTCACCCACGGGAAATGTAATTTCACAGGGAAAAATGCAGATCAGTCGTCGTTACATCGATCGTTGTAAGTATCACGAGCAATCGATGCTCGTGGAATATATCTATCCGACTTGGTTCTGACATCATGGGCCTCGTAAAAAATACTTTGACTCTAACACACTGGTCAGTAGCATTTCAATTTTTAAATGTGTTCAAATTTATTTTTCAACCACGTCAATTTAACGTGGTGTTTACTGCAATGCTATTAAAGACTAAACCATCAGGCGATATTTTGTCATTCTCCAAACGTGTAACGTAACTATTTACACGCCAGAAAAATTGTTGAAATTTAATCAAATAGAATCTAATAACCCAAGAAAGCAAAATTGACTGTAAATAATCTAGGAATTCGTAGGGTCAGTCGACACCCCAGAAGTCCTCCTAGGGTTAACGACGTTGACCTTGCTAGTAAATCGCAAGGCGATTTGCCTACGCACGAGTATACGTCAGCTCACGTAAATCGATAACGGTAATTACCTTATTCGTTTTTAATGAAGTTGTGAATCGAACACAAGCTCTTAGACTCGAGGGAAAGGAGTCCAAAAAGTGGCCATTTTATAATACCACTAGAATGATAATGCAAAGATCAAAAATGGTTGGTCTGGGCAGCTCCCTTTTGCTCGAGGCCTCGAGGATAATACGCCACTGGTCTCAGTCGTCGACACGGGGCACCGCGGAAAATATGCACCCGTATGCATATGCGCGTGTCTTCCCCCTGCCCTGGCAAGAATTTACGTGGATATAATTTTGCAAGTTTGCGACGGATCGAGATAAATCTAATTTTCGCAGACGTCGCCGCGGAAGCCCCGGGCAGGTAGAGAGAAAGGCAGCTTAAAATTAACGCCACCGGTGGCAAAGTTCAAAATAACGTTCATTTATTAACCGTTGGCGCGAGGAACTCGGGTTCTAGGCAAGTCAGTATCTTTGTCGCGAGAAATTGCTTTTGTCGCGTCCACACGCGCCTCCGCGTCGTAAATAGCCGCGATGAAAGGAGATTGCGAGATGGCGTGTTTCACGCTGTTTTCTGATTCGTGGAAATTCGAAGGCACGATGGATTCCTGTCCGTGGATGAGTTAGGTACGTTAGATTGATGGAGGTTAGTTTGTTAACGTTGTACACCGTTCGAGACAGGAGTTTCTGAGAGAGATCAGGCTCGAGGGTTGAAACAACCCTTCACGGTTAGCTTCAGAGGAATCGAGGATGTAGAGAGTTCTCCTAAATAGACTTATGGTTTTTAAAACTAAATATACATTGAATAATTTTTCGGTTTTCACATTCCCGAGACCTCAGGGTTATGTGTCTTAATCGGAACTCGATATTAACATTGCCAACTTCACATAATCGTGTATAATCAGTTGACCTTCGGATAACCTCCGATTATGAGGAGTCCCATTGGCGCAAAGAAGCAAATAGATAATTGTCGGATTACGGGTGAAGTATTATCGCAGAAACAGTTGAAAGCGCAACGTAGTCATTCATGGCACATAGAAATGCACCGAAGTTAACGGTGAGAACTTCGGACGTCTCTTTCGAGACGTGGGAGAACATTTATTCGCAGTGAAAATGATGCATACGTTACCTGTGTGCTTTCTCGCACGAATACAAGATTTTCCTATTCAGGTTCGCTCGAAGGTCAACTTATTATACGTGTAAGCATTTGTATTTTAGTCACTCAGAGGACAGTATCAATGAAGGCATCTCGTTATCTGTAAAATGATTAGGAATTTCGAATACGAAATTCTCTGTGTCAAAATCAAAAAGTATAGTAAAGTTCTCGTGCAGAAGAATTTCAATTTTCCATTGATTTTATAATTTTATGATTTCTACAGGGTAAAACTTAGAACATTTCGAAAATCACTGTTTGTCCCGCTAAATCGCTGAAATATCACACACACACTGTGCTACGATCGCAGCTCGCTTGTTGATGAATAGAGGGGTAAGGGTGAACAATAACCGCGTTGTGGTCGATTTGAGGTCTCGTTGGATCCATCCAGAAAATAATTCACGAAACATTAATATCGCAGCAAATTCATACATCCTATCATTGTTTAAATAATAAGTATTGTTCATAATTAATTTGACTGTTGTCGGAAATTAATTTTTGGTTATTCAAATCAATAGATATAAAAATATAGAAAAATTTCTCACGATTAATGTCTCGAATGTATATTTATTCTGAACCGTGATTCTTCTTAATATTTAAGCCAATGCTAAGTATTACTATATTTCCACTTTGATCGTGTCCTCAACGACGAAATTTTCATTTCAAAACCAAATAGCCACAGATGAATATAAATGCTCCGTGAATACATTATGAAATGAAAAGTGTTCCTCGAGTAACAAAGTTTTGGAAACTTTGATCTAGTAGTCTATGGATGCACGAAGTTCAGCCCGCGGGTCAATGCATCCCTTTCGTCAAGTTTATTCGGCCCGGAAGATAAAGTTTAAAGCAAATTCAAACTTCTCTACCATAAGACAAGGATGTAACTGTTGCAATTGCAATCTGACTTACTTCGTTCGGAACTTCAACCAAGTGATATAATGTTTTACTAAAGTATGGCTTCTAATGCATAATCAAATATAATATCAAAGGAATACCTGATAGCGAGTAATAAGATATTTAGATATAAGAGTAAATGTTACATTATAAAACTATAAGAAACAGAAATTATTCTTTCAATACCATGCATAAAGAGTAATGGATTTTCGCTTTTTGATGGATTGGTAGGTATCGGTGGATCCAAGTTAGCCAAGACTACGATAAGCCCGATTAATGGTACTGTTAGAAGTATCCAAGACATCTAGATCCTCAACTTGTAAAGCAAAGCACTGCGATTTGGAGTTCCTCGAGCAAATCCCAGGAGTTTCTCTGCCGGACGTTTAAGAAATATCGTCGCGATCGTCCGTGGAAACTCGGCCATAGAAAATTCGCAACATTCGGGACGATGGCGGTCGTGTTTGCGAATGTGACGACCGTTCGTGTTTGCATAGGTCACGAAGGGCCTCGTACGTTGGCCCAGGAACGACTTTATCGTGGCCATAACCGCGGTTACTTGGATTTACCGAGCAAACGAAACGTGACGTCCCGACCATGGTAAGCGCGGCACGTACCTCGAATTTGGGCGCCTTTCTTGTCGACTAATGAAACTCGACATCGGAGCTTAAGAGATAAATCCACGATGGGCCTAAAAGAATAGATTACTTAAATACCTTTGAAAAGTATCAAGTGTGAAGTATACTTCACGAACATTAAATTTTCAACAAGTCTTGTCGGGTTTGTCTTGAAAATAAAATCAAAAGAGCTCATTCCTCATCCCATATTTATGTAAGTCGTGTATATGAATTATAAATTTCACCGTAAAACAATAATTCAGAATAAGAGACTGAGTACAAAGTACAAGATCGTTTCAGAAAGTTGTATTCGTATCTTAATTTGCAGTTTCCAATTCGGACGAGCAAGTGTTCGGTGACTTATAGTCGACAGTGTACGTATTCTTCTTTCTCGCGTCATATTAAAGACGACGCGGAATTGATTAAAATTCAAAGTGATCCACTTCGGGCGAAAGCTGCCTCCTTAATGACCGCCATAATGCCATATATAAAAGCGGCAGAAACTTCGATCGGGAAACGTGACTGAGATCGGAATGAACCTCGTCAGGGTGCGCTTCGACACGACCGACCGGCTTTCGTTCCATCTCCCATGGCCCGTTTATGCCTTAACCCCTTGTGCTAAAATGGCGCGTGCAGCACGTCGTTCACGTGTCCTTTCTGTCAGATTGCCCAATCACACGCTACGTTGCGAGATTTCGAACAGATCTTTTGATCATAAATATGAAAATATCGAAATACACAGGATGCTTAACAGGTGTCTTTTTACAGGTAGTAAATATTTCAGGAGCTCGTTCTGCAAGCCAAAATAATTAATACTGTGGTACTGAAAATGTCAAGAACGTATTTCAATTTCAACGTTTTCGCTTCACTTTCTGATTTGCTGCAATTTTGGAATCCCCGATCTGCGTCTGATTAGGTCCTCCAGCACCCATCGTCCCATGTGTACGAACGTTCGGCCTCGTCGTCGATTAGGCCCCGCATCCACACTACGCTTCCTACGATCAGTTATCGTATCCCTATTCAGCACTCTGACACGAATTCAGACAATCATTCATTCGCGTTATCTCCAGCGTTCCTGCGCCTCGGTACATATTATGTACAGTTATTCTCGCGCGCCTATGCCTGCCGCTCGCGCGCCATGATAAATACCTATATCTATATGCGTACGTGTATGCATGCACATACGGGTAGGTTAGGTGTATACGTATACGCGCAGGTGGAAATTCCTCAGAGGTGGAACATTATTTTTATCAAGACCCAGGGGAATTTCGAATTCGCATTTCCCCGCCCGCAGCAACGGCCGATCCATCATTTGTTACTTACACCGCCACGACTATCCGTAATTATTCATTGCATACACTTCTATGACTTTCTACCTTTTCCTACGCCCTCGTGTCTTTCTCTCTTATTCTCGTCTTTCGCTTCTTTCTTCGCCTTTCCACGAGTTACCCCCCTTTCGTCATTTTTCTGCTTCCGTTTTAATTGTTTCAACCCTCTCTGTTTATATTACATGTAGGATATATTGATGTATATATTTTAATTATTATCTTTCCGTGGCAATAAGTATGTATTGATTAAAGATTAAAATGTGATGTCAAAAATAAACACGAGTTTGTGAGCACGCGAAAACATTTCGAATTTTTCATTTTTTGTTTTCGTATTTCCATTTATGTATTCCATACGAGACAGGATAATCCACGCTGGAACCCTCTGCTTGCTCTGAGACGAGTAATTAGCATGAAACCAACCTGAGCTAATATGAATACATTCATCTCCAGGGTATTTGCGTAGTCGTTTCAACATTTTCGTTGTTTGGAAAATAAATAGATTGTACGACTGGATTATAATGATAAATTAAACAAAGCTGCATTTAGTAATGCTTGCTACCACGCACCACTCTTTTCTCAACCTCCGGTGGATATAAGTGGTTCCACAGGTATGTAATTCGCCGTAGAGTTGGAATTTACAATCTGAGTCTTCAGTTCAAAAACTACTCAACCTTATCGTGATCGTCCCTTGTTCGAAATGCCTGTCACTGCTTCATTTAAGACCACGGCGTAGTTGATTGATCACCGAAGAAATTTGCATTGCGAAAGGAAATTTGAAAGCGCACCTGGCGAAGAGGCAATTTGCAGTTACTGTTTCTACAATGACCTCGTGCTAATAAGACCCTAGTAAATCCCAACGAACTGATTAATTGTGTAGCCTATAACTACTTTCGAATATTATGCATGGTACCCCATTAGATCAGTTCCCTCGAATTATCTCTGAAACTCCTGATGAGACTGACACTTGAAGATCTGGACAACTTTAATATTTCTTTCTATGTACATCAATGCATTTGTAATATGATTTTAACTACAGGAATATATTTTTTAAACGTTTAACTGAGTTTATTTAATAAACGTCTCCAATCCTAAACTTTTCTTATATTGTAGGATAGTCACTTGCGTATTTAAGAGAGGGACGAGCGACAATTATTGATTGACTCGTACATTTGTTCTTTCCGATTGCTTGGAGCATTCTTTTCGATTGTTCGATGAAGTTTCATCAGGTAGAAGTGGATGGATTTCTAAATTAGCAGCGGTTCTATGGTTCCATCTGCCCGACAAAATGAGAACTGCCTTTCCGAAGATTGAGATGGTTTCTAATTCTTCCATCCCGAACATTGCTCTAGGGTTCCAGCAGATCAACCAACCAAGTATCCGTTGAAGTGATTTATGATCAAATCTCGACTTTCGAACTATGCAGCTGTCCAAGAATCCCAGTGCATGATGTTTCTCAGGTAATAAGCGTAATCATCCCACTTTCCAAGCACGACAGTTCATAAGTAATCTCTCTAATATCGATCTTGCTACTTGAATGTGCAACTCTGCTAACAATCCGTCCAATTTTGTCGGTTCTTTCATGGATTCTTCCTGTCTAACTATCCGTGCGAAATTATAAGTAAGCTATACAATAGCAGCTCATCATTTTATCTTGCAATTGTTGATCTGAAGATGACTCCAATCCAAGAGTAGAATTCTTCTCTCAAATTCTTGTTCTATTATTAATCAAAATTCTTATCATCATCATTTTCACTTGGTTAACAAATTCTAAATCCAAAGACGACTCCAATCAAGCATCTGCATTATAAACTGAATTATCCTGTCTGTACTTGTGTATACCACGAAGCCTCGATTGATTTCATTTAAAATTCTTTCTCTACCATTTAATCACAGACTGCACATTCAACGGGTGTTCAATTGATCATGCATGAACTGGCGTTTATATTTCATCCTTGCCTCTCCATCCTTGCTCAAACTCTTCCTTCCCATTTATTTCTTTGGTAAACACACCTATGTCGTTTCTATTCAACCTGGCCATGCATTTTCCATTAAATTTCACGCATACCGTCCGCTCTCCGTAAATCTCGAGTTTCTCACGCGTGCGCCTCTATTACGGAAATTTCGTCCAGCTTCGTTCACGTGGCGCGGCGATCAACGGCGGAAAATCTGGAAATCCAGCGACGGAATCGCCGTCCCCCGTGGCCGTAACTGTTAATCAGAGATTCCGGAAGGTCCAGTTGATTTATCGCGCGTATGCGACATCTGCGCGCGCATGGCTGCGCGTCAAACCGTATGCTTCCCTTACTTCGTCTCCCACAATTTTTTCCTCGACCAAGCTTGCACTATGAGTAGACTGCGAATTTCGTGCATTCGCGGTATAGGTAGACAGTGATTACTTTGTGATTACTTTTTGAATACTTCTGTCATGGTTTCATGAAATTTGTATTTCGTTTTAGATAATTATTCGATAATTTATATTTTTAGGGACTTTGTCATCACCTTTTACTTTAATGATTGTGTTTTGGTATCTTGTGTAAATTATTCATATTTGAGTGAATCGATAAATGAAGCTGTCGGTTCAAACAGTCTAAATCATATTTAATCTTAGCAGAAATGATCAAAAATATTTGTTTGGCAGTCACCTTGTTAAACATTTCCTTACCCGTACCAATTAACGTCTATCCCGTCAGAAAAGGCAGAACGAACTCTCAAAATCCAATCTCTCGAGTGAGATATTCAGTGCCCGATCATGGCACAAGTAGTCACAAATCAAATCGTAAGTCGAGGGGTTAATTTCGAGCACCGCGAGTATATCGCTGCGGACCCTCTTATCGACGAGCCACTGGTTGATTTACGCGCCCAGTCGTTGCTAAAAAGAATGAAAAAAACGAATGATTTTGCGAGGGAACCGTTCGAAACTCCCCTCCCCCCTGGAGGAATATGAGATTTTGAGAACCCCTGGCGTGGTTGGAAAAGGGGAATGAAAAAAAGGAAGGCATTCCCGTGCATTGAGTTATTCGACTCGCGACCACCGCTAATAATTTTAATCCGCCGGACGTATGTACTTTTACCCAAACGGGGACCATTAATTCACCATATATCCAGTGTGCCGAGGGGTCAACCTGTTATTTATCATAAAATATGAGGGCTCGTGCCGGGCGAGCCGCAGCCTTTATGTAATGGCGCATAATAAATTGCATTCAATCTGGCCGCTCCGGCGCTCGGAAATATTTGTATGGCCCGCGCGTTTCCATCGCTCGTTCGGGACGTTTACTCGCCTTCCTTTTTCTCTACTCATTTCTTGCTCGCGAAACTCGCCCGCAGCCGCGTTTTTGGCGTATAGACGGATTAAAGAAGCAGCTTCCAAGATATAAATACTAGAACGTTCTATAAGAAATGAAACGTTTGTGATACCTTTGTCAGCTCATCGTATTATTTGCATCTGAATTGAATTGTTTGGTAGCTGTTGCATTTTCGCTGCTAGGGACCAACTTTTACCATTACTCATTTCTGACTCTTCAGCTTCCAAACTCTCCTTTCTTTCCTATGCAGGCATAGCCCAAAGTACAGTTTCCGAAATCCATAAAAGGCTCTAGTTTTCCATCATCCAAGTCAGTTGTCAGTTTTACCACGCGCAGATCAGTTTGTAACGATATGTCGAAATTTATAATAATGTACTGTTTTCCGTGAACGTCGATCTTTAATTAAATAATACTAAGTGATAACCTATTTCCTGTCTTCCATATCGAGGCATCGAGCTGAACCGAGCATCACAATGCTACTTACGTATTCTAAAGACGTCCCGAAGTTAACATTCAAAATGTTGAAACAAATCAATCCTCGCCCCCAAAAGCATCGCTCTCTAAAGAAACAAATAATCTCGCGCGTTTAAACATAAATACATGTAGACCATTGACGTCCCACGTACAGACGAAACTAGAGCCTCTACCAAGCCCCGAAAGAAACTTCAGTCATCAAAGAAGCTCGCGTCGTTAAACGGGCGACTTTCGAACGCTTATTAACTCCCAAGCACTTGGACACCAAGCTCTTAAAAGTTCCAGACGGAAAGGAACGCGGGGCGCAACAATGCAACCGCGATTCGGCGTTATCGTCGAAGTAATTGGACCGTCGTCGAAACTTGGTGGCCGTTTACGGTCCATAAAAGTATGCGTCCCAAGTCGGACGATAAATCGACGGATGAGCCATTAAGCGGACAGAGTCGACGATTCTTACGCGTTTCGCGTAACTGCCTCTAAAACAAACAGGCGGACGCGCGCGGCTACGCCGAGCGGAGGATCGTTACGACTACCCCAAGGGTTGTCGTTCCGTAAATTACCCTACCAACAAATACGCCCGTTTAACCCCGACGGGAACCTTCTGAAACGGGATGCATGGCGAACGCGCGCAGGGTCAGGGATAACGATGCACGCCTTGTAACTTCTTGTCTTCGAACCATAGCTCGCGCACCCCTCGACTTTTACTTCTGCGCGAATGGAAACGGAGGGCGGCGTTATGGTTTTTGCGGGCTCCGCCAAAGTGCAATATCGGCGGGCGTTAATCTTCGAACGGTTAACTGGCAACTTTTACCAGAATGTTTTGGATGGCCACATTGCCGCGGGTAATTTCTTTGTGCCTCGCGAATTTACGTGATACGAGCTTCCTCTTCTGCTGGGTTGGTTATGGGATTTATCGACATTGATGATTGTATGCCATGTACTGTCTGATCGAGAGCTGGGACTTCACTCTGGTGTCACAGAAATAATAGATTGTACAAAATATTGTATAAGGAATATCATTGATATATCGATGAGTGTTTTCGTCTTTCTATTGGTCAACATGATACTTGTCTTTTTATAGTATTTATATATACATTTTTTCTTTGTCTGGAGCTGATCCCCATACTGTATCAATACGTTAAATATACATGAGTATGATTTAGTACTACTATAAGCTGTATAGTATACGCTTTGGAGCAAAAATTATCACCGAATTAAACAGAAAGTTCGTAGTTCGCACCAGTAATCCGCGCGTTTTTTAACGTGTGGATTTCCCTCTCATTACGCACTTGCAGATCATTATACAAGACATATCGTCATACGATTATTTTCCATTACTTTCATAAAACGCCCGATGAAATTGCGAATTTGTGCTCAACGACCCTCGTTAAACGAACTTCAAAATCCAAAATAAATTCAGCGTAAGCGTGCAACTGTGTTCAACTCGAAAAGGCGTGGAGATTTGAAAGTAGCGAAGACGTGTCACTTTCCTTTGCCATGTTTATGTTATTAATCCCATCATACATTGCACGAAATGCTTGAAATTGCTGCAATTTGTGAAACTCGTTTCTCTCCGACCGGTAAATCGTAAATAATCTAGAGAAAGGTGGCAAAATTTAACCCTTTGCAACTGGGAGACGACTCCCTGTCGTCTCCGAATAAATTATATTTAATGGTTTCAAGGTTCGCGCAGTTCTTTATGTATTTTTTTGAAAAGCGTAGTATTGATACACCTTGTAATAGCAAAGATATATTAACATAAACGTGTGGATATTATTGTTACCATTATCTGAAATTTTCACTGGCTGATACGATAATACGTTACCGAAACGCTCACAAAATAATTTCACGCGCATTAACTCGGTTATTGTTCCGAATGAGTTCACCGCTCGATAATTGTTTCAAAATTATTTTATATTACCACTCGTTCGATTACCGCACATTCGCAGAAATAAAACGGAGAGTTAACTGCAACTATATAGACCGTGATACGGTCGAAATTATCATCGTATTGCTACAAACAAAAAGGAGAATCGATTACACGAAACCCAACACGGACAAAGAGGATTTCGCTGAAACATTGCCGTACTAATGGCGTCCATTCCGCAGCGCAATAATTTCAACTCCGTCGAATATTTTTCTCGATTTTCGATGCGATTCGATCGTTACTGCCCCAGTGTACACACCAGGAATTGCGTTTATCAAGATAAAAGATATGCGCTGGATAATGGCACGCTTAAAAATACAGCAACGCGTTGTGCAATTAAAAATTGCAGACCTCGGTACGTCACAGTAATTTCAGATATTTTACAGAATGTTAAAAATATTTAGTTTATGCCATTCAAATGGAAAATATGTAAAAAGCACGATACGCAACTAGCCTAGATACATCAGGTGAGACAAAATTTCATCATCCATCAACGCAATCATAATTACGATTACGGTTGAAATCAAATGTTTCAAAGTTGTGATTTCGATTACGATTACAATCGTAATGACAAATTTGAAACATTTTATTACAATTGTAATCGTAATCACAACTCGGAAACATTTGATTACGATTATGCCCAACACTGTTACTAGATTTATTAATAGCTATTAATGGAACATGATTCTGCGTGAAAGAATGGAACACGCGATTCAGGATGTATAGATGATTAAAAGCAGCGATCGGGTTCTTAATTCCAACCAAAGCGAATACTGCGACTACTTCCGCGTATCGGTTTACTCGCTCGAGAATGTTAACGAGAGACATCGCGATTATATTAATATTTCGTGGAACACGATACGTTGAGCACGGCACGGGGTCGTTAAGATTCTAAAATACGCAGCAAATTATTAATCCTGAAAATCTGGAGGCGCTGAACGCGTTGCGATTCCACGCAATCCAACGTCTCGCTGCTCGTTGTTGTTCTTTCACGATGCAAGAATGTACTTCTTGTTTATCGTGACGTTAACGAGTCACTAAATAACCGATAAACGACCCCAAATTGCCTTCGCCTTTTTCAATACGCCATTCACCTGGCGTATAGTTATACCGAATATTCGCGTGGAATCGTCTGCTTACCTGGCAATGATTCTTGTAGAAGAATTAATAATAATAATTAGTTATATAAGACTCCTTTCAATACAGAAGGATAGTACATATTACGTTACCGACGGTAAGCGTCCACCGCTACTGCTTTCACCTTAATTCGCAAACTGAAACTTTGAATTCGTATTTATGAAACTGCAACGCGACACCTGGGGAAGCTCCATCCAGGGAAGAGGACCCAAACAGTGGAATCACGAGATCTAGATGGTTGTGCGAAGGAAACGGAAGTTCGGGGAAACGTTTACCGTCACGAAGATGTGACTTTCGATGCCCCAAGGATATTGGCGCACGCTGCGAGCCGCTCGAGGAGCGCCATCAACGGAAGTCGTAGAACAGCCGTGGGACTCGTTCCTTGGCTCGTAATTTCGTATTCGCTGCGAGTCTCTTCCACCAGCTTGTTCCTATTTCTCGAATAAAGTTAGGACGAGTCGATAAAATTGGATCGAAGGAATTCGCCAAGACAATACGCTCAAAATGGCGCACTTTGCGCGATCACAGTTTCGTTTCGCGATCTTTGAGCGCGGCTATCTCCAGCTGGAAATCACATCGACGCCCCGCAAAGGGAGTCAGGGCGACATGGAACAGGGAAGACAAGATTTCGTTCGGGTCTCCAATTGTATTTTCTCCCATTGTTTGCTATCAGTCTTCGACCCTGCGCAAAGAGGAGCCCTTTGTACGCGGTTCCTTGGTGGAGTAAATAATTCCGTCTGAGTGTGTTTGGCAAATGGATTTCGTTTATTTATTGAGTTTCGGTTGTATTTGTGAGATGTACTGGACAGAATAGAAGAGATGGAAATAATAGAACATTTTGAAAATATCATATCAGCTGTTCATTGGACAAATCGATCATCTCCATAAAACAAAAAGTCGAAAAAGGCGATTAGATTAAGATTTCTTAAAAAGTGAAGGTAATATTTCAAATATACAACTTGAATCATTTTCACGGAACATTTATCAGCCAGTTAGCCTCCTGAGACTCCCGAGAGTGAGCAATGTAAGCACTTTCACCACGTTTAGAGAAATTAGTACCTGCACTAGGATATTTAACACATGACACAGTGCTGAGAAGGCAACCAAATATTTTAACATTGCTCGGTTACGATACTCCCATTCTCAGGGATTCTATCAACGCTGAAAGTACAGCTCTACCATTAAGTGGTGAAAGAGCAATAGATTCACATGCTAACATCGTCGTTGGAAGGCCAATGGAAAGAAAGCAGGAGTGGAAGGGTGTTAATTTATGAAGGCTATAGCGTGAGTCGGTGACAACAATTAATTACCCTCAGTGCGCAGAGTTGCAGCCAATCCACATCCTCTTTGCGTCCTACCTCTACTGGAGCGTTCTCATAGCCGGAAATCTAAACACCTGATGTTTGAAATAAGCATTTCCGAGTCCGAACCTTCCTGAATTATCAAACAACATATTCGAGAAATATTTCAGCATGTATCCCATTACAATTTCGTTGTCCAAAACATTACTAATGGATCCTGAACGAGACTCGTGAGAAAATGATAGATCTCATTTCGTATTTGTCTGTTGAACGATCGTGCCCTTGGAGAACCATGTAATTTTAGAAACTTGCCATTGGAAATACGAATATTTCAAATTACAAGACTCCAGGAACAACAGTGGTACTCATCGTCTCCCAGATTCCGGCTTGCACGAATAACGAACGGTTGAAGTGAAATTCAAGCAGGCGAAAGAGCAACACCGTTTCCCTGTGCAAGCCTCAGGCAACCGTTCCATATTTCACGAGCATCTCCCTCGTTTAATTAACTTGGCGGGATAACGCGCGACGCGTTCTCTTCCATTGTTTTAACGTTCGTGAATGATTCAGCCGAAACGTCTTCCTCTGTTAGCCGAGTTGTATCAAGGAAAATTAGTTAACCGAGTTTTGAAAGCGACCAGAGACGAAGATTAACGCTCGTACGATGTTTCTTGCGGAGAAAAGTTTCTTCAGCCATCAGAGAGGGGGTACCTGGTCGGTAAATAGAAGTGTTATGTCGATAACGCTCGGTTGATATGGCAAGGAGTCCTACTGGTAACGTAAAACATTCTTATGAAAACGCAGGGTGTTCTACTGGTAACGTAGGACACTGTATTGATAACTCCTTCAATGAAATAGCGTACTATGATACTATAGATTAATATTCCTTCGTGGAAATAAATATGAGCTCCACGTTGCACAGATCCTACGTAAATCAGGATTGTAGAGTGGTTTGTTAAGGAATACCACTGCTGTACACAAACCTCTAATTTAGACGAGATCTCGTGCTTTATTTTAACATTTGCGAATGATTGAGCTGAAACGTCTTCCTCAGTTAGCCGAGTTGTATCAGGTAAAATTAGTTAACCGAGTTTTGCATGCGCCCAGGGATGAAGATTAACGTTCGAACGGTGTTCCCTATGGAGAAAAGTTTCTCCAGCTGTCAGAGTTTGTATCTAGGGCGAGAGGTCAGAGCAAGGGAAGGATGGTATGCACCCGATCGGTAAGATACTGTTTCATCGGTAGGATACGTGGAATCCTGATCGATAAAGCAGGAAATCGCCTGCTGACACTGTAGAGCCACTCTGTCGATAAATCCTTCATCAATTATGATTCCTCATTGTCAAGTCTTAAAGACAGGAAGGACTACAGCATCGACAGAGTACTGTGGTACTATGAATTAGTATTCTTTTCAGAACTAAACCTCTATTCTCCACGTTGTAGACTTCCTCCGGAACTTAAACTCACTGAAGCGACTAATGCGATCTGCTTAAATGAGTTTCGAGTGGTCTACTAAGAGATAGATCTATTATGTACAAATCTCTAACTTGAACGCATTCCCTTCCATTGTTTTAACGTTCGTGAATGATTCAGCCAAAACGTCTCCCTCTGTTCGCCCAATTCTATCAAGGCAAATTAGGTAATCCCCTTCAAATCCAAATCATACTTAGCTTTTGAAGAATTATATAATGAAATAATAGAACACTAATGAGAATTTCAAAATAATTTCAAGAATAGTAATAGTAGTTTGTAGAACTTACATGCACGCTGATGGTAAAATTAAATCAGACTTAAAAAAGATAGATAACGGGTCGTGACTTGAGAGTCAGGTTGCTTCAGGGTCACCTTAATTGAGTTTTGCACGGACCCAGAGATGAAGATTAAGGTTTGACCAGTGTTCACCGCGCAGAAAAATTTCTCGAGCCGTCATCTCATCGTTTCAGCGAAGTGCGTCCTTGTGTTCTCCAACGGTGCGTCCCTCTGCCCAAAAATGTATATATTCTCGCGTTGCATCGCATTTTCCACCGTCAGACGAAATTTTCTGTCCAGTCATTTCCTACCTCTTATATCTGCCTCTTCTCGCGAACGCTTCACGCTCCACTGAAAAGAAGAAAAATCAGTGTAGCGGTTGGACGTCGGGTTT
This sequence comes from Hylaeus anthracinus, assembly GCF_026225885.1. Lineage (NCBI taxonomy): Eukaryota > Metazoa > Arthropoda > Insecta > Hymenoptera > Colletidae > Hylaeus > Hylaeus anthracinus. The sequence continues at coordinate 5,383,175 of NW_026533254.1, forward strand.
TCGGAGGTTGAGTCTGCTCTCGGAACGACGCTCGGAACGACCACTACCGTTAGGCGACCACTCCTGCTATATCACCCAAATGAAACCCCATTTCCTTCTCCGCTGACCAAGAAAGGTTTCGTGTTTCCAGATTGTTCTCATTTATTTTGCTTGCTAATGCAACAACGATTTCTAATAGGCGTGGTGTAGCCATTTTTTTGACTAGAGGAAACAATCTTTGCTTTCGTGATTAGGCTACGTATTGGGTGAAACGCTCAGTGCTTTTCAAGTTTAGAATATAAAAACAACGCGTTGATACATTCGTAAAATCTCGAACAGTGAAGGATGCCAATCGATACATAAATGTCTGTTTCGAAACGGAAGTTTCTTATTTCACTGGCGAAGCGACAAGTCCATCGTTTGCTGGCAAGTGTAAAATTAATAGTCACGACGAAAGGAGAATGCCTACTTCGGAGGCGATAATTATCAGCGATAAATAACCTACGGGATAATGCGTTAAGGTTGTCATTAAGAAAGCAGTGGAGCATGTGACAGGCGGCTAGGCATTGAATCGCGGTGCGTTCGATAATTTAATTAATAATAGGTCCCCGCGTAGCTCGCCGCGCTGCAACGCATTAGAGGTACATTAACGAATGAATCCCGTGGGGATCGTAAAAGTCGGCTTTATTCGCGGTTCTCAAAGACAGTCCACGAGCTCACGTTACAGAAACTGACAAAAATGCGCGTGCATATGCACGTACAGGTGTAATGATAGTTTGCTGAAATGTCAGGAAACAATGACGACTTTTTTCTCAAAAAATGAAACCTTGAGGAAAAGAGTTAGATTATTAAATAGCCTCGTTCGCCAACGTGTCCAACGCGACGCATTATTTGGTCTTTTCTATTTTCCGGCTCGTACTTTAGAAAAACCCAATAAAAAAGTTTCGCCTAATCCAATAATTATCGGTCCAACTCGTTACGAGCCACATTCTCGCGATATCGTGTTCCGCTCACGAAGAATTCCGAGACTTCGCCGAAGTTATTATTAATTTTCTACCTATCGGGGCTCAACATCTGGGACGCGATCAAAATTCCGAGACGTCTGCTTTTAATTAACGCCAGCTCCGCCGTTTACCTGTAATATACACTACTTCGTAATATGTAATTAACGCGACTTTAACAGGAAAAGAAATCCGAACAATCAAATTATCGCTTAATCGCTGGCGTGATTATCGTTTGATTAAATGTAGTAATTATTACAAAGTACACATGAAATATGATACGATGCTAATCGTCAACCTTAAAAGATAATGGTAGTTAAAAAAAGAATTATTAAACGACGAAAGTAGATTTTCGAAAAAATAAGCAACCCCGTTAATTTTACATTTTATATTTTATTTTTAATCTATGAATAATCTGTCTAATAGGCGTTGCGTAAATCTATTCCGAGAAGAAAAGCGTTTCGTGACTAAAACAGTTTAGAAACCGGTGCTCCATAAAATTTCTTTCCATGACCCCGTACACTTCAATTTTTAATGAGCGGCAATTTTCTGCTCCAACCTGATAATCACCCGTGGCAGGCATACCATACATGCATTTTTAACCATGTTCGTGCAATGAGTCTAATTATTTCAGTAGTAGCATAGCGTACGTAGGTATCATTTGACACCCTTGTCAATCGTAGTAACAGTCACTTGCTTCGCCTCGCTCATAAATTGCTTTCTCACCATGAACGGCTACCGTGAAACTTAGCGCTCACGTTTTCTATATTTACCAAGTAATTAGCTCCGTTATGCTTGTGCATTCTGTTGCGCTCGTTCGCCATGGATCGTTTCACGCTGTCCATGTTCCTAGAACGCGTGTGCACGCTTTCAATGTTGGATGGAAACCTTTTCTTGTCCTTGCTCTATAAAATGAGGCTATAGATTTATGCGTTCGTGGAATGACACGTATCAATCATTGTCGTGGGTATTTTTTATCGAAGTTTATACTTATTATCAGTTTACATCGTTACACCGTCGCGACGCAAATATTTAATAACACGTTTAGTTCAATAACAAATTATTTTTAGTCGGTAACAGACTGTAGGCGCGATATACTATTCAAAATAATTTAAAATATTCGCTTCGAACGTTGTCATTGTGGGGTGAAACACGTTTTCCTCCAAAAGGATAGACAAAAAATATTTCAAAACGATACATCAGTTCCTGCACCACCATGAGTTTCTGTCATAAAAAAAGTTACACAGCATCATCTTTCGATCGATAAAAGTTAAGCATACGTGGCTTGCCTGAGCTATCAAATCGGAGCATGAAAAAACAAAAACGTTCCCGTCCTATCTATCCTATTCCCGTTCCTCCTTCTTCCTTTTTTTTTTTACTACAAACGACAAGCAACTTTGCCTTCAAGTTGCTCGTTCCCAGACAAATTGTTTTCCTCGCGGCACAGCGGGAGAATACGAAATCTTCCTAACATGAAATACAGTTACAGCGAGGGCATAAATTTTTATTATACCTCGAGGATCCCTATCGAAGCCGTAGCGTTTTCTTTACGGCCACTCCGAGGTAAGCACGCACTAATTTTCACTGGAAATGAACTTGTTTCAATCCTTCACCAGAATATTAGCTTCGGACACGATTTTTGCTCGCTCCTGCAGAATTATAAAATTTATGGTAGAAGGTAGATAATATTCGTAGAACCCCTTTCGTAGTAGCATGTGTTTCTGCGATTAGCTTTTTTTTATAGAAATAGTTATAGACGGACTGGCATGTTTATTGGTATATCTCGCGGTTTATCTGTGAACAGTGGCAACTATTTATGGATGTAATAATATTACATTTGAGACTGGAAAATTTAATACTTTGTTTTAGATATAGTTATAGCAACGGAACGAAGTTTCTCATCAAACACCTGTTCTGGTACTCTTTGAATTTAAACACGAGACTCACCCAACGTTAGCACATCCACTATCGTTATTTTCAAGTACACTTTCCAAAACACTCCAGGCATATTGAAACGCTACATTTGCAACATAACTTAACTTAAACAACTCATACATGGAGGTGTGCTTCCCATACCTATCTGAAGAGGGAATCCCTTGAATAGAGATATGAGTCGTTTGGCGAAAAATCATTCACCACGCTCTATAGATCAGTGCATACATAGGTATAGGTACGATCAAGTGAAATGTTATTCTGCATATCGAACGAATGCATCCGATATCAGCACATACTCTAAACATAAATATACGTGTTTCACAGTTATTTACGGTGATTTACAGCGGCATTGGTATAATATACTGGCCGATGAAACGCAAAAAAGTATTCAATCGAGCGCGCTTTATCGCAGGAAGTATTCAGAGTATGATGTAAGAGCGCCATTGAAAATTATGAACGCTAACACAACACAGTTGTGTGCTCTCAAGGACTGCCATGAATGAAAATTACACAAAACATGTCGTTACAAGGTGCTTAAATTACATACAGAAAATCAATACGTTTATTAGCTACAGGAAGCATATAAAAAATAATTTGGATCATTTTCCACGAAGGTTGTCTAAAATAGGAATAGATTTTTCAATAAAGTAAAAATAAGATATGTTTATGGTACAGGAGAATGAGGGATTGTTAATTTCTCTGAATAATCATTCCTGAAACTGTTTTAATTTAGGTACTATATAAATATTAAACTTGATATTCCATGCATAACACTAGTTAAATATGAAGCTTAACATACCATGTATTATGAGCCAAATTACCATTCCAATGATTCAAATTAGGTACCCAGTTTCTCAGTTTGAACAGAATGTAAAGTATCTTTTTGTATCGTTTTGCCTGGTAAATACAGAATAATGGCCACGTTATTTCGCTTCTTCGAAATAATTTCATATGAAATAAAAAGAAAATAAGCTTGGAATTATTCAATAGTGTGGAGTAGCGGACGATTACGAGCGAGAAAATTATAGCCCATTATTCGATGTGACTCAGAACAGATTTTCGTCGGTGTACCGTGAGCTTCGGAGAATCCCTCGGACCACGGCACGGAGGAATCGTGAGAAGGGAGAAACGCGCCATAAGTGGAAATAATGCGAGCTCGGTCCCCTTCTCGCTCTTCGTTCTGGTGGCCAACTATTTCGAGCTGTTGCTTGCGCTAACAAGAGAGGCGGAATACATCAAAGCCTCGAAATCCAGCAGAACGTCGAATCGAAACTCGCTCGCTACGGCGACGATTCCCCGCGAGGTTATCGATAATGCGCCATTATTTCCACCTCGACGAACCAAAAACTTCTACGCGAAATATTAAATTGGCGAGGGTGGAAACGAAGGAACGCTTACTGGCATCGTAGGTGTCAGTGACTGGTTTCTTTGAGAAATGAGGTTGCTGATAAAAACAGCGATAATTTGCAGCGACTGACGCAAGTTTACGTTACTTTTAAACCTATAATTGACACAACTGTACAATTAAATTGAAAGCTTACGTACAGACAATCCCATAAATATTCGTAGCTTCTAAGACTATTGAAGAAATTTGACTAAATTAACATGACATTGGCATATGCATCAATATATTTATACAAACATTTATACAAACTTGGAAACATCAAACCTATCATTTAATTTAAAGAAATTCCTTCAGAAGACATAGATGGTACGAATATTTACGAGATTAACTGTACCTGTTGAATTTTAAAAGTTTATCCAGATAAAATATTCCCATACTACTCAATTGAAATTTGTTCTATAATACTATGCAAGCTTGTGTTGAAGATAAAGTACATGCAAAAATGTAATTACATAACCCGTGCTCATTTATGCCAAAAAATTCATGCCAAAAATCAAGTTGTCAATCCAGTGGCCATAACTATTACAATTCATGTATCCAGTGCAATCAGATACGATCAACGAGTCTATCAAGCATCATTCAATGAATTTTTGCACACGAAGTTGATAAGCCGAAGTGAACTTTGACAGCTCGCAGTTATGGTTACATCCACCTCCACTTTACATTTTCTTCTATTTTTCCAGCTAGTTTTTCTGCTCAGCCCCCAGCTGATTACCATCGAGTGTGCGGACTTCTTGCTCCCTTGAGCTGGTACCGCGACCTTGACGACGTCCATGAATCGCTCTAATAATGGAATATTGCACGCCCTGGTCGAGAACAGAAGGTAAACGATTGACAGACATAATCATACGTTGCTGTTCGCGCTATCGGTCCATTAATCGGTTTATTGTAATTACTGGAGCATGGGGTGTAGTGAGCGGCGAGGCAGACTCGCGAACAACGGAGATGGCATCGCATCTACTATGGCAATTTACATTGAAACTTTTGTACTATGAGACATCATTATTACTTCAAGATTCATTCGTATGAAAGAAATAATGTCCGTTGTTTGCTTTACAGCCTGAAATAATAAATACAATTGTATTTACTCAGAGATTTGCCCCAAAAACGATATAATCTATTAGGTCATCCCGTGCTACAGATTGTGCTCATATTTAATAAAAAATCTACAGAAATTTTATAGTAACGGTATAATGATTGTCAGAAAGGTGAGAAAATATTGTAAGGGAGATTATTTTTTTTTATAACACCTAAGAGTACGTTTCACATATTAATTTGAGCAGCAGAAGAATAACTGCATGAACTCATGGGACGACGTAATATCTGAGATCAAGATTTACCGAAGCATCACTTCCGTAACTGTACATTTCACACGTTCAACATACAACCAGAACTAACCTTGAACCTACAAAACGAGAAACTTGCATAAAACAGTAACCACGTTGCAACATACACCGTGGCACACCATATCAAACATGCTGTGGAGCTCACGCTGCGTCGCGTCAGGGCTCAATGTTGCGTCTAGCCTTATTGCATCATAATTACGTTGAAACCTTCGCTCCTATCTTAAGTAGCATCGCGTAATCGCGGTAGCTATCGATCTTCCTAGCTCGCCACCGTGCGTGATCCCCGCGTGCGACGCTCAACCTCGATAAATTTCAGCGACGTCGCGAGAACGTTTTCCAGGGGGCGACCTGGCTTGGAGACGCCGTTAAAACGAACGCAAAACGAAACGTCTCAATCTCGTCGCGGCTCTATCAACCTTGAGAGAGCCGGGGCTCAATTAATATCTCGCTGGCATGCGAGTCGTGGAAACAAGCGACGCGGGAGCATCGCGATCCCCTTGTCGCTCGACGGAACAGCTTTATTGCGTTTGTTCCAGCCGACGAGCGTTCAGACAACGTTTCGTAACAATCCCATGAGTGTACCAGGATCTAGCGTACGAATCAAACGCGGGAGGATCCGATGGAAATCATTAGCACTCGAGGCCTTTTTTTCTGGTATCTACCAACAACTCGAGATGCTTTCTTAGCATTCTATTACTACGAATTCTAACAAGGGAACATATTCAATGGGCACACGCCGATTTTGAGCAAAAATATAATTTAAACGTGCGCCCATTGAATATGTTCCCTTGTAAGTTTAGATTGACTTCGAAGATTCGAAATTTTTCAATATTTTAATATCTATTGAGTACTACAATTAAAAATTAATTATTAACAATATTTATTTAAACAATGATCGAGAATTTGATTTTTATGTAGTATTAGAAATATGTAATATGTCACGTAGGCATTTTGTTTCAACGAATCAAACGAACACTCGAGTCAATCTATTCTGTCTGATTATCTATTCTCTCTATAACTATTGTTTGGACTAATTACAACTTAATATCTCCGACATAATTAAACGTTTGTAATACGTATAAGAAACATTCAGTCTTTGATTAAACGTTAATAACAATTACGATTAAGAATAAGTATTCATTGTATGCAGTAATCGTGAATAATTTGTTAATATTTTAATATCTACTGATTGAACCAATTAAATATTAATTTTTTACAATAGTTAAGTTAATTCTTAACAGTATTTGTTTAAACAATGATCGAGAATATACTTTTTCTGTAATATTAACATTTCGTCAATTCCATTGTCCTTGGATCGGACAGACTCTGCTGACACGCGTCGACCAATCCCCGTCGACCAATCCGCGTTCGGCCTTCACCGGCTGATACGTACCCAAGTGTTACAGTCTTCAGTCCTCGCGTATACTTCGGGCGATAAAGGTCGTACTGACCTCGCGTGTGCGCGTTGAGCCGACCGAGGATCAAGGCTGGCCTAGGATGACCAGGGGGTGACCAATGCTGACCAATGCTGACCAATGCTGACCAATGCTGACCAATGCTGACCAATGCTGACCACTACTGACCACTACTGACCAATTGGTAAATGATGATCAGCACTGGTGAGCGAACGCAAATTTTTTATTTTTTCTTTATTTTTGCAATGTTATCATCATGCTTGCTTATATTTCCCTGTATTCTTATTACAATTATGTGTCTTTGGTTACGGTCGACGTTTAACTAAATTTATACAACATTATATTTAATTTGCATATTTATTTTCAGGCTATTTTTTAATTTAATTTTCTCATTCTTACGCATGTTAATTTCTATTTTCGTATTAATTTTTCATTATTTATAATTTTTTCATTCGGCACTAATATTACTTTAATTATTTTATACGGTATTATTTATATTTCCTGATTGTTCTAGTGCTTTGATTTCTCTTTGCTAGGTAGATTCGCATGGTGGGGAAACGACACGCAATTGAATTTTTTCTTCGAATTCTGCGATCGATTGTTTCATATGTATCGATTGATGGAGTTTTATGTAACTCGATATTTTAATTGATAGTTTTCCTTTTTTATTTTAAAATTATTTCATTATATTACTTCTGTATACGTATGTCTATTCTGATTTTCAGTTTCTCTTATCTAGGTATTTCATCGAACGAATATGTCGCTTCCATCGAGCGAAGACATCGTATCCAGCGTGGGAACCTTAGTTCTAAGTCGCGTTAGAACATAAAGCCAAGTAATTATTACCCGTTTTTCTCTTGTTTGTTCGGCCGCTCTCGGGGGCGCGTAATTTCGTCCATTTCGGTCATTATTGTTTCATGCAATAAGCAAAGTGACCAACCGTGTAGATGGACAGAAAAGTCGGTTGCTGTCCTCTAGCTAGTCTTTTTCGAGAGAAAGACATCGTTTTTCTCTTGCTAAAGACTAGCCAAGAGGAAACGGGACTGACCCAGTAAGTTTGTCTGCACGGTCGCGTCGTGTTCGCGATTTCATTGTAACTTCATTTTCCCCTTTAAAAAAGGGAAATTTTCAATAATTGCTTGACAGAGTCAGACCAGGAAATCGAAGGAGTTTAGTTTCATTCTATTTCCTTCTTTGCGTACCTAGTTTATAAGACTGTACATAAATGGAGATCGAAGGAACTTTGTTTCCTTTTATTTCCTTCTTCGCGTACTTATTGTAATTTAATTTAAGTCGTGCGTGAACGAATGCCTGTCTCTTATCAAACAATCGTAAATAAGTAGCTTCATTTTTTGGTTCGTTTGCCTATATTGGCACGTTGTTTCGATTCCCATTTCGGTCACTTGACTTCATGTAATAAGCAAGTGACCGGCCGTGTGACCGAACTGAACAGTCGGTTGCCGTCCTCTAGTTAGTCTTATTCGAGAGAAAGACAATACGTTCCGAATTCAGCACTCTCTCCTGGTTAGTCGTCTTATGTCAGATCTACCTGGGATTTGGACAAGGTGCAGGGTAGGTTTCTTCTCGTAAGACATGCCGAGTCGGTCCACTTTGACTATCGAACAAGATTCAGAGAGTTATCTTATCGTAAGTCGTGTCAAGTTGGGTCGTTGCTGGCTTCGACACTCGGGTAGAGTCTGCCAACTCGTAAGACGGGTGAAACGGGTTGCTCGGGTAGTGGGCCCTCGCGTAAGTCGGTTTATGGACCAATGCCGAGTTGTATACAAACACGATCAGAGTAATGCCTTATCGTAAGACGTACTGAACTCAGATTATTGTTGGCTTCGAACAACATTTGGGGAGTTTTCTTCTCGTAAGACGTCTTGGGTATAGAGTCACGCAGAGAGATTACTCCCCTTATTTTGACTCGAATACAACAATGATTTGGGGGAAGACGCGGATGAGGTATTTCCCCTGAACGTGGGCGTATATGACAGAGGCAGGCCATAACCGTTGCGAGGCATAACCCCTCCTACCTGGAAAAGTCGGCTTGACCGATCGGCTCCCGCGAAAACGTGGCGGTGTCAGTTCTCGCGCGCGAGGCGGGGTCAGCAATGACCCGATGGGGACATGCAGAGACGATATCTCTTTGTATCTTGATTTTGAGTCAATTTGGTTCCCGACTTGGATGCAGAGAGTCTACCTGTCGGTCGTCTTGAGCCGGATCCTACGGTAGATTCCGATTGCGGACGCAGGGAGTTGAGTACTGATCGGAGACGTCAGTCTTTCTCTCGAATCGGACTCGCCAAGAGGAAACGGGACTGACCTAGTAAGTCGATTGTACGGTTTGCGTCGCGTCGCGTCTATTCTCGCGTGTTAGCTTCATTTTCTTAGTTAAATCGATTGCTTGATAGAGACAGACACAGAGATCGAAGGAACTTTGTTTCCTTCTATTTCCTTATTCGCGTACTTAGTTTCTAAGATTGTACAGATGGAGATCGAAGGAACTTTGTTTCCTTCTATTTCTTTCTTCGCGTACTTAGTTTCTAACATTGTACAGAGGGAGATCGAAGGAACTTTGTTTTCTTCTATTTCCTTATTCGCGTACTTAGTTTCTAAGATTGTACAGATGGAGATCGAAGGAACTTTGTTTCCTTCTATTTCTTTCTTCGCATACTTAGTTTCTAAGATTGTACAGAGGGAGATCGAAGGAACTTTGTTTTCTTCTATTTCCTTATTCGCGTACTTAGTTTCTAAGATTGTACAGAGGAAGATCGAAGGAACTTTGTTTTCTTCTATCTCCCTCGTGGGTCTCCACTCGCAGCAACCTCCACGTGGTGAGACCTGGTAATCGGTATTACCCGCGACAAAGAATCATTTGTTTATCCTTTGTCGCGAATAATAGCGAGCTAATGGCTGCAAACTTGTAATAATATCTTTAGATATATTAAATAGGTGCGTGGAATGCCACGATTTACAAGTGCAACATGTTAGACACAATGGTGAATGGTTTTATTAATTCTTCGCAGACATTTGGAAGATGATGCAAGGACTTGCGATGCAATGAGTTTGTCATCACAAGTCTATTACATCCTTTTCAGAATACCTTTTAGTAACTAAAAGTTGGAAAAGCAGCAACACGATTCTAGCTGGTTTGAATTTTTTCGCTCTGTGACGCGACATTTAAGTTAGCGCAAATAGAAGCTACACCTTGCTCTCACTCTTGCCGCGGCTCAGCTACGCGCGATTTTGTCGCCGCGCGACGTGCAATTAGAACAAGGCGTAAGACTTTAACCCTTTCAGACACAAATTATTTTTTTTCTCGTACTAATGTAATTTAATTTTTAGGGTTAACTTGAGTTAAAGTAAGTATGGAAAACATAAGAAAAAGATCCTAATGGTGTTGTTTTCTAGGAGAACTGGTCTTTCTTCGTATGCACAAATAAGAACATTCGCCCTAAACGATAGTGTCGATTTTGTCCGTGGTTATTTTGTGCCCTCAATTTTGGACGTCAGGTCTGAAAGGGTTAATTTATTGCACATTTTAAAGAAATAGAAACATTTTTTAAGGGATTTCAATGCCATCGCGTGGTCGATCGATACGAAATCCTGGCTTAAGAAAGGAAAGTAATACCGATGAGACGGAGAGAATATTTGTTGGATTCGCGACGCGTACACGAGAGAAAGAAAGCGTAAATGGAAGAGAGAATACTGGGAGGAATGGCGCAGAGTTCTCATTATCCTGGACCGTTTTAATCTTCGCCGGTGGCGGCGAGAGTTATAAACAGAAACGGTGAACTCGCGTTACGCGACCGGAGCAAAGAAATGAAATGAAAGAATAAATTATTCGCCCTGGTCCGTTCACGCCCGATGCCTTAGTTTTATTCCGGCGCCGTGGCCATTCATAATTAGCGCACCGAAGGGGAACAGGAATTATTCAACTGCAACGTGTTATCGCACTAAGATTTCCTAGCTTATTGTTCGCGTCGCTGCCTATGCTCAACTGACAGTTTCTCAAAGAATACTCTTTTTATTTCTGATATTTTAATAACAGTTTCTTATTCTGCATTCAAAAACGACACGTGTAACAATTTAGCATTTCTACCGCTGATTATCTATATTACTTACGCCCCGGCTCACAAGTATACAGTCAGTCTCATAAATATTCGTACCCTCTACTTCTATTAAAAAACTTTGTTTAAATGAAATAATAAGTTCGTTTGTTCTCAAACAAATGTTTCATTGTAAATATGTACATGTGTAAACTTTACACTTAAATACGCACCTGAAACAGAATTTAGCAACAAGAGTTTGTACAGTAATAATTTATGATATATACTAGTTATTCATCAAAGGTGGTAAGTATCCGTATATTTATGGACGGAGGTATACATGAATACCACGTTGTCTGGCATACTAATACATTCAAAAATTTCTACTGTGATTAAATTTTGTTTACAGACTATTGGAAAGTGCATAATTAAATATTTATCGTAGTATTTATTTTTGTAACTTCATCGAAATTCAAGTATTTCATTCAAATTCATTTTCTTTGACACTTAACTTTCAGAATTAATTTTGTTTGTTCTTCGGTGACAACCACTGTCATTCATGTTTGGGTGACGTAGCGATCAACGTGATGCTCCATGTTCACCATTACGATAGAATAAAGCTACCTAGGACTAAATACACCGATAGGATGCTCAATGGCTTGGAACATGAATTATGACATTCATCGAAGTGGAGGAACTCGAAGGTTCTCGCCTGTCCAAGTAACAACGTACTCGATGGCTGACGAATCGCGCGAGTATGGCGCTTGGGGGAACGGTTCATTTCGGAGCTTCGATAAATTTTCAATTCGGTGATTGCCTCCCGTGTCGAACGTTCTCCGTGCTGGCAGCCCAAACTGGAAACGTCCTCGTCGAGCTAAGTGAAACTGCGAGCACCCGTGGATTCGAATTCGATTTATCGGTCGTGCCCGGTAAGGTCGTCGAGAGTCCGGTCGAGTACGACGCGAATTAATTAGCTGTATCACGAATTACGGTTTCGAGACCGTGTATCCGTCGTCTCTGGCCGAAACTAATTTTGCGGCGTCGCATCGCGTCGCTCTGTGAGCGCGTTTGTCCTTCCAATAACGAAACAACCAGTAACATCACGAAACGTGAAATGATAACTGTGGAGATAAATTAGACCTCAATTAATAGACTAGAAATCAACGATGCTTTTGAATATGACTGAAAAAGAGGGTAAAAATGCGACCGGCAGATGTTTTACGTTTCTAATACCGAATGCTGACAAAAATAATAAAATTCTAAAGCTGGATATAGCAAATTCGTATCGTTAGGGCGAAGATAAAAATGACAAAATATGTTTTGAAATATCAATGTTCATAATTTGGAATAGAAAACAGAAATAGAATTTGAAGTGACGCGAATTCACATCAGCGATCGCGAATGTGTTAATGTAAAGAGGGTTACTTTTATACTTTTCACCAAGATAGACCGTACTTTCAGATATCAAAATCGGCGAAAAAAGAAACCTCATCGCGATGGTCTTGCAAATTTCAGGAGCTTCCCCTCTTTTTTTATGAAATCGTGAAAACGGAGAACCATCGATCGTAAAAGATAAGTTAGTATACGCTGAACGTCGTAAATTTATACGAGCTTAGTATATCAGGAGGGTTAAGAAGATCGGTTTTAATTTGAATATACGGAAGCCAGTTCTTTGCCACTTTTATCGTTCCTTGCAGTACGCTGCGAGCCGGAAATCATGGATGAATATAAAACGAAGCGATTCTTTTGATAAAAATAACTTGGAAGCCTAGAATATTCTCCAGAAGAATTCATTTTCACGAAAATCAGAAAATAATATCAGATGTCGCACATAATTACCGTCTCTCAAAAGATAATTTCTACATATGCTGGAAACGTTGACTTTCTAAGCCTCGAGGAACTCTTAATTCCTTCGGATAAAAACACACGCAAACTCTTCAAGTTGTCAACGGTTTTCTTCGGTTAATCTACGTCCATAAATAATTGTCTACGCGGAGACTAAAAAAATCCGAAGTAAGAATGAATAAATCACGTTTCCTCGGACGCGTACTCAACATCTACCATCCTTCAAAGTCGTTAAGAAAGAGCTTGTTGCTAAAACGGGGAGTCCGAGTCGTTTGATTGCGCGCGTTCGGATACGAAGATTTTGAAAGCTGGTTCGATTTGCGACCAGTGTAAAATTCACCCGTATTTCACTGGACGTCCCATACTCAATCACTTTGCGGCAAATTACTAGTTCGTTGGGTGACTAATTCAATCCCGCCAACTTTTTCCATCGAGCGTAGATAACTTCACGATGAAAACGGGTCGCGTGGAGTCTACGAGGATTTCATCGGCCGTCGCTCGCGCCGAAGAATGCAAGAAGAGGCTCCGTCCGAGTGGACGCAACGCCGTCTCTCTTAACGACATCGGTCTCGTAAACTTCATTAAGACTGGCAATATTGTATCCACGCTCTGTGGTACACGAGAGGTCGTGAAAGTAATCAACGATCGGGGACTTCCAATTAGAAATGCCTCTCATCGGCTTCCATGTGCCACACGCAATGGAACCAGTGGCGAACGAGATTGATTAACGGGATTTACAAAGAGAGCGACGCTCGGGCTCGAAGCATTTATCCATATTATTAAGACGCGTCTTTTGTTTCTGGAAATGGGAAGAACTGAAGAACGGGGCTTTCATCGGGATTAGTTTCGTCTTCTGCAAAGAGAAAAAGAGTTGGTCAATAGAATCGCTGGGCTGTGATTTACTACAGGGTTAATTAAGGAAGTATTGTAGATAGCACTTTCGAAAAATCAACTTCTTCTTGTTTTCTTGTACCTTAAACCTTTGAGGCACATACGTGCCCAAGAAAACGCTATTGATATAGACTATGAACCCATAGATGCGTTTGTCGATCTTTTTGATATCTTCTACTTGAGGCACAATTATCAGTGATTTTTACATCATTCTGTTACGTTAATGCAGTTCTGGTCCTGGGGAACCATTCGAAAAATGCAACTTGCATCTAGCAACTACTATCTAGCAATATTCTACCAACTAAGTAAGTACAGAAATATCGTTTCCCTGTACAGGTGCGCGTCAGTCAGGGAAGTCCTTCTTAGGATTGCGATGCCCAAGACGTATTTGGTCATTTCCACTTCTGGCACTTGTAACGAGTCGACCAATTGGAGTTCCTGTACCGGTATTTGAACTTGGATTATAAATTTACTAAACGATTGCCCTAACTGAAAATTGAGTCATTCTTCTTCTTAACGATTTTTTTTCTCAAACCTGATATTCCTGAATCTTCTCCTAGTATATTCACAACGAATTCATTCGATTAAAAGTTCCTCGATTCCTGTGCATCTATCCCGTTGCGTGTTTTTTCCCCATCGATGCGCGAGAACGGATACCGAAACAGGACCGGAGAATTCCTGGAGCAACTTGTTTCGACGTCTGTACTTCTCGCATTTTAATACGTACACAAGTTTGGCGAAGTTATAATGTAAAAGTAGGGCTGAAGTTTGCGTGGAACTCGGCTCCGCGACTGGATAAACTTGTTTACCTCGCTAAAAGTAAGACTGGCGCGTTGTTTGCGAATGAATACATACGAAAGTAGCGTCTATGCATAAGTAAAGGGAAAGCAAACCGTGTTACGCGTTACGCGCGTGTACGTTTGCAATAAAGTGTGGCGCGAGAACTTTTTAAAAGAAATTCTTACACTTTGTCCGCGATCATTATTCCCAGAAACCAGAGTTGCCAATAAACGTCTAGTACTCGATGGAACTAACAAGCGTCGACTCGTTTTCCCAAAGTTCCACCGGTGGAAAGTGGGGTAATAACTCCGTCTATTTGAAATACTTCGCCCAGTTTGGCACAACGTGAAGAACGACTTGTAAAAAATTCAGATCGCCTTAAAATGTTCTCCGTGTCCTTGCTCACAGAAAAGACATTTCCGTGTAACGTCTCCCTTGATACCTGGAAACTTCTCCAGCAGCTATATTTTCCTATTGTTCTAAACGACCTGCTTGACGCGACGAAACCGCACATCCAGGTGTTTAATTGACGTTGAACACGATTCTGTTAACTCAACCAAATATCGGAGATTAAGAAGTTGCGTAGCAACATGCATAACTGTTCGCATATGAGTGCCACAATGCACCATCATGAACTACATATTAGGTTGGTATAAAAATATTGTCGGTTTTCGAACTATCGAAATTTAACGCTTGGTTTTGGGATAACATGCTTTATTCTATTTAAGTTCCAATATCATCTTGCACTGCAGATGTCTCTTTTCTCTTTTTCTCTTACCAACCTAATGTGTATTAAAAACGTCCCCTTTCTCTAAGGAGTTGGTCCCCTGAGGCTGCAGCCTCGGGTTATTTGCATATCGCGGATGGTTCGTCGAATAACACGAAGGCATTGCTTGTTTCATTGCATGGTTTCAACGTCGCAGAATTGACAAATGCAGGCCATTAACATTAACGGAATTCAGAGATATTTCGATGGAAGGGAAGGTCGAAATCTGTGACGGTATTCGCTTCCGTATATGCGCAGAAACGCTAAGAACTAGTTCCTTCTAGCGCTGACCCATATGATAGACATTAACGAAGACAAGTCTGACGAGAGGTGGGACGAAGGTATTTTCTCAGTGTTGCGGAGCAATGGATAATTGGTTCTAATAGGCGTCTGGAGGCTGACTGCCGTTACCGGACCAAGAGGTTCGTCCTTTTCTTTCCGTCCTTCTTCCTCGTGTCCCAGGGGCCTGAGAGTTTCCAACGGCATACGGCCAACGTGTTCGAGCAGGTCTTGAACGTATATCTGTAGTGTCACATTACGTTATGTTCGCATTAGCCGTTACCAGTTTCATCCATTCCCGTCGCAGAACCGCGATTCTTAATCGTCTCTAACGTCGTCGTCCACGGGCGAAGATGCATTAAAAGGAGATAACCACGTCACTGGCGTAATAAGTCGTAGTCGTATCCAACTAATATCCTTATTTGTAAGGGAACAAATTTTTGAATCGGCCATGCTGCGTCTTTTCGCGTTGTTGTACAAAAATGTATCGCTGCGTTTGTTACGTTCGCGAGGAACGCGTTCGTCCGAATTTAAAAGCCGCTGATACTTTGAAAATAGCACTACTAAAATTATTCTCTAAAATTTTGTTGAGTAACTGTCTAGAAGACTAATGATCTCTAAATATTAATTTCCACCAGGATTTTTCAACGGTAAGACGGAAGATTGATTTAATTTATTGGGTTGTCTGGAAAGTCCATGTCGATTTTTGGTAGATGGTACAGGTCTGAATATATCGGAATGGTTGAAGGTAAATAACATGTATACATATATTTTTTTCTATTATAAATACATAAGAACAAAATTGTAATAATTTTAATATTTTGTGGGATATCCCTTTGTCTAATAACATATTGCAAACGTGACAGCATATTTGAAATTACTTTACTTAAGTAATTTTGAGTAATGTATCTTCACGCTTCTGTCAGTCGTATTTTTATTAATTCTCAATTGGATTTAAATCCGGTGATTGTGGTGGAGATAGATGTGCCTTTAAATTTTTCTTAAAAATTGGCACGAACTTTCTGGACAACCCAATATTTCTTAAAATGTCAATGTAGTAGACTCGGTTCTTCGGAAGGTTAATTCTTCGAGATAATGCCGTAGCAACACACCAGGGCATTAATTGAATAATTAATCAGCGCGGCAGAGGAGGCCGTTGCGGATGACGTACCCATAATCTCCATCCGTGGCGTTCGGGGTACGAAACGCTGACGGGGCACGATACTAAATCTTACCGTCTACTCTATGAACTTCTGTTCCACATAAACGTGCACCTGCAACTGCATTTTCCGAAGGGCGGCGAACGAAAGTCTTAAAACTTTGTTGAGCGGGGGTGTTGAGGTTGGACGACTATATGAGAGGGAGCTGTATAGGTACTTGACATTCCGGACAGGCTGCCTCGTATCCTTTTACGAGCGACAGAGCCTTCCACTTGATAAGGCGAGTTCGCAATCGATACTTTCGTGAAACTTCGCCGACACGCGTTGCACTGTACTTGTCGCGCGGGAGTCGAAATAAAGAAAATGTTTGCAGGGTGTCTTGATGGATCATCGAGCAGGAACCGCGAGGACAAGACAACGCGCGTTGTTTTACTACTAGTTGGACAGCAACGACGACCGTTTCTCATTCGTGGATTTTATGAGAAGACATGAATCTCCGCGATTCGAGCCTCGATTCATGTTCTCAAATTATTTTGATCACAGGGAAGGGAATTGTTGTTTGCTTTATGGAAATTGGATTGTATTTCTTTTTTGACTCTGTATGGATTCTAGATAAAGCTTTGAAGTAGATTTCTTTTGACTACTATTAGCTCATGTGTATTGGACTAATGTAGATACAGAATAATAATAATAATAATAATAATAATAATAATAATAATAATAATAA